>NC_136062.1:20625894-21063394 GCF_964261635.1 Lissotriton helveticus
AAAGCCAGGCATCCGGCCGCGAGGGGCCGTTGTGGAGATTAAGCAAGCTATTGCCCAGAGTGGCAGAGTGTGAACCCGTGAATCGAGTAGGCACCGGAGCGAGAATTGTCGAGTCCATGGACATTTTAGGACTCAAGACCCCGCCGAGCCGGGAATTGAACCCTGGTCCCGGGCTGACCTCTGCTTCCAGGTCTGCCTCCTCTAACCAGTGAGCCACACTTCTCCACTGTACATGTACATGTACATGAATAGCTATTTTACATATATGGACTAACAGAAAATACTTAGTCAACAAAGTAGAGGAGTAACAGAGTTGCTGACATTAGTTAAAATAGCCTGACAGTTACTTTAAGAGCAGGTGCATTCTATCAGCTACAGGCCTTTATGAGCATGTGAAGTGTTCTGGCTCAATGCTGAAGGAGTTAACTGTAACTGATGACTCAAGCAGAATACAAGGGCAGGCAACAGTGAAGAGAGAGAAGCACATGGCGAGCACATGGCTAACTAAAATGGCTGCCACAAACAAAATGGCTTCAGCTCATGCTAACAGCGATTTCTGCGAGTTTCCACGGATAGCCGTTTTAGCATTAGCTGAAGACATCCGCTATGAATTAATAGAAGCATGGATGTTATCCTGCACATCTACCATCATAAATGCATTAATATCCTGATCCATTGCTAGGTGGGCATATATATCCTTAACATTTCGTTAAGCGGGTATATATAAGGTATAGGCAGGAACACAAAGGGAACAGAGCATTAGGCCATAATGAACACACAAATAGCAGGAGAACATAATGGCTATTTTTACAAACAAACTATCAATATTTTCCAACCCCAAGCAGGAAGTAAATACCAAAACCATCCAGTCCAATTCTAAGTTTCAGGGCTCCGATGTATTTCAGTGACCATCTATTTCAACTTCAGCATAGCCTAAAGCACACGTCTAATATAATATCTTAATAAAAAACAGTTTGAATAGACCTTTGCATTGTTCTTCTTTATGAGGGCTAAGGTATCAATGATGAATTCAGGAGGAGGGCAGAGTAGTATTTATCAAAGTGTGCACAAAATATTTTTCTTGCAGAAGGAAAAACATTCCGAATACAAATATTAAATCAAATAGACATATTGTCAAAAAAACAATCTTTCTGTTCGGCGACCAGGAGGACCAAACGGGGCCATGGGAATTAGGACGAGGAGTCGCAAAGGGCTGCTCCTCCTCAAAAATGGGACGGCCATAGGGGTACATTGCTAAAAAGTACTTGAAGAATAGAAGCCGCTGTACAACCAGCCAGAGGGGCGTCTTGTCCCTGTATCCATCTGAGCCTCACAGGCAGGCTCATATCGTTCATCAAAGGTATTTTCCAATGGTGGAGCTGCCCAGCTTGCAACTCAAACAGACAATCAGGGCCCAAAGATTCTTTTTTCTTTCAGGATAGGGCACCCACCCACCGGGGCAAATGCCCTCCGTGATCCTGTCCAGTGTCTCAGGCAGTGCACGTGTATTATTCACTTTAATCTAACTGCCACCAGAGGCACAGCACCTGTACCCTGAACTCAAGTCCTTCCCTAACTCCTGTGTTGCTCTGCTGGTGCACTGCTCTTTTGTTGGGGCCACAGATTGTACCCAGTATGCCCAGGCACCTCTTGATCAACAAACAGAGGTGCAGACTTGCATTCACTTGGGGACCAGGACTGAGAGGCCTGATGCAGGAGTATCTGAAGCAACCCTTGTTTCAAAGGGGGTCACCTCAAGCAAAAGCCTCCTTGCCGTCCTTGACAGTCAGTGACTCTCTCAGCTGGGCATCAAAAACTGGATCCACGCAAAGAATTCTCCGTCCTGATTTGTGACCCCGCCTTTCGTCCAAGACAGTAGCAGGGGTACACACTTCATGTTATGTTACTGGGCCCAGTGCTTCCGGCCTTCTACCTTCACTGTGGTCCTTGTTGCCAGCAACGCCTGTGCTGGTTCCTTTTACCTTGACTCCAAGCTGGATCGGCGCTGACTCCCCAGGCTGAATCTGATGTCCGGGCCCCTCTGGCAAGGGTTGTAGGGCAGCAGATATCTATTAGTGGACAGAACAAAAAATCTTTAGACAAGGCATACAAATAATCTATCAACAGAGAGGATATTAGATTTCAGAAAACTTCTTTAGTGTTGGGGCGCACCATACATTAGCAAGGCACCCAATAACCACTTCATCTATCTGAGAGTAAAAAACAATCGGGACCTATTAACGAGTATAAAAGGACCTTTTTGGTGAGCTGACAAGAGTATTTGATTTGTTTCTCCCAATCCCAAGTAGCCAAGGAAGTCTACTTACGAATCTTCCACTATTTGTATACTGCAGACACTTCTAAAATTATTTTTCTTACATACAAAACACCTACATTTTACACTTAGGACCATGCTCTCATGTTATAGACGCAGCTGGAAAATCAAAAACTGCTAATTTAACAGGGATCTTTATTACATAAATAACTAACAAAAACCTCAACATAGTGGCTACATGAATTTCTCCAGCAGAACCTGTTGTGGCAAACAAACTCCTATAAAGCAATATTTTCCTTCAAAATGTTTTCTGAGGATCTCACGGGCATCTTTCTTAACATTGTGAACCCTGGTGCATTCTACTTTTCACAATCTGGACTAGGTAACATAATTTTCAAATAAAAAAACCTATTCACCAGCTCTAACAAGGGCTGTCAGCTCAATTACACAGCCTAACTAATAAGAGACTAGTAATGCCCTTGTAAAACTGTATATAGCATGAGAATAACAAACAATAATGATATTATCACTATTAATTCTAACAATTTTAAAACAGTATTACTGACTAGTCAATTAGATGTCTCATGGCCATTCCTAGACAGCTTAGATAGGCTCAAGAGAGAGTGAGAAAAAGAGAGCGAGAGCACGTAAATCAAGAAAAATTACAATGTGTTACTTAATTTTGCTTACCCTTAATTTGCTCAGAAGCTAATCTCCTCCCCCATTCGACAGTAGGTAACCGAAACAAGTGACCTCCTGTCGACAATATTTACCCCCCTTTTTGGCAGCTGGACACAAACAATACACTTCTATTATTTCCCAAGAAAACAGTGATATCCCCATGTGATCCTAACAGAATATGCAATATTTCCTTTAGCTAATGTTACCTGAAACAGATATGTGGTGTCCAATCTTGTTCCAGGAAGGCTTAATCAAGGCCATAAGTTCATTGAAACAACTAAGTAAATTCTTCCATTTCTTAAATGTGGTTAAATTACTAATGACAATATCCAAAATATTATTAACATGAATTAAGAATTAATTTTACCCTAATTTTACTAGGCACATTACACCCTAAGACATCATTAGAGGAACATTTACATTACCTATAGTGTTTTACCCTACAATGTTAGAATCAGAAAAATTAATTAATACAAAGAAATCAGTTTATTAAACTACTCTGTAACATTACAAGATTTCGTAGTGTAATGTAGAAATCATACACTGACACAGTGGCTCCCTGCGTGGACATTTTACGTTCAGTAGTGCTGGTCAGTTCTAAATACAGAACTTGCCCTCTGACCCTTAACCTGTTGTCCCCTGTCCGAAAAAGGCTATTCCCATGCGGCTTTTACAATTTAAAGTAACTCTGGAGGAGCACAGCTGAAAAGCAGTCCTGTTCCGTCCTGTGTGCTGATAATTGTAAAGGTAGGATGCACTTTTTGCTGTTTTATTTTTGTTTTTATTCCTGTGAAATGTACGTTCTAGCACCTAAAGAACTTGCTCAAAATTTCAGTTTTCAGGATGCCATAATTCGCTCAGAACTATCAGGCATTAAGGAGTGCAATGTAATTCTCATGTCTGTACAACTCCTCATTGCATAACTTTGTAAGTGCATTTCAGACTACAACCAGTAGGCCATACCGAGAATCATATTTTAAGTTTGGCCCTAAGATTCAGTAATATTGTCATTGCTAGAGAAACTAATATTCACCTTTTTAATTTTGATGCACAGTATATTTTAACCATTTAGACACTGAAATCTTGACACACACTTTGCACAAGGTAGGTTGCTGTAGTGCTAAATATTATTGAATTCTCACAATAGTGGTATTAGACAGTATGAAAATCCTAATAGTGCAAAAACGATTTTAATACAATGACTTTTAACAATTTATTTCATGTAGCAATTTTTTTTAATAATGATCACTAACCCTTTTGATGTTTCCACATATGAAAAGCAAGCCGTATTCCTTTCCTTTTGCCTTTAAATGCATTTATTTATAACACTAAGCACAGAAGCTTTACTGAAATATAAAACATTTGTGTCACTTTTTAAAGGGCAGTAACTATTTACCATCAGATCCACAGATGTGCTTATTTAGAAAAGCAACAAGAAAGAAAGTCCATACTTTTAATCCTTTCTCTTTTATCCAAAATAATGAAGCAGTATTTCTAACTTTTCAAAATCAGTGGTCTTTAATGCACATGCCTTCATACCATGCTGTACTAACTTAAAACCTAGTTGACCCAGCGTTTTTTTCTGTAGCTTGTGGCCGGGCATAGCCATGTGTTGTTTACTCAGCTGTGCTTTACGACCAGCAGTTGTTACCTTCTTAAGCTTTTTCAGGAGAAAAAGGCCTTGCTGTATTGTAAAATCCACACAAACCCCAAAAAGATGATAAACCATTAATTCCCCTTGTTTGTTCTGACAGACAGCTTCCTTCAGACAGACAGCTTTGAACAGCTGTTTAAAAGCTCTTTTTTCTAGCACCGGGAATGAGCATGGTGCAGTCTACTTAAAACCCAGGCATTCCAAGCCAGTACAGAACTATTGTTTTGCAAGCTGAAAAAGAGGTGCTTTTATTTTAGCAAATATAGGAATTGATGGCTGGGTTACAATTGCGCTGGGTCACAGTGATAACTGTCAGGATTAGAACAAATTGGAAAGCTCCAAGGATACGGTTTAGGCCATCTATCTAAACACAACAGGCATGATCAAGTCGATGCCCTATTATACAGAACAGCATTTATCCTGAGCTGACACAGAAAAGTTATTTTACAAAAATGAACAAATCACAAATCACTGTTGTTTTCTTCTTTTTCTTGCTTTTATTTCACGTGTTGAGTGTTCATAAAATTTCCTAGCCGACACGTGTTTCGTCTGAAATGGTGTTTATCCACAGACTTCTTCAAGGCTAGAACAATGTAATTTTATAGTTTAAAATCATTAAACATATATATTTGGTTATGAGGTTAACTGTGTCGAGAACTCTAGTTGCAAAGAGTCCCATTTAAATTATGTGACAATTGTCAACACTATTAAGCTAATGCAATATCACCCAAATCCAAAGTGCTTGGAATAAAGAGTGAATTCTAACCACTAATGAAACAAGGTGTAGATTTATAGTGAGGAAAGAAAGATCCCACCACCAAATTCCTGTCATGTCAGCTAAATGTACTGACATTATTTAAAGGTTCAAAATATAGATGTAGAAAATAGGTAAATATAGGTAAAGTACTTTGATTAGAAAAAGTTAGGTGTCTCACGTCAAGATCACGATTTGAAGTGAAAGTTATCTAAGTTATATGTACCTTGATTTATTCCGTTCGACCTTTTAATTTCTTGCTTGTCACCCCTACTGCAATGTCTTTTGGGGTTGAGATATCATATAGACTATCGAGAAAAACAGCTATTTAGAACCTGGATCCAGTATATTCATACACACGTATGAGGGCATCAGTAATTCAATTTCAGAGAGTACTTACTCTATTCTCCACGTTTATCTTGCCCGTAAGTAATAGGGTAGTATCAGTCTCTCTCCATTCTGTATTGCTTGGGTATTTTCCTCCTATAGTCAAAATTAAAAACAGATGGAATCCTATCGATTAGGAAAAATTTTATTCCCATCGTCACTAGAGACATAGTCTTTTACTTTTTAGGTATTTAAAATTTCCCTGTTCGTAATACCCATATTCGAATCAGAGTCACACATGGCCACTACAAAAGTTAACCCGCTACATTTAAATCAGTTTCGGACCGCGATACTCGTGAACTTCACGACCCATATCTATTCAAATTACGTGGCATCCTGTGCTGAAACGAATTATCACTGCCACAAATTGGATCTATACATAGGTGTAATCTCACCTGTGACGATATCTCGTCTTCCGACAAAAGAATTCCTGGCGTTCAGCACCCGCGCCATGTTGCGCTGTCTTGAAATACCTCCATCCGGTATCAGACACAGAAAACGGACTAACCACATAGAGTGTCTTTCCCCTACCTCGTTGTTCACGCCATCTTTTAGTGTGCAAATCCCGTCATTTTACCACACCTTGGAATATATTCCGTACGGTTGGTAATACTTTTCAAATCTAATATCTTTTATATATTGGATATATTTTAGAAACGTATAAAGGAATTTAGTTGAAAAGCACCCATCGAAAAGACCCATCACCAAGTGTTACTTCCATTACTCTCATTAGTTGCATCATATCGGCACATTTCTTATCTGGCATTAACGCATATTTCACAGAATCTGTCATATGAACAAATTACATCCACATTACAAAAACATTTTTTCAAACCAATCGGATTAAAGCAATAGTATGCCATACAATCGTAGTGTACGAGAATCAATATCATATCATAGTTCATATTGTAACTCAGCAATAAATCTTATTTCAAGATATATATCATATTGTCATATCATGTCGGTGTTACAAAAACTAAGACAAGAATCTTTTTTACAAAATATCAGACAACATAATAAGTGAAATTCCTTGTCATATCTCATGGGTATACTTATAAACAATATTATATAATTGTAGCACCATAATATAGATAGACACAAAATGTGGTTTAGAATATGCTTATCAGAAGATTTTTATATACTTAGAAATTCGGCACGTTGATACAGTAACTGTCCCTATATTCATCAGTCTCAGGGAGAGTCATTTCCAGATGAAGTCAAGATTTAAGCATTTGATAGATTCAATCTGGAGTACATTCTAAGTTAATTCCCCAGAAAAAATTGGAGCTCATCATCAAAATTAAGACCCCTCTCTACCACATGAACCTGCTATTACATATCGACGAGGCATGACGATTAAAAACATGATCAGCCCCAGTTATCCTAAACCTACTATATAAGATCACATATTGACTGCAACACCACCTATGTGGTATATGCAATAACTTGCAAATGTGATCAAGTATATATTGGCAGCACCATACGCAGACTTAAGGACCGCATGGCAGAACATTTTAGAGCACTTAAAAACAAGGACACGAGACACCCCCTGACAGCACATGCCATGGAGTGCAAACTACAAACCGAACACTTATCTATGTCTTTTCATGGAATTGAAACAATGCCCCAAGATGTGAGGGGAGGTGACAGGGAGCTCAGACTTAGACAACTCGAGGCAAGATGGATAATGCAGGTTCATGCGGTAGAGAGGGGTCTTAATTTTGATGATGAGCTCCAATTTTTTCTGGGGAATTAACTTAGAATGTACTCCAGATTGAATCTATCAAATGCTTAAATCTTGACTTCATCTGGAAATGACTCTCCCTGAGACTGATGAATATAGGGACAGTTACTGTATCAACGTGCCGAATTTCTAAGTATATAAAAATCTTCTGATAAGCATATTCTAAACCACATTTTGTGTCTATCTATATTATGGTGCTACAATTATATAATATTGTTTATAAGTATACCCATGAGATATGACAAGGAATTTCACTTATTATGTTGTCTGATATTTTGTAAAAAAGATTCTTGTCTTAGAGAATGTTTTTGTAGCACCGACATGATATGACAATATGATATATATCTTGAAATAAGATTTATTGCTGAGTTACAATATGAACTATGATATGATATTGATTCTCGTACACTATGATTGTATGGCATACTATTGCTTTAATCCGATTGGTTTGAGAAAATGTTTTTGTAATGTGGATGTAATTTGTTCATATGACAGATTCTGTGAAATATGCGTTAATGCCAGATAAGAAATGTGCCGATATGATGCAACTAATGAGAGTAATGGAAGTAACACTTGGTGATGGGTCTTTTCGATGGGTGCTTTTCAACTAAATTCCTTTATACGTTTCTAAAATATATCCAATATATAAAAGATATTAGATTTGAAAAGTATTACCAACTGTACGGAATATATTCCAAGGTGTGGTAAAATTACGGGATTTGCACACTAAAAGATGGCGTGAACAACGAGGTAGGGGAAAGACACTCTATGTGGTTAGTCCGTTTTCTGTGTCTGATACCGGATGGAGGTATTTCAAGACAGCGCAACATGGCGCGGGTGCTGAACGCCAGGAATTCTTTTGTCGGAAGACGAGATATTGTCACAGGTGAGATTACACCTATGTATAGATCCAATTTGTGGCAGTGATAATTCGTTTCAGCACAGGATGCCACGTAATTTGAATAGATATGGGTCGTGAAGTTCGCGAGTATCGCGGTCCGAAACTGATTTAAATGTAGCGGGTTAACTTTTGTAGTGGCCATGTGTGACTCTGATTCGAATATGGGTATTACGAACAGGGAAATTTTAAATACCTAAAAAGTAAAAGACTATGTCTCTAGTGACGATGGGAATAAAATTTTTCCTAATCGATAGGATTCCATCTGTTTTTAATTTTGACTATAGGAGGAAAATACCCAAGCAATACAGAATGGAGAGAGACTGATACTACCCTATTACTTACGGGCAAGATAAACGTGGAGAATAGAGTAAGTACTCTCTGAAATTGAATTACTGATGCCCTCATACGTGTGTATGAATATACTGGATCCAGGTTCTAAATAGCTGTTTTTCTCTCGATAGTCTATAGGATATCTCAACCCCAAAAGACATTGCAGTAGGGGTGACAAGCAAGAAATTAAAAGGTCGAACGGAATAAATCAAGGTACATATAACTTAGATAACTTTCACTTCAAATCGTGATCTTGACGTGAGACACCTAACTTTTTCTAATCAAAGTACTTTACCTATATTTACCTATTTTCTACATCTATATTTTGAACCTTTAAATAATGTCAGTACATTTAGCTGACATGACAGGAATTTGGTGGTGGGATCTTTCTTTCCTCACTATAAATCTACACCTTGTTTCATTAGTGGTTAGAATTCACTCTTTATTCCAAGCACTTTGGATTTGGGTGATATTGCATTAGCTTAATAGTGTTGACAATTGTCACATAATTTAAATGGGACTCTTTGCAACTAGAGTTCTCGACACAGTTAACCTCATAACCAAATATATATGTTTAATGATTTTAAACTATAAAATTACATTGTTCTAGCCTTGAAGAAGTCTGTGGATAAACACCATTTCAGACGAAACACGTGTCGGCTAGGAAATTTTATGAACACTCAACACGTGAAATAAAAGCAAGAAAAAGAAGAAAACAACAGTGATTTGTGATTTGTTCATTTTTGTAAAATAACTTTTCTGTGTCAGCTCAGGATAAATGCTGTTGTGCTTTTATTTTAGCAGTAACTAATTACTCAGATAATGTGAATACCTTTTAATATTAATATAATGTATCTAAGGATAATGCTGTAACATTTTGTATTGAGTTCTAGTTGTGTAAAGCACACAAATTTGTTTTTTTTTCTTTCTATGAGGCCTATTTTGTTCCTATTGAGTGTTAATTCTAATGTTTCTTTACCATTGTGGCAATATTCACACATCTATACTTTGTTACTGTTTTACTTTTAATGGTAGCGTGCAGCTATTTAGCATATGTTATATAATTCATTCCTTGAATTTTAAAGTGTAATTGTTTCATTGACATTTGCAGAACAGAATGATGACAACACACCAAACTGAGCTAATTCCAGACATTTTCAAGAAGGGGGCCACACACTCAGAACACACAACACTGCTTGCTAAGGCAAGCCATTCTCACACAAAAAAACACAGTCACTACTCACTGAAACAAGTACTTCACAAGCATCACCAACGGTTTCAGTCCACAAACCACATAGACACTCAAAAAAAACAATTAACCCTCAAATTAACACTTAGGACAAACGCAAGAGACAGCCTACAGACTGTACTCAAACCAAACCATTTGTAAATACCAATTGTAAGTCATATTTACAAACAAAAGGACTCTCAAAAAATAGTGCAGAGATTATACTGAGACAAATAGACAGCCGAAAGACTGCCAAGTTTAAAAAGACATTATATTTACATCAAAGATTCACCAAAGGAAGATTATTTTTGAATGAATCAATTCAACATATTTAATTACAAAGTTTAGAAAAATGTTACACAATGCTCTTGCGATTCAGAGCATCCATATTGATCCATATATCACCTTTAGAACTTTATTATATTATCCAAAATGAAGCATACGATCAATACTTTTGTTACTCAAAGCATTAATACAGAATTATGTAAATTTTTGATATTTACAGTACTCTCAGTGAAAAGAGAAAATAAGGTATTAGGGGAATTGGGAGTGATTGGGTAGGTGGGGGACTGGGTAAAGGTGGTGTGACATGAACACGGTCTCATGTTATATACAGTTGAACCTTTACAGCCTAAATTCGGTCAAAACTTTCCCGGTAGGAATAAAACACAGGTCATGATAAATCAATTTATTCTGTTCCCATGTGTTAGGGCGCAAATGGTAGTCTACGTTTTGACCCCGAGAGATGAAGGGTTATTAGTTCCTCATTGTGGGCTCTTTATCAGGACAAATGTTGGTGTGGAGCACCTACAAGATATAATTAATTATGTTCAGTGTGTGTGGTATCATTAGGTGAATCAACAAATGAGTATCAGAAATTGGTATCTACTATGGGAACGGCTGTGGACGCCCGTTCGATGCGGGCCGCGAAGATGCTCCTCAAATATCTGCCATTTAATTGTAATCTAGAGTTACATGTCACGACAAATACTGTCCTGTAGGAATAATCATAGTGAAGTGTGGGGACTTACTCGGACGTGCTACGATGGTACCGACTAATAACTTTTCAATTTGTCAAGGTGTCCTCAGTCTTAGTAGTATGGTTGCTTTACGGTGTCATTAGATCTTCCATAATAGGTTGCTAAATAGTCAATCGGATTTCATTCTAGACAAAACAAAGTGGAAAAATTGGTAAGAGACGTGACCTTGATTAATTCTAATGGAACACTTGGCACTCACTGTAGTCACATTACCAAATGTCTATCTCATTGTATGCTCCTGCTCAATATGTAAAGGAGCGGGAACGAGCTGTTCGTCCCATGTAAGCGCGGTAAGTTAAAAGCAGTGAAAAGACCTGGCCTCAGTATGCGCCTGGGAAGGAAACTATCCAGAAGGCTAACGTGACATCAGCGTATGATAAAGGCCAAAACGCTTGTCATCAAGTGGTGTACAGATCAGTGCGCTAATTGAAGCAGATCTCACCGAGGAAAATGCTAAAAAGCTACCAGCATTAATCGCTCTAAAAACACAAACAAAACAACGTTAACAAAGGGGAGCAACGTGTAAGGGTATCTTATCAGTATATTAGAGACTGAGCCCGTCCGGTCTCTTACCTCCTACTGCGCTTTGAGATGACTGGCAAGCCGCTCGTTACGGCAGAACTCGTTTAAGAAGAAAAGAAAGCATCGCCGCAACATCACGCGGTGCTGCCGCTGGATGCTGGCTGTAGGCTCACCCGTCGCGCAGCCAATGGGGGCCTACTGCGCGTCATCAGGAAGAATGTGACGTGGGTAGAGAATCCGTCATCTAGTGAAAAAATCTTTATTGAAAGGACACTGAAGTCCGTCAAGAGCTCATAGAGGTTTGGAGTTAACCGTGCGAACACATTCCTTATCTATTACATGGAATCCACTGAGAGAGATGCCGAGTCAGAAGGCAATCTCGAGCGGGATGATGTGGATGAGGCCAAATGTGTGCATATTAACAAATAGAGCCCGTGTTGGGGCTGCGGCCAGTGTGTTCCCTCGGAGGGATGGAAACAGTTCAAATCAAAAACAAACCAAAACAGAAATTAGATGACTTCTTGTACAATGCTACATATGGATGGATATAGATGAAATCACAGTATACAATACATTGTGGTATCTGCTAGCATAGTCATTGCACATTAAGGCCACACATTGCTACTGTATGATCTGTAGGGTCATGGGCCTGTTTAAAATATGTTAGTATATGATATATGACTGTATCTGTACCTTGATACTGTTAGTATAATGAGGACATGGACACATATGTATCTACACAGTGTGTGGAGTCATAGGCCTGTCTATACTGATATATGTTAGAGACTAGGTTCTATGGTCGTTCCTCGGTATGTTCAGATGTAATTGGGTGTGTATCATAGTCTAGAGAGAGTCTATTTGGGTTCTAAGCACGCCATTTGGGCATAAGTGGCATCAAGCTCATTAAGTCCAGTGTCTACTGTGTCCAATGAATGCGACCACTTGCACTCCCTAATGTTCTTAATGGGGCTCAAGTCTCCTCCCCTTGGGCCCAGTGTTATTCTTTCCTCCTGTTAGTCATCCTCTGCCCATGTGACTTGATGTACGCGGGACAAACCAAACAAAGGGTGAAGAACTGAATTTTACAACACTGTAGCAGGATTAGGTGCCAGACAGCTGGAGCACCTTTGGTCGAGCATTTCGCCTCCAAAAATCATACCCCAGAGTCAATGAAATGGCTAGTGCTGGAAAAAATAACACTGAGCCCAAGGGGAGGAGACTTGAGCCCCATTATGAACATTAGGGAGTGCAAGTGGATGCATTCATTGGACACAGTAGACAATGGACTTAATAAGCTTGATGCCACTTATGCCCAAATGGTGGGCTTAGAACCCGAATAGACTCTCTCTAGACTATGATACACACCCAATTACATCTGAACATACCGAGGAACGACCATAGAACCTAGTCTCTAACATATATCAGTATAGACAGGCCTATGACTCCACACACTGCGTAGATACATATGTGTCCATGTCCTCATTATACTAACAGTATCAAGGTACAGATACAGTCATATATCATATATTAACATATTTTAAACAGGCCCATGACCCTACAGATCGTACAGAAGCAATGTGTGGCCTTAATGTGCAATGACTATGCTAGCAGATACCACTATGTATTGTATACTGTGATTTCATCTATATCCATCCTTATGTAGCATTGTACAAAAAGTCATCTAATTTCTGTTTTGGTTTGTTTTTCATTTGAACTGTTTCCATCCCTCCGAGGGAACACACTGGCCGCAGCCCCAACACGGGCTCTATTTGTTAATATGCACTCATTTGGCCTCATTATCCACATCATCCTGCTCGAGATTGCCTTCTGACTCGGCATCTTTCTCAGTGGATTCCATGTAAAAGATAAGGAATGTGTTCGCACGATTAACTCCAAACCTCTATGAGATCTTGACGGACTTCAGTGTCCTTTCAATAAAGTTTTTTTCACTAGATGACGGATTCTCTACACATGTCACATTCTTCCTGATGATGCGCAGTAGGCCCCCATTGGCTGCGCGACGGGTGAGCCTACAGCCAGCATCCAGCGGCAGCACCGCGTAATGCGGCCGCGATGCTTTCTTTTCTTCTTTTTCTTTTTTTTTCTAACTTTTTATTAACTGTGCAGAAAATAGTGGTGTACATCACAGTCATACAGTTAAAAACTTACAGTTGGACCATGGGAAAATCAAAACAAAAGAAAGGAGGTTACAAACATATGGTGTTACTCAATACATATCGTCATCAGATATTCATCAATGCGAGTGGTTCGTCAGCCCGGGAGATCTGGGGGGGTTCGCAAATGTGGCCCCTATATGCATTCCATCTGACACAGATGTGGCCTCCCCTGGCCACATAAACTGTCTTCTCCTGGAGCATACACCAGTCCATGTCCGTTTTCCAGGTACCAAGTGTCTGAGACTCCGCAGCCCCCCACAACCTGGCAATGTTCCGTTTCGCAATTGCGAAGCCCAGTGTGGCCCAGGTCCTTCCACGGGTTGACAGATCAGTGGGCTCCCAAATATTCAATAGACACCTCTTTGCCTCAACCCGGAGTTCCACCTCCCACACCTCCCTCATGCAGTGGTGTAGTCGTTGCCAATAAGTCTGGACCAATGGGCACTCCCATATAATGTGGAAAAAGGTCCCTACCTCTCCACAGCCCCTCCGGCAAAGTCCGTCCGCACTACGGCCCATCAGTTGCAGTCTTGTCCCTCAGATATATACCCAATGGAGAATTTTCAGCTGAATCAAGCGGATTCTGGCTGATATGGCCACTTCCTTAGGGGACGCTAGCACACTCCTCCACTCTTCTTCGTCAATTTCCAACCCATCGGTCTCCCATTTTCCTGTAAGAGATTGTAATACGTCTGGGGAGTTGTTGATAATTTTCTTGTATGTGAGGGAGATGGCGTGTTCGGGCAGGTGGCCGTCTAACAGTCTGTCCTCTAAGGGGGATGAGGCTGGGGGAAGAGTCCCAGGGGGAATGTTGGCTTGGAGGGAGTGCCGGACCTGCAGGTATCGGTAATGTTATGTTTGTGCAAGCTCATATGTGCGTTGGAGGAAGGCGAAGGAAACAACACCCCCGGCACCCCATAGGTCTTTTATGTGGGATATCCCAATTAGGTCCCAGTTGCGGAACCCTTTAGTGCGGCTTAGGGTACATAGTCTTTCAGAAGCCCATAACGGGGTCGCCATAGTTAGAGTGTTAGCCCAGCCCAATTTCCGTTGAGCTATGTGCCAGATTTGTACTGAGTGTTTGGTGGGACCAGTAAGTGGATATCTGCCAGGCCTAGAGAACAGCACCGCCTCATAGTTCCCCCCGGGTAGGAGCCACCGGTCCATTCCTGACCCCGGATCATTACCATCGCAGTACGTGCCTTGATTAATTGCCGCAATGTGGGCAGCCCAATAGTATTTATGAATATCTGGGAGCGCTATGCCTCCATCAAACCAGCCTAACGTCAACTTCTGGAGGGAGATGCGAGACGCCCCGGCCCACAGTAGCTCTCTTAGCGTGGATTTGAGAGATGCAAAATATGACTGCGGTACCAGGTCAGGGTAGTTCTGCAGGGCGTATAAAAATCTCGGCAGTTCCATCATTTTAAAGAGTGATGCCCTGCCCAACAGTGACAATGGGAGCTTCCGCCAGGAGGCCGAGTCCCTCTTTAACCGGTGCATAGGTGGCAGGAGATTTTTCTTATACCGGGTGGCCGTGTCCTTGGAGACAAAAATCCCCAGGTATTTGAACCCGTTGGACGCGATCTTGATAGGGCAATTAGCGGGGACTGTCGGAGGGTCACCGTGGAGGACATACATCACGGACTTGCCCCAGTTTATACTGTATCCAGAGTTCTTCCTGAAGCTAGTAAAAATGTCCATGGCTACAATAAGTGACTTGTGAGGGCGCGTGAGGTATAGGAGGATGTCGTCCGCATAGAGCGATATCCTGTCCTCCCAACCGTCTGCCCATCGGAGCCCCTTTATAGAAAGGTCCTGTCTGATCCAAGCAGCTAGTGGCTCCAAAGACAGGGCAAAAAGCAGGGGAGAGAGGGGGCATCCTTGTTGCGTTCCTCTTTCCAGGCAAAAGACCTCGGAAACTTTATTAGTGACAGTGACCTGGGCCAGGGGGTCAGAATAGAGGAGACGCACCCATCCTATGAATTCGGGACCAAAGCCCATTTTCCGAAGGACCGCCATCATATATGGCCATTCCAGAGTATCAAACGCCATGGCGGCATCTAGTTTAAGATATGGGCTGAGGCCGTCCGACATGAGCTTGTAAAGTTCAATGGGAAGCCCGTTGGGTCCCATAGCTTTCCCCAAACGAAGGTCGCAGATAGCTCGACCCAGCTCCTCCAACGATAGCGGAGCCTCCAAGGTTTCCCGTTCGTCCTCTGTGAGGGCAGGCATACGAATATCTGCCAGTAAATCTACAGAGTCTTCCTCAGGCCGGTCCGACCCTCTGCTATAAACCTTACGGTAGTGCTGCTCAAATTCCTTTACGACCTCACGGGGTTCGGTTATGACCGCTCCCGTCTCGGTTGTAAGTTCCGCCACCATCTTTTGCGCCTGTTGCTTTTTATCAAGCCATGCTATGAGCTTGCCCGACTTGTCTCCCTGGTCGTAAATCCTGCCCTCTCTATCTCTAAGAACGATTTTGGCAGCATCCGTGGCCAGCGCCTTATACTCCGCCCTCTTGAGTTGCATCTGGTGGGTTATCTCTGGATCCCCTTCGGCATGCACGGTCGCCTCCAGGTCCCGTAAATCTCCCTCCATTTTGAACATCTGTGCCTCCCGCTCCTTACGACGGCCCGCAATCACCGAGAGGGCCTCCCCTATAAGTACTGTTTTGAACGCCTCCCACAACACCACCGAGGAGTCCACTGTGCCATCGTTATCCTCAAAATATCTGTCAATTGCCAGTGTAAGAGCTTTACGGGTATCAGCATTACGGAGGTACCAGGCATTGATCGGCGCTATACTACCCTCCCGTTAGTCTCCGATAGTGAGATGGACCAGCAGAGGGGAGTGGTCCGAGATACCCCGCGCTAAGTGGCTGGCTTCCTGAATGGCGGTGCCATGTTGTAAAGGTGTGAATATGTAGTCCAAGCGGGAGAATGAATGATGAGGGCCGGAAAAGAAGGCGAATCGACTGTCGTTGGGGTGTTTGAAGCGCCAGAGGTCGGTTAGACCAGATGTCTCAATGAAGTCCTCTAACCACGTCTGACCGGGAGGTATGTCCCTTGAAGGATGTCTGTCACAGTGCCCGGAGAGCACGGCGTTAATGTCGCCCCCCACAAAGAGCTGTCCGTCTGGAAGGGAGAGGAGTAATTGTCCTAGATCTCGAAAAGATTGGGTTTGAAGCCCGGGCGGGATGTAGCTAGTAACCAGGTTCCCCCTACGGCCCTCCCATGTGCCCGAGATGGCGGCATATCGACCAAGTGTGTCTGAGTCTTTGTGGTGGACGACCAAGGGAAAGTTCCGTCGTACCATAATACCAACCCGCCGGGACCCTGAAGTAAAACCAGAATGGATCACAAGGGAGTACCCTAACCTGTTAAGCGCAGGGCACGTGTTGCCCAGTAGATGGGTCTCTTGTAGGAGCACTATGTCCGGTGTGTGTCGTTTAATAAATTGCAGCACTATAGTTCTCTTAAGTTTATCCCCCAACCCTTTGACGTTCCAACTCAGAATCCTGAGGCTTTTATCCCACCCCATTGCGACACACTTTGCAAACTGGAGCGAAAGCCCTGAAGTCCCTGATACATTGCAGCAAAATAAGCACCACAGTAAGCTGTGACCACACCAAACAATTCCCAACCCCCCCAATCCCCCAACCCCAACTCCCCCCAGCAACTGCTCATCCCTCCCGGCTCCGCCCCCATCCAACCATGATCCCAACACCCCCCCTCCCCGCCCCCCACCCTGCTGCCCTGCTCCGTAGGCTCCAAACTACCCACATCCCCAATTAGCAGAGTGCCTTTCATCCAACCCACAACCTGGAAGAGGAAGAAACAAAACTCAACACATCCTGTCTTACCTCCCTAGTGGACCTGTCGCCAGGAGCATGCACTGGCCCCGGCCCCCCCGCCGCCCGAACTCCCCCCCCCCACATGGGAAAAACGATGAACATGAAATCCTACACTGCAGCACAGGTGAAATAAACCAGTAAGTGTCCGAGACCCAGGTCCATTGGCATCAGCTCAGTCCCATAGCGGGACCCGTAGATTCTCAGAGTCAAGAAATAGCAGGGGCGGGGAGGGCCACCATTCGTGACCGCTGTATGGGGCCAAAACCCCTACATTGCCGGGGACAACGTACTACCCCCCTTGCCCCACCGGGGCGAGACCCACGGAGTGGACCTCAACCCCCCCTTACTCTCCAAGAACGCTGGCTCTGTCCATCCATTTCCGATCCTCCTGTCGCCGACCCCGGGGATGCTGCCTGGGCGTCCCTCCAGCTTTCACCTCCGGCCCTATCGCGAGGTCTCGTCGCCTCCCGATCAATCCAGTCCTGCACCTCCGACGGCGAAGTGAAAAATAGGGACTTGCCCCCAGCTAGGACCTTGAGCTTGGCAGGGAAGAACATGATGTACCTAAGGCCTCTTTCCCTCAATGCAGCCTTCACTGCCACAAAGGATCACCTCTCCCGCTGGACCTGGAGAGTAAAGTCCGGAAAAAAACGAACTGTGGCATTTTCGTACGGCAAATCCCCTGCCTGTCTGGCTGTCTGCAGTATGGCATCGCGGTCCCTATAATTCAGGATTTTTGTGAGGATTGTCCTCGGCGGTGCCCCAGGTTTAGGCTTTGGGATAGGCGCCCGATGCGCCCGTTCCACCGTAAAGATGTTAGACAGGTGTTTGTGCTTGAGGTGGTTAAGGATCAAATCCTCAAAAAAAGTTCCATGCTGGGCCCCTCCAGTCCCTCCGGCACCCCCACCAGGCGGATGTTACACCTTCGGGCCCGTCCTTCCTGGTCCTCCAACCGCAGGGCCATTTGACGGTGTTGGTGTACAAGTCCGTTCACGCGTTGCTCCAGAGCCTTAGTCGACGTCTGCAGCTCCGCGATGCCGGTCTGCTTTCTTTTCTTCTTAAACGAGTTCTGCCGTAACGAGCGGCTTGCCAGTCATCTCAAAGCGGAGTAGGAGGTAACAGACTGCACAGGCTCAGTCTCTAATACACTGATAAGATACCCTTACACGTTGCTCCCCTTTGTTAACGTTGTTTTGTTTGTGTTTTTAGAGCGATTAATGCTGGTAGCTTTTTAGCATTTTCCTCGCTGAGATCTGCTTCAATTAGCGCACCGATCTGTACACCACTTGATGACACGCGTTTTGGCCTTTATCATACGCTGATGTCACGTTAGCCTTCTGGATAGTTTCCTTCCCAGACACATACTGAGGCCAGGTCTTTTCACGGCTTTTAACTTACCGCGCTAACATGGGAGGAACAGCTCGTTCCTGCTCATTTACATATTGAGCAGGAGCATACAATGAGATAGACATTTGGTAATGTGACTACAGTGAGTTGTTCAATTAGAATTAATTGAGGTCACATCTCTTACCAATTTTTCCACTTTGTTTTGTCTAGAATGAAATCCGGTTGACTACTCAGCAACCTATTACGGAAGATCTAATGACACCGTAAAGCAACCATACTACTAAGACTGAGGATACCTTGACAAATTGAAAAGTTATTAGTCGGTACCATCGTTGCACGTCCGAGTAAGTCCCCACACTTCATGATTATTCCTACAGGACAGTAATTGTAGCGACATGTAACACTAGATTACATTTAATTGCAGATATTTGAGGAGCATCTTCGTGGCCCACATCGAGCGGCCGTCTACAGCCGTTCCCATAGTAGGTACCAATTTCGGATACCCACTTGTTGATTCACCTAATGATACCACACACACTGAACGTAATTCATTATATCTTGTAGGTGCTCCACACCAACATTTGTCCTGATGAAGACCCCACAATGAGGAACTAATAACCCTTCATCTCTCGGGGTCGAAACATAGACTACCATTTACCCCCTAACACATGGGAACAGAAGAAATTGATTTATCATGACCTGTGTGTTATGCCTACCGGCAACTTTTTGACCAAATTTAGGCTGTAAATGTTCAACTGTATATAACATGAGACCGTGTTCATGTCACACCACCTTTACCCAGTCCCCCACCTACCCAATCACTCCCAATTCCCCTAATACCTTCTTTTCTCTTTTCACTGAGAGCACTGTAAATATCAAAAATTGATAAAAAGTAGTTTCATAGTTCTGTATTAATGCTTTGAGTAACGAAAGTATTGATCGTATGCTTCATTTTGGATAATATAATAAGGTTCTAAAGGTGATATATGGATCAATATGGATGCTCTGAATCGCAAGAGCATTGTGTAACATTTTTACATTGTAATTAAATATGTTGAATTGATTCATTCAAAAATAATCTTCCTTTGGTGAATCTTTGATGTAAACATAATGTAATAGGGACTACCACGACCTTTCTCCAAACGTACAGATAATGTGATCCAGATCTGGGAAATAGTTTTTGTGGGCTCACTTCGTTAAAACTTAACACATGTTCAAAAAGACAGGCACTAGCCCCAGACCTTTTCCAAAATACACCAAATTCCCAGTTGGGCTGGCAGAACACTCAAAAGCGCTCCGTCTCACCACTTATGAATTTTACTTAGTGCGTAAATCAGGATCCTCCTTAGTGTATTTTTTTCCACAGTGTACTATACATTATGGAAGGAATACCATATTTAATGTACATAAACCTATTTAGGTATCCCCTCTAGGGGAACCAGCTGAGTACTTTCTAAATCCATATTGGTACCATCAAGATAGCAAAAGCCAACATAAAGGAGTTAAATCAAGACATAAGGAAATTAATCTGGAATGAAAAAACCAAAGCTAAGAATGATCTATGGACCAAAATTGTTAATGCCTGTAATCAAGGGAATTCAAGGGAGTTCTGGAAGATGATAAACAACTTAATAAGACCAGATAAAGTTGTAGTAGCATCAGTATTAACTGAGACCGAATGGGTGAACTTTCTGACGCACCATTTGAACCCAGATTTCAGGTTAATAAAAAATGAAATCAACCATATAAGGAAGGAAAGTTCTAATCAAGATCAAGAAAACAGACTTGAAATAACTCAAGATCAAGTACTTAAGCTAATAAAAAAGCAAAAAGACGGGGCTCCAGGCCCAAATGGTATCCCCTTTGCCCTGTACAAGGACGATCCAGTTATATGGGCAGAACATCTCACCAAGGTTTTTAAAGAAGTAGTCCGGTTAGGGGTTATACCTGAATCTTGGAGAGGGTCCCTAATATCCCCTATTTTTAAAAAGGGAGATTGGGCCATCCCTGAGAACTACCGTTTAATAACCCAACAGGACACTGATGCTAAATTGTTTGCAGGGATATTGTTGACGAGTTTATCTGACTGGGCAAAGGACAACAACATTCTCCCACCTAACTAAACCGGTTTCATTAAAGGCCTAGGAACATCTACTAACATCTTAGCCCTCTACGTCTTAATCGACAAGGCAATATAAAAAAAACAACCATTGTACTTATGCTTTGTCAATTTTAAATCGGCCTTCGATTATGTGGATAGGGAACTATTATGGGAAAAGCTACTAACTCAGGGGATACCATCCTTACTATTGCACCTGATTCGTCTCTTGCATTTACACACCTGGGTCAGAGTGCGCATCGGGGATGGGCGGTTAGTCACCGATGAAATACCAACGACAGGCGGACTCAAGCAAGGGTGTGTATTCCTTTATTATTTAATCTGTTCTTAGCTGACCTGACGGAGGCCTTGAATGATGCAAACGCTCATCCACCAAAGATTGCAAACAAACAAATATCAAATCTTCTCTATGCAGATGATGTTATTCTTTTAAGCAATACAAAGGTGGGCTTACAACGCTTAATAACGCGCACATTTGAATACGCAATAGAAAATAGGATGGTAATAAATGAAACAAAATCCAAAGTTATGGTCATTACTAAAAACTTAAGACGGAAACATAATTCTAAATGGTTTTTGGGAAAGCAGCAATTGGAACAAGTAGAAACCTACAGATATCTTGGTGTCATATTCAACGACAATGGAAATGTTATCCCTCTGAAACTCAATATCAATAGGAAAGCAAATGCTTTAACAGCTGCATTTAGGACCATCCAAAAATCAACTAGCAATCTAACGTATCGACCTTTCCTCAAGGTGATGTCTGACAAATTGTTACCATCTCTAACATATGGCAGTGAGGCCCTAAATGGAAAAGACGCTGTCATTATCAACAATGCTATTTAAAAAACTTTTAGATCTCTTTTCCATCTCCCTAATAATGCATCGCAAGCTCAGATTAGGCTTGAATTTGGTTTGAACAATCAGCCCTACGTACGAAAGGGCCATGCAATCAAAGTTTGGAATAAAGTGAAAAATGACCAAGACAATTTAAAGTCCCAGTTACTGTGGAAAGAAATTAAAGGAAATAACAAATCAACTGCCTGGAAATATCTGGACACGGCTCTGGACGAATTTGAGCTTAGGGAGATCTGGGACTCCACCATAACCAAGGAATCATTTAAGAAAGCTGTTAACAAAACAACTGATTACCTATCATTAATAAGCGACAAGGCCATCTTAGCTAAAAGAAAACATGCATGGTCCATAATAAATGGCTACTCAAAAAAGATGGTTCGGCAATATCTTGACAAGGCATGGTCATGGAAAAGTAAACAGACTTTTATTAAAGCAAGATTTGGAGTATGGCCGGGCCAATCCCATGCATCACCGTGGAAGAAACTTGAAGGCACCACATTGTGTAGGCTTTGTAAATCTGGTGAGGAAAATATTATCCATCTCTGTCCTGAACTAAAAAAAGAAAGACTAATTATATTAAAAAGATTATTTAACGAAAGAGGGATAAGGACATATAGACAGGCATTGATTTGTTGATTCGTTGTCTCTGTCCACATGACACTTATTAATTCTGCTTTGACAAAAGTTTTAGCAAAAGTATACTTTTCTTTTAAAGTCATGAATTTTATTACAAACATTTTTTTACTAAAGATGTATATAATTTTAGGGACTCATTGCTATCCAATATGTACATAATGGAGTATTTTATGAATGTAGCTTTTTGTAAAGATTTTAATTAATCATACAATAAAGGTAATTTGATTTTAAGATAGCAACACTTTCTACAAAGGGTGCTAGGAGCAGGCATGCCAAAAATATTACAATACAATGTAATCGTATAATCAAAGCGTATTTATCCTAAGAATTACCCAGAAGTAGAGAAAAATCTCCTCATTACCTGCCATTATTTGTTGCAGCAAACAAACAAACAAACCGAAATCTTGGCCAAGCTATACAAAAGTGTTGCATCGCAACCTTACCAAACAAAAGTCTCCAGCTTCCAATTGCCAAGTTCTGAGTGACCTAACAGTCTTTTTGAAATACTCACGCAAAAGAAGATCTTAGTCGGGACCGACCATCTCCTAGAGGGTCAGATCGGGAAAACTGGAGAACACATCGGTCTGCAAAGACAAAGGGTCTCCTCATGCAGGGTACCTTCCTCAGTGGATTCCTGCCTTCTGTCACGACCGCACCTTTTATGGGGCTCACTGATGCACCAGTCCTTAAACCAATAAAGAAGAAATTGGCACGGAATCTGTAATATCAAGGAAATAGATGTATTAACCTCTCATGAGGGAGACTACGTCAATACGGTACCTTCAGGCCACTGTATGGGGTAGTCCAAGGAGTACAGAAACCATGGGCCTTTTATACTGTGATAGTTGCAGTGTAAGAATGGAGGTTCAAAAAGAGGCAGTACAAGTATACACATGAATCGCTATTTTACATATATGGACTAACAGAAAATACTTAGTCAACAAAGTAGGAGGAGTAACAGAGTTGCTGACATTAGTTAAAATAGCCTGACAGTTACTTTAAGAGCAGGAGCATTCTAGCAGCTACAGGCCTTTCTGCGCATGTGCAGTGCTCTGGCTCAATGCTGAAGGAGTTAACTGTAACTCATGACTCAAGCAGAATACAAGGGCAGGCAAAAGTGAAGAGGGAGAAGCACATGGCGAGCACATGGCTAACTAAAATGGCTGCCACAAACAAAATGGCTTCAACTCATGCAAACAACGATTTCTGCTAGTTTCCACAAGTATGCTATAACAACTGTATACACAATGTTAAGGATGTCAATATAAATTATACCAGTGATTGCCATATTATTTGCAGGAGTTCCAATGAATTTATCATTGCTGTCGGATTCACCCATGGTGACCTCCCCATCAACCCTGAGTCGGAGATAGTTGCATCACAAACAGGTCGCGTTCCCCAAAATACCACAAAGCTAGATACCACAAGTAGATAGAAAGACTCAACCAATCAGGACACGGCATGCACACCACATGTAGTGATCACGCGCACCTCATGACGAACATCTGGACACACACACACAGGCCCACACTAGCTCTCCCCTAGGTTGAGAACCATCGGTGTCCCTATCAGATGCCCGTTTTAGTTGATTTATGACTGAGATTTTTTTTGCAATGTAGAAAATTGTTTTATTGCACCTCATGAACTGTATATAACAACAGGCAAAACTTTGTACACCCAGAGACAGTGAGCAGACGCACTCTTTTGAGGCTCTCCTGGCCACAGCGTTTAATTAAACAACTTGTTCCCGTTTTGCCAAACTCCTCCCTTTTCATTAATTTAAGGTAAACTCCCATCAGAGCAACAATATTTTTACATTTAAAGACATTTATATGTAGATATTTGTGTCTGTGTGTGCTTACCGGTATATGTGTACTAAATATGTATATGTTTATGAGGATGTTTAATGGTCACTTGGGATGATGTTTAATGGACACTTTGCAGATCTGTCATAATTCACTAGTGTACATTTATGGGGATTTTGTGGTGATGTGCATTCTTGGGCATATTTATTCTGGATATTGTTTATGGAGTTACAATATCCAGTGTAAATATGACTAAAAATGCAAAATATACAGCCAGCATCTTGTAGTGATATATGTAACTATGCACATTTTTATACTATATATTCAATGGCATCACACAGAAGATACCGTAAGGTTGGGAAACATTTGCATCCAAGTATTTGGAGGCATGCCCATTAATGGATGTGTGTGTACTGTGTCCATCTTTCCTCCGTGGGTACTTCGCTTACAAATACATCCACTTGGAATCAGCACTTTCTAGAAAGATGCATTTTAGTAAGCATAGTCAGGCACCAATAAAAGTCAGAGGTCATGATATATTTAATGAAATACTACTCACCCCCTGTACCACATCCCAAGACACAACTGCAGTTTTGTGCAGCTCTCCAAGACTTCAGAAATGTTTTCCTCATATGAAACTGAGTCAATGGAAAGACACATTTGCTGACTATTTTGTACCTTGCTGTGCGAAGTGCGTTTCTTAAGGCCAGGAGGCAATGGAAACTTGATAGTTGTTGTTGCCCTCTCTACCGTTCCCATCCATTCCTTCTCCCCCATGTCCTAGTTGTGTGCCCTGTCCCTTCCACCCCTTCCGCTTCATTGTTGAAATCCCTCCAACCATCTCTAGTGTCCTTTTTGCTCCTCCCCGTCTCAGAACAAAAAGTGCTATGACGGGCAGCACTGGTCTTGCCATAATGTTTTGTTTTTATTTACTATAAGCCATCTTCAAAAACATAAACAAAGCTAAATAGCTTGCGCAGAGCTATTTCTTTTAAAGTTGTTGCACAGCAGCCTGCGCTTACAGAAAATAATAATGGATTTTGGTGCCATCAACACTGGCCACGCCGCAGTGCTTTGTTTTTATTTACTTTGAGCCATGTTGCACAGCAGCTCGTGCTGCTATGCAGCATCTTTAAAATATTGACACCACCAATGGGTCTCGCATAGGTGAAACATATTGGCTTTGCCAATGCTTAATCTGCCTAACTTCCTGAAGGTGGCCTTCCATAGCTAAAAACCACATACTCATAAAAGAGTCAGGCTTCAGTTTGTCTGACACTGATTTTATGAACTTTAGAAATGGATTGGTGTCACTACAACGCATGCTTTTACCACGCATGCCTTTACAACGCGGTTTTTACCACGCAGTCCATTACAACGCATAATGCTTTTAGGCGCTGGATAGTGAATTATTTAATTTACTATTCCAACTCCAGTCCCCGTGGATAGCAGGGAAGGTGTTGGATAGTATATTAAATACATTCCCTATCCTAGAGCGCCCCCCAGCGCATTGCGTTGTAATGGTTTGCGTGGTAAAAGTTGCGACGTAATGGTAGTGCGTTGTAAAAAATTCGTTGTAACCGTGCTACACCTTAGAAATCCACTGGCCTGTTGCATGTCTGAAGCATTGAAACATTTCTTTACCACCAAGACACCTTCTCTGATTTCCAATCACTGGAAGGTCGGTGTTAATAGAAATGTTCATTCTTTGGGCAAAGTACGGCAGCAGCGCTCGGCTTTAGTAATTGTATTGGCAAAGCCTGCAATCTCTAGCATTTTAAGAGTTGTCCATTTTTGCTATACTTCCCCAATATCAAACTGCCAAAAAGATAACCTAACATTGTCCTTTTCAAGCTCATTGGTAAGATCTCTGTAAGAGGTGCAGGATCCATGGGCTATGGAATTTAGTAAAGCGCCATAATGCTTTAATAAATGACATGCTTTAAAGTCTGATGAAAATGCAGGGGGCCACCCCACATAAGGGGCGTGGCTCCGTTAGTGGCAGCCAAAGGGCCGCATAGGTAAGGGGTCCCCTTCCGGGTCGTGCGACCCGGAAGGGATATCTGGAGAAAACAGGAAGCGCGTCAGAGAATAAAAGCCAGCGCCTCAGTTTACGCCCCCTCTTTGTCCACTTTGCCTCCCAAGAGTCGGACGTCGCATAGGAAGTCACCCACCCACCCATCCCTGATTTAGGGCTTCAGTTAGGCGGGGTCCTGGACAAGAGGTATCACAGGGACTCCTTTGGTCAGTGCCATTTTTTACCCCAGAACAGGTCTTAAAATTATCATGGGCTCTGGGCTGGCGGGAGATTTGGGGCTGACCTGCTGGTGGCCCTGGATCTCTAGCCCTACCCTGGAAGCCGTTGGTTGCCACAAGTGGTGGCAGATTATTTACCTGCGGCTCTGTTGACCGGAGGGCAGTTAACTTAAGGAGAGCAGGCTAACTTGGTTGTGGCCTGCTGGCACAGCCCGAAGGTCAAGCAAAGCCCCTTTGGAGAACGGGCTGTAAATAGAATGACTATGTATATACGTGTGAGTATTTGAATACTGTGATGTTGATAAACAAGTTTAAAGAGTTTACAATAATAAAAAGAGGCCAATGGAGTAATTGGCCTGGAACTGTAGTTTAATAAAAATGTACACACTGCGAAAACAAGACTCAGGTGTCTCTATTGAGAGGGGGGAGAAAATGGTGATTGGGGTGAGTGCACTTTGTATGCCATCTAAGAAGATTCACACGTTTGACTCTTTAGAATTGTTTTTAACTGAGACCAAGGGTGATGATCCCTACCCTATACTTGTGCATTTGTAAGAGGTTAAGAGAGTGAAATAGCCTTGTGTGATGCCTAAAAAAGGTGCTATTTGGGCATAGATTGGGGACTCAGGATGCAGCCACAGGGAGGTCTGCCTCTCACGTTTTTGTGGGGGAAGTGTAGCAGTCTGATGACTGCTCCGGTTTCCGCTATATTGGGCTATAAACCTAGCCATGGGTATAAAAAATGACATTTTAGTTCCTCCAGCCACTATTTTATAGCGGCGCAACTAAAGCTAAATATCAAGGGGGGGGGAGGGGTGATGTGATAAACATTTCGGGGGCGGGGGGGGATTTCTTCCAGCCATAGACAGAGTGGAGATGCAGGCGCTCAAAGAAGGGGTGAAAACACAAGAAAGCCTCATTAACAAGTAAATTGTATTTTATCAAGCTGTGAAGTACTCCGGTGCGGCTGTGTGTGTGTGCCCGGGATGGTGTCGTCTCAGCCCGGGCTGCCGGCTAATGCCTGTTGAGCCCAATGAGTGTTGCGCGCCTGATGCCCGGTACCCTAATTAGCGTTTTTTTGTTTTTGCTAGGTGGTAGGCTGATCATGGTAGGGTTTATAATCGCATTGGTGTGGGTTATAGGCAGTCAAATTGTCTGCGGAGGAACTTGTGGCCCATTCGAGTAACCTACTGAGGGAATAGGGCTCATCGACCTGCTCGTCGCAAGTTCCTGGCCACACGGCGGGACCCATTGGAGCTGAGCAATGAAGGGGGTATGGCTGCAGTGATCACATGCTCGTCGCTGCACCGGCCCCGAGTAGTACTGACAGCAGGAGGGCGGGTGGGTCCACTCCCATGTATGGAAAGTAACCCCAGGGAAGCAGCGGCGGGTCACAGGCATTTCAGGAGGCCAGGCCATGACTTGAGCGAGCTAGTGCGAGCCTTTCCCATCTGTTAGGGAGGCCGTGCTGCAAGTTGCAGGGGGCGGGGCCATGGGTTATGAGCGCACGGCTCAGGGAAAAAGCTGCGATGATAACTGAGCCAAGTTTTATTTCAATTCTTTACTGAGTTTTTCTTATTACTATAACAAGAAAGGTACATTAGAAATACACAGATCAGTCGCCATGCAGTGTAAGAACATCAACAAAGTAAAATTCTAACCCATAATACATCTGCATACCAGTTCCCCATTAAAGCAATTACTAATTAATAACTTAAACAAGGGGAAAAGAAGAACACAACCATCAAGGGAGGAAAGGGAAAAAGGAAACACTCACTCACCATGAGAAGGAAGGATGGGAGGTTTTGACACCCTCACGGGAGGAAATAAAGGAAGATGGCCTTCTGTCCGCATCTCCTTACTTTAATAAAAGCTAACAACAATAGGGGTCGTAGTTAGGGGAACCTCAAGAGAAAGGTACCTAGGAACTTAACATAGGGATCTGCATGGAACAGGACGTGGTACTCCCTAGACACCATACATGTATGGGTGAATTTTAAACTTAAATATTTAACAAAAGAGCCCAAAATCTCTTCAAATATCTATAATTCGTCATTTAGCTTATAAATAAGATGTTCAAAGTATGCCATAACATACATATTGTCCAACCAGGTCTGTACAGCGGGTATTAGCGTTGATTTCCAAAGACAAAGATTCACCAATTTAGCCACCATCAGGGGGAGTGGAGAGCCATCTATAAACAAGTTGGGTCACTGAAAGGAGGTTAGAAGTATCATGAATGAGCACTAGCTGAGCTGTCATAGGCCTGTCTAACCTGAGGCTCCATCCTATATTGTCCCAACCTGTTAACGGAAGGCCTTCAGTCACTCATATTCCCCTTAAATAGAACTATATGACAGTCAGGTAAGCCACATCACCACATGAGGTTTACATATATTCTTTTTATTAGACCCCTAGGTTTTCTGGTGTTTAAAGTGATTGAATAAGGGGCATAACCTAGGCTAGGTCTTTAAACTCCCCTATGACCCTTGTTTCACCCTTTTTGTATTATTGCTGGAGCAGCTGCTGGCTGCGGGTCGTCAGTGGATTACACTTTTTGGTAGTTCTATATTCAGCACATTATATAGGTGCTGCTTCTCCTTCTTCTTTGCGTAACAGCTTGATTTTCCTTTGGTTCCTTGTAGATTCCATCTTTTCTGATCTGTAGCACATAATGGCTGAACGGAGTGGTTTAGCTTATGATGATTCTGTCTTCCAATCAATTATGGACAATATGCCTAGTATTTTAGATACACTTCCTACACCTGCAGTAGGTACAGCAGACGATTGGACGAAGGCTTTGATACTCAAGAAGTCACATTCCCGCACTCAGGCACACGGTAGAGTGATGGCAGAATACTTGAGGGCTAGCTGTGCACCACCAGGTCTACTAGTCACCAATGCCCCACGTCTCTTCTTATCAGATAAAGAGTTTTTGAATGATTGGTCCTTGATCGCTTGGCATTGCACAAGAGATTGGCTATCCTTATCATCAGCACTGCCAAGCGCACTTGTGATACTTTATTAATAGAGATACAGGTCTTGGAGGCTCAAATAAAAACTGCTGTCTCCACGACAACTATTTTTAAAAAACAAAAGGAGGAGTCGGATAAAAATAACAAAGACTTCTATGACCATTTAGTACAAACTAAAATTGACAAATTTAAGAAAGATCTTGCGAAATTTAAATTAGATGTCGTGTACCCGTACACCAGTGACTCCTACAAAGCCCCTGAGTTTAGGAACAATGGGAAGAGATATGGCTCTAATTATTCGGGTTCAGGGACTGATTCTGATAGCGATCAGGATACTTCCAACCCCCAGCCACACCTAAACAGGGGCCGAGGAAGGTCACGAGGTTATCAAAACTACAGAGGACAACAAGCGGGAACAGTACCTCCTTGGTGGCAACCTACTCCATGGGGTCCCCCACCCCCTTTTCCTTACTCTTACCAACAACCACTTGGACCTTTTCCTGGCTACCAAAACTTTAACAATCAGCCTTTTTTAGGTTTTGGCCCCCGGAGGTCGCGGGGCAGAAAAAGAGGCCAATTGGCTCAGGTGCATTGGGAGGAACCTACCGGCCCGCACACAGGGACACGCAGCCAGACAACGAGGAATGTCCCACAATCCTAGAGGTACCTGAATCTAGCCTTGTGGTAAATTTGAGTAAGAGAACATTAACTACTACTGAGGAACTAGTTCTTAACAAGGGGCTAGGTTTTGTCATATCTGACAAAGGAGATGCTTTCAAATTGCAAACTGAACTGGCACACTTCTTTCGCAAACTAAGACTCCATTACTTTTTCAGAGATAAGCCGAGGGAAGAGGATGTTAAAACACAGGCCTGAGACCTAAGTCTACCTTTTTGCCTCCTATCCATACTGTTCCCTCACATGTGGCTACCTTTGAAAGAGCAGTGAAAGATCAAATAGAAACCATCTGGCATATTGATAAAAAATAAGAGTATTGCAATCTGTCTAGGAAAGAAAACCAGGCACTACAATCATTGATGAAAGATCCCTCTATAATTATTAAATCTGCTGACAAGGGTGGCGCCACAGTGTTACAGGACATAGAGGTTTATAGAGCAGAATGTCTACGGCAATTAGGTGATAGAACTTCTTACCAACTTCTGACGATTGATCCTACCAAAAGATTGATGAGAGAGATTCAATCATTAACGGGGGAAGCACTGGCAGAGGGCTGGATTTCTCCTTCAGAATCCCAATTCTTACAGGCTAAAAACCCTGTAGTACCTTATTTTTACACCTTGCCCAAGGTGCATAAGGTGCAGAGACCTCCTCCGGGTAGACCCATCATCTCGGGACAGGGCTCTGTCCTTGAGCCATTGTCGAAGTTCGTTGACCACTTCCTGAGACCAGTAGTGCATACTATGCCTACGTATCTAAAAGATACTAAAGATGTTCTGCGTCTCATCCCAGAGATAGCTTACAACCAAGATACAGACTTACTTGTTTCCCTGGATGTAGAATCTTTATATACATCTATTCCCCAGGACGACACCTTGGATACCATACATTCCATTTTGAATTCTACCACCTTGGATACCATAACACCGGTTCCCTTCATAATGGCACTTGCGAGAATTGCAATGAAGGAAAACTATTTTAGATACGAGGACAGTCTGTATTTGCAAATCTCTGGTACGAGTATGGGCAGTATTTTTGCGCCAAGTTTGGCGAATCTATATGTCCACTCGTTTGAACAAAGTGTAGTATTAACAACTAGTAATCCTTTTTTGCCATCCATAATTTGTTACAAACGCTATATAGACGACATTCTCATGGTATGGCGTGGAGATGAGGAGTCGCTCACTCTATTTCATGAGTGGCTCAATAGCCGTAACAGGTTCTTAAAATTCACGATTTAAATGAGTAAGGAAAGAATAACCTTTTTGGACCTTTCCATATTTGTGAGCTCTGATGGACTCCAAAGCGAACTCTTTCGCAAACCTATGGCTAGAAATTCGCTCTTGCTTTTTGAGAGCCAACATCCTAGGTCCCTGCGTGAAAACCTTCCAAATGGTCAATTTCTTCGAGTTCGCAGAAATTGCTCTACTAAAGAGACTTACATTAAACATTCTGCGAACCTCTTCAGTCAACTACAAGACAGACTGTTGTAACCTCACCTGTGGACTTTTCCGTCACATACCCCTTCCCTTCCACCCTCTTGGTATGGTCCGCTCTGCCTCTGGGAGCGCGTGATAGAATGTTGGCTGTGAGAGACAGCCGCCAAGCTGGGAGCACCTGTTTAAGCTATGACTAATAAATCTTACATTTGGAACTCACGTTGAGTAGTGATTTATTACTACATTTTTGGCGACGAGGACGTGGAGCTGAGCCAGGGTCAGTTAGGTGCTTTCCCCCCTGGATATGTGATGCTTGTGCGGAGATTTGAATTGAAAAAATAGACTCACCAGCTGATGTTTGAAGATCACTGGACAGCAGACATATCGGCAATCCAGGCTGTAATCATCGAGGTGTTCCCTTGGGGGGACGTGAGATTCTCGATTCCGAAACGTAAAAGGAAGTTGGGTGTGAGGCCTCGGTGAAGGAGAGCTGGTGCCGTGTAGAAAAGAGGAACGTTCCCTTCTCGTTTGAGGTCTGACTGGCGGCGGTGAATGAAAGGGTAGATTCACCAAGTGAAAAAGAAGAACACAAGTCAACAGGAAGAAATCGGAGCTTAGCCAGGAGCAGTGTGGTCCAAGGCAAGTTATCTGGTTGCGGCGTTCTCGTATCCAAGCTGATTTCAGCCTAATGAGTTACCGAATAGAAGCGTGAGGCGAGAGTGAAACTGTTGAAGTGTCAGCACTGTAAAACAACGGGGGAATCAATTTCATTCCTGGCACTGAGCGCCCTTTCGCACCTTACTGTGTCCCCTCTGTGGTTTGTGAGGACTGGTGTGCGGGCCGTGAGAAGCAGTCGACACTCGTGAGGGAGAAGACTTAGCTGGTCTTGCTCCGAGGAGCCGCAGGGTTGTTGACGGGAAGTTCCTGTTCGGCAATCGTGAAAGAAGAAATAGGACTTCGCAGCCCAAGTTACTTCCTGTATGAATACTGGAGTAAAGGAAGAAAGGTGAAGAAATACTTAGGCGACCTCTGGTGTTCCTGTGTGTTGCATCGGATGCAGAGGGATTCACACCAGTCCATGAGCTGAGCCTATGAAGCTGCGTGAGGTGAGGTGCGTGGAGCAGGCAAAGAGCTGCATTACTGTCACTGCATGAGAAACTGACCCGAGGCAGAGGGTTTGGCGATCGAAGCAAGAGTGAGTGACAGCAAAGGAGCGGGACCCACTTAACCAGGGAACTTCGGGGTCGAGTAAAAAAAATGGTTTATGAGAATTCTGAACTATTGTTTATTATGGTGAAGGAGATTAACCAAAGCAGACCCAATCTGTATGACTCAGAATTGCAGTGAGCCTGTGAAACACGGTCAGGAGCGGTGAGCGGAACATTGTGAGCAGTCAACCTTTGAAACTGAATGGTGGCAGTGAGTTGTAACTGCGTGAGGAAAAGCTGAGGAACAGGGGGTAGCGAACCTGGGTTCCCCTGATCGAAAATTCACTGAGGCAGCGTTTTCGAGCTGTTGGAAATGTCTGAGAGGATCAGGGAACCCCTGATGCCACGAGAGAAACAGAACTGAGGCAGCGTGGTGAAGCTGTGTGAGGAAAGAGCAGAGGAACAAGGGGTGTAGCGAACCTGGGTTCCCACGAATAGAAAAAAAAAATCCACTGAAGCAGTGTCTTTAGAGGTTTGAAACGTCTTAGAGGATCAGAGAAGGCGTTGAACCCTTGAAGCCACATGAGAAATAGAACTGAGGCAGTGCAATGGAGCTGCGTGTGGAGATGGCAAAGGAAAATATCAGGGTTCCGTATGGTAAACTAAACCGAAGCAGCGCGCAGAAGCAGCGTGAGGAAATCTCAGAACTGAGGTAGAGTGTTTGGAAGCGGCGTGAGGAGAATCCAAAGGAACAGAGGGAGCGTGGCGAACCTCCAGGGTTCTGTGAAGTAAACTAAACCGCATCAGCGTGGTGAAGCAGCGTGAGGAAGATTCAGAACTGAGGCAGCGCTTGGAAGCGGTGTGTGGAGATTTCAGGAGCGAGGTAAACTACAGGGTTCTGTGTAAGTAAACTAAACCGCAGCAGCGTGTTGAAGCAGCGTGAGGAAGTTTCAGAACTGAGGCAGCGCTAGGAAGCGGTGAGTGGAGATTCCAGAGGAACAGAGGGAGTGTGATAATCCACAGGGTTTCGTGTTGTAAACGGAATTTAGGTAGCAAGTTGTGGCAGCGTGAGGAAACCCTCAGTGGGGCAGAGAGTGCAAGGAATTCTTGTGGCGGAGTTAACACAGATGGGAGGCAGCACGTCTTGAGAGGGATACGTATCTCAGTGCATTATTGACTGTGAGTTTAAAAGGGTCTTAAACCCACAGACGGAGTGAGCAAAGCATATTCAGTGAATTCAGGGAGCCCTGCAGGGTAATTATAAGCGGAGTTGGAGACGTGACCTTCAAAGAAAGAATCCCAGTGGCAATAGCCTGCGTATTTCATTTAACCAGTTTAGGGGCGCAAGAAAGTCCTACTAAGTGCACTCGTACCGCCATCTTTCTGTTTTAAGGCGGAGATTACATCTTCACGTGAATTCCCAGAATATAGCTGCGCGTTTTACATGGAGTGGGGCAAGAAATACAATTTCCCGTCACCCGTGCCGTTTATGGAGATAAATTAAAAAAAAACTGCAGAATGGGGTGAGTGGAAGGAATATTTTGAGAAGTATATAACAGTTTTCGAGGAAGAGAAAGTATCTCTTTTACCTGAGGAAAAGGCAGAAATATTGCTTCACAGTTTAGGAACTGGAGGACGGAAAAGGTACCACGAAATGGAGAAAATATTGACAAAAGGGTCAGTCAGAAATTTTTATGAGGACATTTTGAGTGTGTTGGATGAATACGAAAAACAAGTCTCGTTGGTAAAGATACAAAGGAATGACGAGATCAAGGAAAGAACGGTGAGCAAAGAGGAAGATAATGCTAGAAAAAAAAACCCAGTGGGTACCATCTTCCAAGGCGGAGTAAAGACAGATATGATCTCAGATTCAGGATCACGTCATAGTTTGATGAGCAAGAGTGTATGGAATAGAGAAGTAGCTAAAAAATATGGAGAAGAATTTAAAGAGGCCAAAATATCCCTAATAACTTATACAGGGGAGGACATCAACGTAAACGGGTACAAAGTTATGGATTCAATGCACAAAGGAAATAATACTTGGAGTACCATACATATAACGGAATGTGGACCCACCAGGCAAGGGGGAAAGGAACAAAAGAAATTGAGAATTTCACGTAATGGAGTAAGAAAAGAACACATGAGTGAGCAGGCACAGATCAGAAGCATGCATGGAACAAAGAGTGAAGCACAGGGGGCTCGTGAGCCGCAATCAAAGGGTTCGGTAGTTTTTGAAGGAGCTGCAAGAAATGAAGTGTGTGGAAAAGAAGTGGCTAAGGGCAAACGAAAGAAAAAACGAGAGACTGCCCAAGGTTGGGTGGATGAAAGAGAAATACGCAAGAAACAGGAGAGAGAAAGAAGTGAAGGTATAGTTGGAGAAAAAGAAGTATTCGAAAGAGAGGGAGAATGCATAAGTACTACAGCTATTGAGCGGCAAAAGATAAAAAGTAAGAGTAACCAATTTAATCGTAAAGAAACGTGGCAAAATACCACACCGTCCAAGTCCTGGACCAAAACGAAAGAGGAGTATGTGGACAATTGGGAACAGGAAAGAGAAGTGAACTTGAATCTAAGAGTGAGAATAAAAGAAAACATTTCCAAAGAAACAATAGTGACAAGTTGGAGAGTGAGTATGGAAATGTAGAAAATACGAAAAGATTTCCCATTAAAGGTGCTGTTGGGAAAAAAATGGTCCACTCTATGAGAATAGGAGAAAGTACAAGTTTCATGACCCAGAAAACACACCTAACCTGCTTCTATGGTGGTCTCGTGAGGGAACAGGAGGACAGACTGAGAGCAGACGAGGCTCATGTTGATGTCCTGGAGCCGTTTGAAAAGGAACTCGATAGTGGTCTGGACTATGGTAATGGCCAAGGGAAGGAGGATAAAAGATGGCCTAGACCAGTCACCTAGGATGACATTATAAGAGAGACATAGTGGGCCAGAGGGAGATGCCGAGACGTCACCTGGCCCAAGTGACTGCCTAAGAAAAAAAAAAAAAAAAGAGTGGTACCGCCGGGACAGTCCCTCCCTAAGGGGATGGATAGACTTGTTAGAGAATTGCGGTACCCAAGGGGGTTATAGACTGTTGGGCTCGTTCAGACTAGGGGAACCCAAGGTGATAGTGATGTGGCACACACCTGTGTCAACCTACGTCATGGGGGTCCTTTAAGAGACGTTGGGGAGAGATGGTGTGGAGTAAGTAAAGGTTTTTCAGGTACAGGAAGCATCAGTCGCACCTATGGGACACATATTGCTTTTCCCCTGCGATACTAGTCGGGTCTTCTAGTGGGACCCAGCAGATCATATTTCCCATTTTTTCCAGAGTTCTTCCATCCTGTTCCACACAGGGCTAACCCCAAGGTTATGGTCCATCGTTTAAAGTTGCCCAGGATTCTTTTCCATCCTGTTGCTGTTTAGGTATCTGTTTTCTTCCGTTTTTCCCACAGGTCTCTTCTCTCTCTCTCTCTCTCTCTCTCCTGTTCCTCTTCCTTTGCTGTTCTCTCCTAGCATCCTTTCTTCCCTGTTCCCTTTAGGGGGGAAGGTGTGTTGTAACCTCACCTGTGGACTTTTCCGTCACATACCCCTTCCCTTCCACCCTCTTGGTATGGTCCGCTCTGCCTCTGGGAGCGCGTGATAGAATGTTGGCTGTGAGAGACAGCCGCCAAGCTGGGAGCACCTGTTTAAGCTATGACTAATAAATCTTACATTTGGAACTCACGTTGAGTAGTGATTTATTACTACACAGACATTGTCCTAAGTCCTTGATTAAACGATCTTTGAAGAGGGCTAGTAATAATAATCGCGATGCCTTGTTAGAAGTATCTGAGGAGAAGCCACCTTTGACTAGATTAACTTTTGTAAGCACATTTAATACGAAATCTAATCTGGTACAAAAAATTGTGAGACGTCATTGGAAGATTCTTAACTGCACGAACGATAAAATAGAACAACCTATGTTTGCATTTAAGTGCTCAAAGAACCTAAAGGACTGCTTGGTGCACACTCGCCCGAAAGTAGTTACCAAAGAGACCAATGAGACTCTGTGGGACTTACCACAAATACAGGGACATCACCCTTGTGGTGGATGTTCTATGTGTACTTTAACTCAGAAAACCACTCAAATAGACATAGGGACAGGCCACCCTTGGCTACTTAAGCACTTCTCGAACTGTAATAGTTCAAACGTCATATATATTATGACGTGTCCATGCAATAAACGATATGTCGGGATGACGACCCGGAAGGTTCGGACCCGCATGTTAGAACATAAGAGCTCTTTTAAATGTAAAAAAAGTATGGAACATAATCATAAAGAGAATGATTTCAGTTGGACTGTTCTGGAGAAACCATACATTCCGAATTGGGTCGGGGATCCGACTAAATTCCTTTTCCAGAAGGAGCATAAATGGATCTATCGATTACAGCTGGACAGCTTAGGGCTGAATGATTAAATACCCTGGACTACTTTGTGATGAGTTTTGGGATCTGTCGCCCTATTGGGCGGAGTTAGGAATGGAGTATTCCCTTCCTCTCTGTAAATAGCCCAGCTGTTAACATGTAAACAATCTGGTTGAGTTTTATGAGTGTGCAATTAGATGTAGTTCTGAGAGTGGAATCATATAATTGCCTTTATTATTGAACAGTTTGGCTTTGAAAATTGTGATAATCTCTTTAATAAGCAACTTTGCGTAATGAGCTTTTGCTAGTTGCTTTAACATTTACTTGGAGTTTGCACCCGCGGGTAGATGGGAGCGAAGGAGATACGCGCTTCTATAGAGTGTTCGTTTATTGCGGGCGAAAACCTTAAAAAAACTACAATTCTGACGTGATTGACGTCATTTTGTAGTTTCTCGCGGTAAACCTGCGCGATCGACACTTTCGCGCATGCGCGGGACGGCATGCCACGGCATTGCGGCCGGTCCCGCTGTTTGGAAAGAGGTTACGACGAGGTGAGTCTAACATTGAAACAGTAATGTGTTGGTCCACTTATTACACGTGTAACAAGGGTGTATGAATGAATATCAAGCCCCTTGTGATACACAACTAAATTGGAGCGCAATACCTCATACGCTAGTTTGGGCGTGGTTTGAGCAAAGGCTTAAATATCACGCACACTCTCCGATCATTGCCTCCCCCTTTCTCAGGTATTCACCTGGGGCAACGACGGAGAGGTGAGTGGGAGCGTGCATACTATGGACGCTTAAGATGGAGTAGAGTCCACTGTTTGGTTTTCTTTAAGTTACCTTGTGATAACTGACTGTTGCCACTTTGGTTTGTAATACAGACTATTAGAGCATTTTTAAATATAGAAACTTTGGATGCATTGAGGTAAAGATTGGTTTTGTAGGTTGAATCAAATGGTTTCATGAGCTGTTTTCGTTTTGTAGAAGTTTAATTAAGATAAGGGAGCATATACTTATTGAAATAGAATGCGAGGACTAATGACTAGTTGTTCAAAACTCAGCATTCCTTTGTATGCTTTCCTTATTTTCTTTAGAGCGTGGCTTCATTTCTTCCTGAGTTTGAATCCAGGCGAGGTGAGGTCTTCTCCCCGGTAGAGCTGGGTGAGTGGTTTAATTACCGTTTTTCGCAGAAACATGGAGTGTTGAAATATCCTGTGATATATGTTTTCTGAATCTTGGGTGGTGTCTGTGTTTTTTTAGATCACGCAATGGATCTATCTACAAGGAGGAGTTGCAACTAATACGTTGTATCCTTTTCTAAATATCACTTTTCAATATTATTTCCACTAAGCAGTAGCATTATTAAAGAACAGAGGTCCTGATGAAAGCCTTGGGTCCTTCCCTTTCAGGTTGAAACATGTTGACCACCAATGCAGTAATTTGTTCCCATACTGCATTTTTGCACTGTTCGTTTTGTTTTTAGTTAGGAAGAAGGCATATTCTCAATAAAAGTACTGTTCTGTCCTCTATCCTATTTTACATTCACCACATTCTTTTTGCACTGCACTTCTACCCATCATGTGTTTTTTTCACTGGTCACCTAGTGCTTGTGGGCAGTGATCTCGCTCTCGAAACTGGGTAAATATGGGTCTCAATGATCTAGAGACTGATTACCACAGTAGGACGACCAGATGATATAATTGATCATACAATAGTTTGATGGGGATCCTATGAATTGAGCGAGTCCTTTTTCACAACCACTAACACTTCCTTTGATACAGGTTATTGCTTATTTCACTCCTAATGTTTGAGAAATCCATTTAGCTTTTGGATTTGAGGTTTACATATATTCTTTTTATTAGACCCCTAGGTTTTCTGGTGTTTAAAGCCACATCACCAACAATGTCAATCAACACTCAGACGGGCAATCAATCAGGATACTTGTAAAGCGCGCTACTTAGGGTCTCAAGGCGCTAAGGGGAGTGGGTGCCGCTACTGCTCGAAGAGCCAGGTCTTCAGGAGTCTTCTGAAGGCGAGTAGGTCTTGGGTCACCCGTAGGTGGGTAGGGAGGGTGTTTCAGGTCTTGGCGGCGAGGTAGGAGAAGGATCTGCCGCCGGAGGTTGTTCGTTGGATGCGGGGAATAGCGGTGAGGGTGAGGCTGGCGGAGCGGAGCTGGCGGGGGTGTAGAAGCTGAGTCTGCTGTTCAGTTAGGCTTATCCGGCGTTGTGGAGTGCTTTGTGTGCGTGGGTGAGGAGCTTGAAGGTGATCCTCTTGTCGATGGGGAGCCAGTGTAGGTCTCTCAGGTGGGGGGTTATGTGGCTGCGGCGGGGGACATTGACGATCAGTCGGGCGGAGGCGTTTGGGATGCGTTGTAATCGTCGTAAGTGTTTGGCTGGGATTCCTGCATAGAGTGCGTTGCCGTAGTCCAGTCTGCTGCTGACGAGGGCCTGTGTCACCGTTCTTATTGTTTCGGTCGGGATCCACTTGTAGATCCTGCAGAGCATGCGGAGGGTGTTGTAGCAGTAGGAGGAGATGGTGTTGACTTGTTTAGACATGGAGAGGGAGGAGTCGAGGATGAATCCTAGGTTGCGTGCATGGTCGGTGGGTGTCGGTGCTGTTCCAAGTATGGTCGGCCACCAGGAGTCGTCCCAGGCTGAGGGGGTGGGTCAGAGGATGAGTACCTCCGTCTTCTCCGAGTTCAGCTTTAGACGGCTGTCCCTCATCCAGTCGGCAATGGCCTTCATTCCCTTGTGGAGGTTGGTTTTGGCGGTGTGCAGGTCCTTGGTGAGGGAGAGGGTGAGCTGGGTGTCGTCAGCGTAGGAGATGATATTGAGGTCGTGTTGGCGGGCCACTTGTGCGAGGGGGGCCATGTAGATGTTGAACAGCGTTGGGCTGAGGGATGAGCCCTGGGGGACGTGGCAGATAATGTCGGTGGCCTCGGATCGGAAGGGCGGGAGGCGGACGCTCTGGGTTCTGCAGCAGAGGAAGGACGAGGTCCAGTCAGGGCCTTCTCTTGGATTCCGGCTTCTAGAAGGCGTGTCTTTAGAGTGCGATGGCAGACCGTGTCGAAGGAGGCTGACAGGTCTAGGAGGATGAGGGCTGTCTGTGGCGGCGATGAGGGCTGTCTCGGTGCTGTGGTTTCGTCTGAACCCGGACTGGGATGGGTCCAAGATAATGTTGTCTTCCAGGTGGCGGGCCAGTTGCATGTTGATGATTTTCTCGATGACCTTCGCCGGGAAAGGGAGCAGGGAGATGGGCCGTAAGTTCTTGAAGTCCTTGGGGTCCGCCTTGGGCTTCTTGAGGAGGTCGTTGATTTTGGCGTGTTTCCAGTTTTCCGGGAATGTCGCTGTTTCGAAGGAGATGTTGATGACCTTCCGTAGTTGGGGTGCAATGGCAGCGTCTGCTTTGTTGAATACGCGGTGTGGGCACGGGTCTGACGGAGATCCTGAGTGAATGGAGTTTATGACCTTGCGTGTCTCGTCGTCGTTGACGTTGGACCAGGAGGTCAGGCGGTTAGCGCTGGTGGTGTTCACAGGGGAGGTGGGGTCTGGCGTAGTCGGGGCGGTCATGGTGTTGAAGCTGTCATGGATGTCAGCAATCTTGCGATGGAAGAAGATGGCCAGTGAGTTCCACAGTTCTTGTGAGGGCGGTATGTCGTTGACGTTGGCGCTGGGGTTGGAGAGTTCCTTTACGATGCTGAAAAGCTCTTTGCTGTCGTGTGCGTTGTTATCCAGGCGGTCTTTGAAGGAGGATCTCTTGGCTAATCTGATGAGGTGGTGATGTCTGCAGGTGGCGTCCTTGTGGGCTGCTTGGTTGTCCGGAGCGCGTTCGTGGAGCCATATCTTCTCCAGTTTCCGGCATGCACATTTGGAGGTCTGCAGCTCGTCGGTGAACCAGGAGGCTCTCTTGCTGGCGTGGTTGTTGGAGGGTTTCTTGAGTGGGGCGAGGGTGTTGGCGCAGTCGTCGATCCACTGTCTGAGGTTGTGGGCTACGGTGTCTGGGTTGGTGGGGTCGATGGGTGGGTTTTGGGCAAGGGTGGTGATCAGCTGGTCTTCGGTGACTTTTCTCCAGCAATGGCGAGGCAGCTGTTGGGTGCGGTGGTGCGTAGTTGGTTTATTGAAGGTGAAATGGATGCACCGGTGGTCGGTCCAGTGGAGCTTGGTGGTGTGGCCGAAGGTGACGTGGGTGCCTGTGGAGAAGATGGGGTCCAGCATGTGGCCAGCGGCGTGGGTGGGTGCAGTGACGAGTTGTCTGAGGCCGAGGTCGGCGAGGTTGTCGATCAGGGTGGCGGAGTTGGTGTCATCGTTTTTCTCGAGGTGGAAATTCAGGTCCCTGAGGAGGATGTAGTCCGTGGAGGCGAGTGCGTGGGTGCTGGCGAAGTCAGCGATGGAGTCGCTGAATTGAGCTTGGAGTCCGGAGGGTCTGTAGATGAGTGTTCCTCTGAGGGTAGTGTTGGGGTTGGTGTGGATCCGGAAGTGCAGGTGTTTGGCGGTGTTGAGGGTGTTGTCTGTGTGGGTGGACTTGTGGACGATGGCTATTCCTTCCCAGATTCCGTTGGCGCGATCCCTGCGGGTGATCTTGTAGCCGTCCGGGATGGCTATGGCGATGTCGGGCGCCAGGAGTCGTTCCACCAGGTCTCGGTCAGGAAGGCCACGTCTGGGGCGGAGGTGTCGAGCAGATCCCAGAGCTCGACGGCGTGTTTGCAAGCGGAGCGGGTGTTGAGGAGCATACAGCGGAGGTGGTTGGGTCCAGTCCTTGGAGGTTTGGTGGCTCTGTGGCAGGTGAAGCAGCAGGTGTGGCAGGAGAAAGGGCCGTGAGTCAGTTTTGAGCGGCTTGGAAGCAGGTGTGGTTTCGGCCGGTGTTGGGTGCGTAGAAGGTGCTGGCGTCATAGCGGAGTCTGGTGTTGTGGCGTTCGCGGGGTCTAGGGGTTCTGGCGCTGGGCGCGGTCAAGGCGCAGATGGGCACAGACGGACTTGCCTTTGGCGCGCCTCTGGCGTGCCAGCGGTGTGCCCGCTGCGCGGCCTCCATAGGAGGAGCAGCTGGGAAGCGGGAGCGGGATGGCCAATGGGAAGCAGGAGGGCGGGGCCGCAGGGACGCAGCGGCAGTAAGGAGCGGGAAACAGTGGGAAAACAGGCGGGCGGCAGGGAGCAGGTACGAGGCAGCTGGCGGCAGTGTGGTGGCGTGGGGATCGACTTGCCTGCAAGCAATGTCAGAGGGCATTGTGTAACCCTGCTGGGGACCAGTGCCAGCGGTGGAAGATCTTAAAAAAACTATGTTTAATGCTTGCATTCTGTAATCCTTTATTATAATCCGCCAGTAGAGCATCCCAGTCATCATCCAAAAATTGCGTGTTAAGACAAATTTCCCAACAGGCACGCAGTGCTATGGATATGGGAAGAGATAACAGGAGTCCTACAATGTGATTAAGGGGAAGGGAAGATGTATCATCACCATCATTTGCGATTCCCAAATAGCGATTTTTTAGAAATCGCTATTTGAGAATTGCAATTTGGGATGTATGTAGAAAATCGCTATTTTTTAGTGATTTCTTAAAATTCCTTAATTGCGATTAGAAAATTGCTAATCGGAATTAAGAAATCATTTCCTATTCATTTCTATGGGCCAGGAGGCCCATAGGAAGGAATGGGAAGTTATTCTCAATTTGCAATTCGCAATTTGCTGATCGCAAATTGAGAATAATTTCAAGGGTGCAAGGGTGTCTTAAGGACACCCTGCTGCACCCCTGAAATGTACATGTGTGCGCATATGGCGCACATGCAAGCCCTAAGGGCATGTATGAGCGCCACATGGCACCTTTACAAATGCCAAAAAGTGCATTTGTAAAAGAAATCGCAAATTACCACCAACTACATGTTGGTCGTAATTTGCGATTTCTTAATGAGGATTCGCAAAAATAAAAATGTTGATGCATAGCATTTAACACCATCAGTGCTGCAGCAATTCCCCCTCTGTGCTGCAGCTGATTTATTCCCATTGTTCATGACGAGCTCAGCTCGTCATGAGCACACGAGCAGTGTACTGCATGACGAGCTGAGTTCGTCATGAGCATCGAAGGGGTTAAGGAATCGCAAAATTGCGATTCCATAAATGCTTGAGCAAAATAAGGAATCGCAATTTTTGCGATTCCTTATTTTGTGATTTGGCTCATACATACCAAAACACCGTATGCGATTCGCAAACGCCGTAATTCTGCGAATTCCAGCGTTTGCGAATCGCAAACAGCTTCTTACATCTGGCCCATAGAATCCCGAAATAGCCCCCCCCCAAAGTTTTTCCAGGTAGATATATAGAGTAATGGGCAAGTTAGGGAGGTCAATATGAGCGTTCCCCAAGACGTGCTAGGGCGTGGAACAATTGATTGCATCGCCATTGTTTTCTCAAGTCGGGGAACAACTTGATAAAGCTGTCAGATACAACGTCCTCAATGCGATAAATACCATCAGTAATCCAGCTGGACCAGTGAAATTCTTCCTGGCCGACTGTAATGGCCGCATTACACCACAATGAGACTTTAGCGTGAATATGGCTTGAGACTTGTGCCAGCCTATGAGCCTGGTGCGACGTCTACTGGAAAGTGTAAATGATCGGTTTAAAGAGGTAGTAATTTTAGGCCTGAAAGTGTAATAAATAGCCAGATCTCCAGAAGACTGCACTATATGATGCTCCAGCTCCACTCATAAGGGAATGGCCCTAGAAGTAGGCAACCAGTATACAGCGTGAGCCACCTAGTGCACCAGCCAATATCGCTCCAGATGTAGAAGACATAAGCCACGGTCTCCAAAGGCGGAGGGGGGTAGCATTGCAGAGGAGATGGAGAGGGCAGATTTTTAACACCACATATTCGGCATTTGCACGGGGGCACTGATATGGATAAGAGCTGGAGTTCCTTTCCAAGTGACAAAGCAGACTATAGACCCAGAAGGCAGGTTTGTAGCCATAGAGGGCAGGCTCCGCGGCAGAGACATAGCACTCTGCAGCGTTTATGCACCTAATGTTGATCAAGCGCACTTCCTGGAGCACCTCTCTGGCTCGTTAGCACATTATCTCGCAGGTTCATTAGTGATGGGGGGATTTTAACTCTGTAGTGAATGTATTGTTGGATAGATCACACCCCCGATTGGCAGATTCCCCTGTAAACAGATTGACTAAAAATAGGTTAAACTGGCAGAGTAGATGGTGTGACGTACACATCATCCACTGGACCGGGACTATTCCTATTTCTCGGCGATGCATGATCTGCATGTTCGCCTGGACACGGTGTTGTGTTCCCCATTGGTGGTACCCTCTATAGTACATACGGAATATCTCACGAGGACGATCTCAGATCACAATCCACTATTATTCACTATGCACTGGATGACGGGAGTATCGAACATTCCTACTTGGAGCCTACGGCCTGACACATTAGAAGACCCGACTTTTCAGAAGGAAGTGAGTGAAGGGATAACCCACTATTTTAATGAGAATGCTGGATCGGCTTCATCAAGGGCGATAGAATGGGACGCCTTTAAGGTGGTCCTCCGGGCGATCTGTATCGGGAAACATGTAGGGGTACAAAAGGTGTTACTACAAGATGTGAGTCGGGCTGAAGATAAGATGCGTAGAGTAGAATTAGCAAGACCTGGTCATCCTGAAAAGCAAGCAGAGGTTATGGCTGCGAAGGAGGAGGTAGCAGCGGAGGTTGAGAGACTGCGTTGTTTTGACTCCAAAGGCTATGCTGCGAGGGCACATGTGGAGGGGGATAGGGCGGGAACGCTACTGGCTTGGTTAGCCAATCCGTCAAAGAGGGGTTCCTCTATATTGGCCATAGAGAGTGATGACGGGACGGAAGTTTATACCCAAAACGAGATTCTGCACCGTTTCTTGCAGTATTATGAGGACCTCTACGAAAACTCGTTAGTGGCGGATGATCTTGAAATCGATTCTTTTCTAGGTGGAGTAACGTTGCCACGATTGGAGGACGAGCAAGCGGAAAGTTTGGGTAGGGATATAGAGATAGGGGAAATTAGGAGTGCTATCAAGCACATGGCCCGAAATAAAACGCCAGGAGTAGACAGCTTACCAATAGAGTTCTACGGGAAATATGTGGATTTATTAGCACCACGGCTACTGGAGGTATTTAAGGAAGCGAAAGAGTTAGGTCGACTACCTTCCTCTATGCGAGAGGCTTTGGTGATCCCGCTTTTGAAACCTGGTCGTGAGGGGAAGAATACGGCCTCTTACCGCCCATTATCAATGTTGACCACCGACTACAAGATATTGAGCAGAATACTTGCGACCCGTCTCTTAACTCATATGACTGAGCTGATCCACAAAGACCAGGCCGGGTTCATCCCGACTAGGAACACATCCTCAAATGTCAGGAGATTGTTTCGGATCCTGGAGGAAGTGCAACCGAGAGCGCAGCGACCAATGGTGTTGTCTGTGGATAACGAGAAAGCCTTTGATAGCCTAGAATGGATATACTTATATAAGACAATGGAGTGTTTTGGTCTAGGAACTGACTTTGTGGCGTGGACGAAAGTATTGTACTCATCTGCCGTAGCCAGAGTGAGAGTGGGAGCTCTGATCTCGCCTCAATACCCGGTGGCCCGAGGGACAAGACAGGGGTGCTCGCTGTCCCCCTTGCTGTTTGCTCTAGCTATAGAGCAGTTGGCGGCAAAGGACAGATTGGATGAGGACTATGATGGTTTATGGTTCAGGGGTGATCAGCAATATATCTCATTGTACGCTGATGACTTGTTGATGTTTCTCGAGGATGCAGGGAGAGCATTGGAAGGGGCAGCACACCCACTTTCAAGGTTTGGTGATGTGTCTGGGCTGCGAGTGAACTGCTCAAAAACATGCCTGTTCCCGGTAAGGCAGGGAGAGCTCCAACTAATTACACACAGAGGGGTGAGCTGGGAAGCGACTTGTTTGGCATACCTGGTGCATGTGTATCATAATGCCACTGATGTACTGGAGGGGAATGTAGGAAGATGCGTGAGGGCATTAAAAGGTAGTATGGCCTTCTGGGCTACTCTCCCGCTGTCGGTGACGGGCCGAATAGCCCTCCTGAAGATGATAGCACTTCCTAGGTTATTGTATTTTTTTAGAACTCTGCCGATATGGGTTCCGTGCTCAATGTTTAAATCACTGAAATCACTCATAGTAGGGTTCCTATGGGGAACTGGCAGGCGGAAAGTCACGCACACAACGTTAATTAGACCTAAAGTGGAGGGTGGACTGGAGGTCCCTGACTTCGAGCTGTAGCTGACCCAGTCAGAACTGGTCGTTCCTCTCGCAGCGGGCGACCTCGCTCTGTGCCAGTGATCTCGCCCAGCATTGTTGTTGTGCCCTTAGCCCGTCCCTGCCGCTGCTCCCCCGCGGCCCCACCCCCGCTCCCTCCAGCTCCCACTGACCCTCCACACTAGCCACCCCCACTAGCCACCCCGCTGCCGCCTCCCAGCTGCTCCTCCCTCCCACAAACATACCTCTGGCTGATAACGCGAGACAAGGAGCTGTGACCATCCTGACCCAGTCAGAACTGGTCACTCCTCTCGCAGCTCGTCCCTCCTTTGCCAGCTATCTGTGCATGCGACCTGCATTCTGTGCCTGATATCGCGCTCTCCGTGCCAGCGACCTGCTATCTGTGCCAGCCACCTACTATCTGTGCCAGCGACCTGCATTCGGCCCGGTATCATTGCCTGCATTGCTCAATTTTGTGCCAGCTATTTGTGCCAGCGACCTGCATTGTGTGCCATTGATTGTGCCAGTGATTGTTTTTGTTTGTGCCCGCGACCTCGCTCTGTGCCAGTGATCTCGCCCAGCATTGTTGTTGTGCCCTTAGCCCGTCGCTGCCGCTGCTCCCCCGCGGCCCCACGCCCACTCCCTCCAGCTCCCACTGACCCTCCACACTAGCCACCCCCACTAGCCACCCCGCTCCCGCCTCCCAGCTGCTCCTCCCTCGCCCCGCCCCCCTCCACTCCCCACTTATGACAGAGGCACTTGCGCGCAGCGTTCACGCGCAGCGGACGCGCCCTATGCGCGCCGAAGGCACGGCAAAGGTAAGCCCGTCTACGCCCGTCCACGCCTGGACCGCGCCCAGCGCAAGACCCCCTGGCCCTCGCATTATCCACTCCACCCGCCTAACGTACGACGCCGCAACCCTCACTGCGCTCAACACCGGCCGCCTTCCCGACTGCCACCAAGCCGCCCCTGGACGCACCCATGGTCCCTTCACCTGTCAATCCTGCAAGTTCTGCTGCATCAGGACCCACTCTACATCCACAAACGCCAAACAGAGCTCAGACAGTAACCACCTGAAATGCATCCTACTCAACACTCGATCGGTCCACAGACACTCCATCGAACTATGGAACCTGCTGGACAACACTACGCCGGACGTCGCCTTTCTCACAGAAACCTGGATGAGCGCCTCATCAGCACCCGACATCGCAATAGCCATCCCGGACAGCTACAAGATCATCTGAAAGGACCGCATCAACCAGACAGGAGGAGGCATCGCCATCGTCCACAAGAACACCATCCGCATCACGACCAGCTCCGACGATACCCTCTCAGCCGCCGAACACCTCCACTTCCAGATTCACACCGACCCCAAGACCACACTTAGAGGCACCCTCATCTACAGACCACCAGGACCCCGCTCACAATTCAGCGAAGACATCACTGACTTCATCAGCCCACACGCCCTCCCCTCCGAAGACTACATCCTACTAGGGGACTTCAACTTCCATCTGGAAAAGAACAACGACAGCAACACCACCACCCTTCTGGACAACCTCGCCAATCTCGGACTCAAACAACTAGTAAACACCCCCACCCACTACGCCGGACACACGCTCGACCCTATCTTCTCCTCCAGCAAGCACGTCTCCTTCAATCACGTCACAGGACTTCACTGGACGGACCACAGCTGCGTTCACTTCAGCTTCAGAAAGACCACAACCCACCACCACCCACAACAAGTCCCCCGCAGAAACTGGAACAAACTTACCACCGACCAACTCACCACTTTGCTAAGCCAAAACCTTCCCGCCAAATCATCGGACCCTAATCAAGCAGCCATCAATCTCACACAATGGATCACCTACTGCGCTGACGAATTAGCGCCCTTGAAAAAGCAACACAACAAGCCAGGTAGCAAAAAAGCCTCCTGGTTCAACGACGGCCTCAAGAACTCCAAAAAGAACTGCCGCACCCTCGAGAAAGCCTGGCAAAAAAAAACAACCACAGACAACATGACCGCCCTCAAGGACGCCACCCGCAAACACCACCAGCTGATCCGATCCACCAAGAAATCTGCATTCAAGGATCGACTCGACAACAACGCCCACAACAGCAAGGAACTCTTCAGCATCGTCAAAGAGCTTACCAATCCCAGCGCCGACACCAACGACATCACTCCCTCTCAAGACCTCTGCGACTCTCTAGCCTCGTTCTTCCACAGTAAAATCGCTGACATACATAACAGCTTCGGCGACCAGTCCACTCCCCTCACCACCGAACTGAAGCACCCCACCACCCTTTGCGCCTGGAACCCGATCAGCACCGAAGACACCATCCGCTTGCTGAACTCCTTTCACTCTGGATCCCCAACCGACCCATGCCCCCATCACATCTTCAACAAGGCCGACTCCATCATAGCACCCCAACTCCGGGATATCATCAACTGCTCCCTCAACACCGCTACCTTCCCGGAAAGCTGGAAACATGCCAAACTCAGTGCCCTCCTGAAGAAACCTACAGCAGACCCCACTGAACTTAAGAACTACCGCCCCATCTCGCTCCTCCCTTTCCCTGCCAAAGTCATAGAGAAGGCCGTCAACAGTCAGCTCGCCGCCTTCCTCGAGTCCAACGACTCCCTCGACCCCTCACAGTCCGGCTTCCGAGCCAAACACAGCACCGAGACCGCCCTCATCGCAGCCACAGATTACATCCGAACACTACTCGACAACGGGGAAACAGCTGCCCTTATCCTCCTGGACCTCTCCGCAGCATTCGACACGGTCTGTCATAGCACCCTTGTACAACGCCTCAGCAACGTCGGGATACAAGGAAAAGCATTGGATTGGATCATATCATTCCTCGCCGGAAGAACCCAGAGAGTCCGCCTCCCCCCCTTCAGATCAGAGGCCACTAAAGTTATCTGCTGCGTACCACAAGGATCATCGCTCAGCCCCACCCTCTTCAACGTCTACATGAGCCCCCTTGCATCCATCGCACGCCAACACAACCTCAACATCATCTCCTACGCTGACGACACACAGCGGATCCTCTCCCTCACCAAAGACCCAAACACCGCCAAAACCAACTTACATGAAGGGATGAAAGACGTAGGCGAATGGATGAAGAATAGTCGTTTAAAACTGAACTCAGACAAGATGGAAGTCCTCATCCTAGGATCATCCCCCTCTGCATGGGACGACTCATGGTGGCCACCAGCCCTAGGCAACGCGCCCAAACCAACGGACCATGCTCGCAACCTAGGATTCATCCTAGACTCCTCCCTCTCGATGACCAGACAATTCAACGCCATCTCATCATCATGCTTTAAAATCTTGCGTATGCTCAAAAAGATCTTCAGATGGATCCCCACCGAAACAAGAAAGACGGTCACCCATGCACTTGTCACTAGCCGACTGGACTACGGAAACACCCTCTACGCCGGAACCACAGCCAAATTACAGAAAAAACTCCAACGCATTCAGAACGCCTCAGCCAGACTCATCCTAGACTTACCCCGCCACAATCACATTTCCGGCCACCTGAGAGACCTTCATTGGCTCCCCGTCAACAAGAGAATAACGTTGTGTCTCCTCACCCACGCGCACAGAGCCCTCTATGACCTAGGACCCAAATTCCTCAACACGCGCCTAACCTTTTACACCCCCACCCGCCAACTACGATCGTCCAATCAAGCCCTCTCCGTGATTCCACACATCTGAAAAACCACCATGGGAGGAAGATCTTTCTCCTACTTAGCGGCCAAAACCTGGAACTCTCTCCCCACCCGCCTCCGCCTTACACAGAACCACCTCTCCTTCAGAAAACAACTAAAAACCTGGCTATTTAATAAATAACGAACCCCCCTCCCCCTCAAGCGCCTTGAGACCCTCCGGGTGAGTAGTGCGCTATACAAATTCTTTACTTACTTACTTACTTACTTATTATTTAGCAGCCCAATTACAAATACTGATGAAAGCGGTGGCAAAGGAATTTAGAGGCCCTGAACACCATAGAGGGGGGGAATTCCGCGCCACATCCTATCGTTCATAGTTATGCAGCAGAAATTGGACCTTAGGGATCTTTCCATGGAAGGAAAAACACTGAGACTGTGCTGGAAAAGATCCCAACGCAGGGCGGGAGTTCTGCATCCCTATGCACCCGAAAACCCATTGGAGATGGCAACAGCGCTGCCGCACAGCGGCGATTGGATGCCGCTACTAGACTGGGAAAATCCGGGGATCCAAGTAATTGCGGACCTATTTGAAGATGGGGCACTGCTGCCCTATCGGGTGCTGCAGGAGAGGTATGATCTGCCTAGGGGAGGCTATCTTTTACATGCAGCGCTGACGAGGGCACTACAAGCACAATGGCGAGAAGGGCTGGCGGAACCTAAGACGACAATGGCGTGCCAATACATCATGATGGAGGTGGGGACCTTTAAAGCGGTCACCTGCCTCTAGTCCACAATGTTAAATGAAGGGCTAGCGCCCTTAGAACCCCTGAGAGAAAAATGGAAAGTAAGACATAGGGAAGCCTATTCCTGGGACAGCCTGGGCACAGATAGTGCGAAGAGCATGGAAAAGCACAAGAAATGCAAGGTTCCAGTTGGTGCACTTCTATATACTCCACAGGGCATATTTAACACCAGAGAAAATCAGGAAATATTTCCAGGTGGCCGAAGCAGCGTGTCGTTGCTGGGCAAGGACAGGAGCGGAACTAGAGCACATGCTGTGGTCCTGCCCTAGACTAGGAAACTATTGGGAGGAGGTGGGGGACACGCTAAACACCACCACGGAGCGGCAGCTGACCTTTGATATGGCCACAAGCGTTTTACACTGGTTCCCCCACACACCTAAAACTAAGGTGACAAGTAAGTTTGTAGACATAGGGCTATTACTGGCAAAAAGGGAAATAACAAGACATTGGAAGGCGAAAGAGGGACCTAGTAGCAAGAGATGGGGAACTGAACTTTTGAAGTGGGCGGGTAGCGAGAGTACTCTTAGATTCCAGCAGGCACGACGGCTTAATAATGAAAAAGCACTAGAGACAGCAACAGCATGGGAAACGATAGTGCGGGCATTGCGGGACTATCAGGTGGAGGAAGAGTGAGGCGTGGATTAATGATGCAGCGAGGAGTGCCCGGGCATTAACAGGTATTCTGAGAAGTAATGTTAGCTGCAGATGCTCTCTGGCACAAGATGACAAGTTGTAGAAGACGTTATAGGCACCGGTGAGGTGGGAGTGGGAGGGGGGATTATTGACAGTTGAGGATCATTTGCACTGCGAATGCATAGCAGTTTCGGGTTATTTATAAATTGCCATCAGACTATGTTATAGCAACTGTATTGAATATCTGGGAGGGATAGACGGGATAAGATAAAGGAAGGGATTGATTTATATTGATGGTTGATGGTTGATGGTTATTATGTATGCGCCAGATGAATACATGAAACTAATAAAATTTGTTAAAAAAAAAAAATAAGCCACGGTCTCCAATGTAGAGTAGAGCTTAGCACCCTTTAATCCCGGTCTTTCCAAACCCCAAATGAATTGGGAGATCGAGCATTGGATGCTCCACAGACAGAAGACTGGTATAACCAGGGGCAACATTCAAAGATGAATTTACGGGGGCGTGGCTAGCAGCCAAGCATGGCGGCTGCGTAACAAAAGAGCTCTCTGAGGCATCGCGGCTCTTTTCAACAATCCGCACTAATTATCCGCACAAAGCCCTACTGAAAGAGCGGATCCCGAGTTCCGGGAGCAACCGGCATCGTTTGACCCGACCCCGGGGAGAATCGGGGGTCGGGAACTGGTCCAGCCGTGCGCAACCGGAGTGAGGCCTACTGACACTGCCGCAGCACCGGCCTGCAGTTTACAACGAGCCCCGGCGGAAGTGAGACCTGGCAGGCAGCGGGCGACCACATTTCACCGGATCTCCGGAGGAATAACCGGCACCAGCAGCATTTCGGAAACGCACCCAATAATAGCCCGAGAAGAGATCCGGACACCGCGAGTCATCAGGGTAGGGAGACTTCATCGGCACACACCTAACCCCGCTGGCGCCGCGGTACTGCGGCCTATTAAAACCCAGCCACCATCACCGTGCAGTGAGAAGGATCTGCAAGCCCGAAGAGGTGAGGAGACACGGAGGCGGATCCCCGGCAGTGGAGCGACTGCAGTGACTTGGAGGGACGACCGCAGCAGCGATAGCAGGGCGGGCGCCCCGTCGGCTGTGAACGGCAGCCGGCGCCGTGCAGTGGGCCTTGTGGGTGCCGGTGCCGGCAAACGAGAATCAGCGAGGGGGCACAGGCACCACCATCCGGCGATCGGCTTCTGTGAGAAGTTGGCCTGATGTATGATGTCTCCAGTTCTGGGGGCACCTTATATCAGTCCAAACAATCCCTTATGGTGGTGGTTGTAAGTCAACCTTATAGACAAGCTATCCTAGGGGTAGCATGGACTAAGCAGCCTTAAAGGCTTTAACTTCAGAGGGCGAGTGAAGCCAGCTGTTTTACCATATGCAATCCTGTAATACCAAATGAAAGGACACCACACAAGTTATATATTATCAAAATATATGTATTTATTCTTAGAATAATCCCCACTACTCTTTATGAGCAATGAAGCACAAGCGTTTAAATAAAAGCACAGTATGACATACACAAGTTGCACAGTTATGGATGAGGCCGGTGGCCACTGAAACCATATATCAAAAAAGTGGTATAACAATCACTAATCGATCAGGGGTAAGGCCTAGGGCCTTGAGAATCGCTGGGACTACACTGGACTAACAGCAGTTAGGACGGGAGTAGCCCACGGGATTCGGGTGCAGTGCCTAAAGCACACGCATGCACCAATGCAAAGTCAATGGTGCGTAAAAGTTATTGAGTTACAGTTTTAAGAGTCTTCCGACTGGACTAGAAGGACAAAACTTTAGAGTTAGACACTAGAGGTGTAAACCACTACAGGAGCACCAGCGGTCAAGAGTTACCTCACCCACAGGAAGCGGGTGCACAGGTGCAAAGATGTGTCGGGTTTCGTCACGAAGATCTAGGGTGCCTGGAGATGAAGATGCTGCAGGCGTCCAGAAGAGAAGTGTCCGGTGCGATCCAAGGGTGGATCGAAGTTGCAGAGTACCTGAAAGCAGAGGGGACAGAGTCTGGGTCACTAGCCAGTGACCAGGAAGGAACCAGGCAATGTCGGGCGCAATCAGGTCGATGTCGTGTAGCTTCTCTCCGCTGCCACGTGGTCTCTGGGGCACCGAGGATGTCCTGGAGTGAATCACGAGCTGCCCCACAAAGGCTCTCGCTGTCGGCGGTGTTGGCTTCAAGATCGGAGTCAACAGGCCTTGGCAAATGCAACCCACGCAGGATTCGAAGATGGCTTAATACTCGGACCAGGGGGTGCTCCTTTTCAGGGGAGCGAGGACCAGTCTGGAGCAACCAGCCTAGCTGAGCAAATTCAAAGGTTCGTCGGTACTGGGGCCACTAGCCAATGGGCAAGCGACCGGACCAATGCGTCGAGCAGGAAAATGCAAAAGGGCCCCACGCAGCACTCGTCGAGTGTGGAGGGGTGAGCTTCGGTGCACAAGCTGCTCGGGGCTGGAGCTTCTCAGACTCCAATGCACAGCTTCGAGGGAGCCTCGGATGCTGCACGGTCAGCACTTCGTAGTTTTTCCAAGATGGCCGGCCCCACGCTTCAGGTCGCCTCCACGGGTCTCAGCTCTGCAGGGACTGTGGATCTGGGTGTTAGAAGGCAGGCACGCTGGGTCTTGTCGATCTCTGTCGCTCGAGTTCCGGCGGTAACTGCAACAAAGCAAACATCGAGGTGCTGGATGGTGCTTGTTTGCACAGGGTGGTCACTCCTTGACCACAAGGGAGATTCTTCAGTCTTCCACGTCGAGTGGGATGTCGAAGGGTCCAGAGTTTCGTTTCATAAGTTTCAGTCAGGATAATCTGGTCTGCATCTGCACAGCTCCTACTTTTAAGTCAAATCAAGGGGCTGGATTACCTGCTAGGTCCCTCCTATGGGTGGGACCTGGGAAAGGGCTGGTTACACCCCTTTCCCTTTGTCCAGCTTTGCGCCAAGACTGGGGCAGGAGTGCCCCAGAACCAGTTTCATTGGAATCTGCCCAGGGACACCTTGTGCGCCCCAGGCAGTGTCTAGTTTCTTTCAAACCTCCCTGCTACAATCCACTATCTCCTGTATGGGGTGGTGTGACACCTCCCTGTGACAGGAAACCCTTTGTCCAGGCATCCTCTGCCAAGTTTCAGTCAGCAGCAGGAGGCCAGACAGGTGTCTGTGGCAGCAGCATCCATTTTGTGATGCTGGGGCTCTGGTTAGGATTAACTGCGTTTTCAGTAAAGTAACATGTCTTCTCCCTCTAGAAGGGTGGGATGCTATCCCCATCACCAGGACTGGCGAGGGGATAGTATTCTAAAGTGTATGACACCAAACACGACATGTTTTGATAAAGCCAAACCAGAGTTGCAATAACCGCGTGGATTATCATGCACTTAAGAGTATATGGTATGGCAGTATCACTGGAACAGCATTAAGGAATTGGTCCCAACACTGCAGACAGGCTCAGCTCATGCTAGAGAACCATCTCACATAAAACCAAGCACTCTGCCTCCAGGATTGTAAAGGCCTGCCATAGGAGTGACTTATAGGTGTCTATGTGTCCAGATATAGGTTTAGACATAGGTATACTATATCTAAGCAAGGGGTGAGTACACCACCTTGCCCCAGCTGTGGGAACAGCCAGTTGTGTCGATTTAAGTACCCTCCATCTGATTGAGCCACAAGAGGGGCTTATGGTCTGTCTGAATTAGGAAGTGAGTACCAAACAAGTATGGCCTCAACTTCTTCAGGGCCCAAACCACAGCAAAGGCCTCCCTCTCAATGGCTGACCAACGTTTCTCTCTGGGGGTCAGCCTTCTGCTAATGAAAGCAATGGGCTGGTCTTGACCATCTACATTAAGTTGTGAAAACACAGGTCCCACCCCCAACTCAGAAGCATCTGTCTGAACAATGAACTGTTTGGAGTAGTCAGGACTCTTAAGGATTGGTGCAGAGCACATGGCCTTCTTCAGGTCATCAAATGCCCTTTGACAGCTAACTGTCCACTGAACCTTTTTGGGCATCTTCTTGGATGTCAGATCATTCAATGGTGTCACAATGGACCCATAGTTCTTTACAAATTTCCTGTAATACCCAGTCAAGCCCAAGAAGGCTCTGACTTGTGTCTTGGTAGTTGGAAGAGCCCAGTCCGGTATGGTTGAACTTGGCCTCCACCTACTAGGTGGCCCAAGTACACAACCTTGTTCTGCCCTATCTGGCACTTGGTAGCCTTGATAGTCAGGCTTGCCTTTTGCAGGGCCTCCAGAACCTTCTTCAGTGGGATCAGGTGATCCTCCCAGGTAGAGCTAAAGACAGCAATATCATCTAGATATGCTGCACAAAAGTCATCCAACCCAGAAAGGACTTGATTCACCAACCTTTGGAAGGTGGCAGGCGCATTCTTCAAACCAAAGGGCATCACCACAAACTGATAATGTCCACAGGGGGTAGAGAATGCTGTTTTGGCCTTAGACTCCTCAGCTAACCTGATTTGCCAATAGCCAGCTGTCAAATCAAATGTGCTCAGATATGTGGCAGAAGCCAACTTATCAATGAGCTCATCTGCCCTTGGAATGGGATGAGAATCTGTCCTAGTGACAGCATTGAGACCTCTATAGTCCACACAAAATCTCATTTCTCTCTTTCCATCTTTGGTATGAGGTTTTGGCACAAGGACTACTGGGCTTGCCCAGGAGCTCTCTGATGGCTCAATCACTCCAAGGTCTAAAATTGTCTGCACCTCAGCCTTTATACAATCCCTGACATGGTCAGGTTGCCTGTAGATTTTATTTTTCACAGGCAGACTGTCCCCAGTATCCACCACATGGGTGCACCAGTTAGTTTGACTGGGTGTAAGTGAAAACATGTGTCTATGGGCTTGCAAAACCTGTCTGCAGTCCATCTGTTGCTGGTCAGTGAGGCTGCCTGCCAAGGCTACTCCTTCCACTGAGCCATCATCAGGGTTTGGGGAAGGCAGGTCTGGGAGAGGGTCACTCTCTTCCTCCTGATCCCCATCTGTAGCCATGAGTAAACCCATGCTTTCCCTGTCAACAAATGCTTTCAACCTGTTTACATGGAGCACCCTGTGGGGGCTCCTAGGGGTTTCAAGGTCCACCAAGTAGGTGACCTCTCCATTCTTTTCAAGTATGGTATAGGGTCCAGACCATTTGTCCTGGAGAGCTGCTGGGGCCACTGGCTCCAACACCCACACCTTCTGCCCTGGCTGGTATTCAGTCAGAACAGCCTTTTGGTCATGCCAAGCTTTCTGTAATTCTTGGCTGGCCTCCAGGTTTTTGGATGCTTTCTCCATGTACTCAGCCACCCTGGAGCGGAGACCAAGTACATGGTACACAATATCAAGTTTAGGCTTTTTGAGAGGTAACTCCCATCCTTCCTTCACAAGACACAATGGACCCCTCACAGGGTGGCCAAACAAAAGTTCAAAAGGGCTGTAGTCAACCCCCTTCTGTGGGACCTCTCTGTAAGCAAAGAGTAAGCAGGGTAAAAGGATATCCCATCTACGCCTGAGCTTTTCAGGTAATCCTTTTATCATTCCCTTTAGGGTCTTGTTGAATCTCTCCACAAGCCCATTGCACTGAGGATGATAGGGTGTGGTGAACTTATAGTTCACTCCACACTCTTTCCACATTGCTTTTAAGTATCCAGACATAAAGTTAGTACCTCTGTCTGAAAGTACCTCCTTTGGAAAGCCCACTCTGGAGAAAACTCCAAGTAAGGCCCTTGCCACAACAGGAGCTGGTGTGGCCCTCAGGGGAATTGCCTCTGGGTACCTGGTGGCATGATCCACTACCACCAGTATACATCTGTGCCCAGATGCTGTTTTGGGATCCATTGGTCCAACAATGTCAATCCCAACTCTCTCAAAGGGCACCCCCACCACAGGTAGAGGTATAAGGGGGGCCTTTGTGGTGCCACCTGATTTGCCACTGGCTTGGCAGGTGACACAGGAGCGACAAAACTCCTTGGTATCTTCTGACATGTGAGTCCAGTGAAAGTGAGGGACAAGCCTGTCCCAAGTCTTGTTCTGGCCTAAGTGTCCTGCAAGGGAAATATCATGGGCCAAGGTTAGAAGGAAGCCCCTAAATTGCAGAGATATAACCAACCTCCTGGTTGCACCAGGCTTGGGGTCTCTAGCCTCTGAATAAAGGAGCCCATCATCCCAATATACTTTATGGGTACTGTTGGACTTGGGCCTTGTGGCAGGTTCACCCCTGAACTTTTTGCCTTAAAGTATAGTGATTTCTGGTCTTTGCACACTTTGACACTGTGACGCAGTGTAAAGTGTGTGCGCTCCCTGAGTGCGTGTGTGAGATAGGCCTGCACTCCCATAGGAATGCATGGGGAATGTATGTGTCCCTGGTAGTTCCTGATGCGTGGGGAGTGCGAGCTCGAGTTTGGTATGTGTGAACTCGTGGGAGTGAATGCTGCGCAATTGTATGTGCAGCTTGTATGTGTCTAGTGGGGAAGTGCCATTCCTAGACATGGCTGTACGTGTGCTGTGAGGGTGCTGGCGTGTGATTAGCAGGAGCTGGCTGGCATGCCAGGCTCCAGGAAGTCTGGATGGGTCTGCCCGGTGGTGAGATTAGCATGCTGATGGCTGGGGAGGAGTGTACCTGTGTCCTGAATGAGGCTGGGTTTTCCCCTGACAATGCTGGCTCCGCCCCCCTGTGGTTCGTCTAATGACCCAAGCCCTGCCAGTGAATAGAGAGGGTGGTTGAGCCATCAACAGTACTCCCAGACCAGCTGCGACTGGTTCTTCCCCCACCCTGCACCTTTAGACAAAGGATTGCTCTGTATAAAAGGAGGCTGTGACCTCTTGTCAAATGTTCTTGTTCCCAACTTGAATCTTGCCAGGGGCGTGCTTCTGCTTGGGCTCAGGGGAAGGCTTGCCTCCCTGAGCCCTGCCCAGCCCCTGGACTGCTGAGATGCTGGATTTCTGAAGGAATTGGTTGCTCTTCGTGTCCTTAGTGCTTGGGAGCGCTACATTTTCCTTCCTAGCGCTTGGTAGCGCTTTATTCTGCTTATAGCGCTGGAAGCGCTGTATTTCTGCCAACAGCGCTGGGGAGCGCTGTTTATTCGAGCCGGTGCCCACCCGGCATTTGCCCCGCTCTTGGGAAGGTCCCTGGGCCCCAGCGAGTGCCTACGTCGCTTTATTTCTTATTTCTCGAGGGAGCCCACTGCTCGTCATGCCCCCGAGTTCACCGCCGCTGGCCCGGGACCCCTTTCGATGTTCTCCCCGGGCCGCGCTGGGATTGGCTGGCCTGCCCGGGATTCCCTGATGACGATTTCCCCAGGCCGCGCCGTGATTGGCTGCAGGCCCGAGGAGATTCCCCTGTCCCGCCCCCGCCGGGGAGCTAGGTGGAAGCAGGCAGTGGTGCGAGCGTTGCGGGGCTCCCGTGACCAGGAGGGAGCCCCGGATACTGATTTGTCCAGGAGCCACGAAGGCTCCATGTCGAGGCCCGGTCCCGAGATGGGGGACCGGGTGAGGCAGAGACCGGCGCGTCTAAAGACCCGGTGAGTGTATTGCCAGGGAGGAGGGGCGTCGGGGCCCGCCCCTCCCCTTCAGAGCAAGCCCGGTTGCGTTAGGAGGCCCATGAGGCCTCAAGTGATGTTCGAGTCCCCCGAGAGGGACTCCGCCTACCGCCCACCTTGCTCGAGCCCAGAGAGGCTCCCGGCCATAGGGTGTTTCGCGAGCCCTGAGAGGCTCGAAGCCAGTTCCGTGTTCTCGAGCCCAGAGTGGCTCTCCAGGTGTTCCTAGGTCCCCCGTGGGGGACCCCACTGCCCAGATGGCCATATCGAGTCCCCAGAGGGGGGACTCCAGCGAAGGCCCCCCACCCTATTCACGAGCCCTGAGAGGCTCCAACGTTCTTTGAGAGCCCGAGAGGCTCAGGGGGCATTCTTGTTTTTCGAGCCCAGAGAGGTTCAGGTGCCCAGTATTCCGAGAGCCAGATGGCTCAGTGTGGCGCAGTGTTCCGAAGGGGCTAGTGAGAGCCCCTGGCGAGTTCTGATTCCAGCTGCCCAGCAAGTAGTGGGCAGCTGCACCATTTAGGTATTTTGCTTTTAGGGACATGTACTCTGGACTTTAGGAGTGAGCGCACTCCTTCATCCCTGGCCTTTCCCCAGCTGCGCAGCACGTAGTGCCAGCTGCAGCGTTTAGGCCCCCTGTTCTGTCCCTCAGCTGCCCAGCACTTTGTGGGCAGCTGCTACGTTTAGGTTCTGGCGCAAGTGGCGCAACCTGGACTTTGTGAGTTCTGCGCTAAAGGTGATTTAGGCGCTAACTGAGGTTTAGATGCTGTTATGATCTATGTCCTATTGCTTTTGGGTGTTAGGAAATGTACAATGTGTAGTATGTTTTGCGCACCCTGTGTTCTGCACCTCTGAATGTGTTGTTGATGCATCATGTGCCTTGTTCCTTACACCGCTGAACGTGTGTTGATGCGTCATGTGTTTCCCTTACACCTCTGAATGAATGTTATGCATTGCATCATGTGTTATGTTCTTACACCCCTACAGGTACTGTAATACTTAGGTGGTTGTTTTTCTCCTAGTGCAGGTGGTACCAGTGAGGTCCTGGTTACCAGTAGTTACTGGTTGTGTGCTATATTTTTATAATTTGTGCTACAGTGATTTTACATTCTAAAGTGCTACTTCTAAAAGTGCTGATTCTTGACAGTGGTCCAGTTGGCCCTGTCTTGTACATATCCCCTGTAAATTCTGCCCGTGCCTCTGGCACATTGTAAAGTGTGTGTTTTGGTGTAATACAAAGGCTATTTTTTATATAACTTTGTTTGGAGTTTCCTTTGTGGTGGGTCCTGGGTGTTGTTGCTGTGGTGCGTGCGCAAATACTTAACTTACATCGCCTCCAAGTTTAGCCTTGCTGCTCGCGCCACGTTACCTAGAGGGTGAGCAGGGGTTATCTTGGCGTGTAACTCCCTTGCCCTGACTTGGGAGTGGTGGTTTGTTATAGTACAGTATAAGTTTAAATCTTATTATTTACAATGGCTGGAATTGTTCCTCCTCCATCATTCTTGTCATCACCTGGTGAACCACCCATGGCTTGGGAGATTTGGGAGCCTGTATTTTTAGCCTATGTAGATGTGTTAGAGGAGGGTGAGTGTGAGCCAGAAAGGAAATTATCTCTCTTAAAACATTGTTTGGGGGGAATAGCATTGAAAGAATTCAAAACATTACCAGTTTTAGTAAATCCAGGGAATATAAATGTGTATGAATATGCTTCCTTACAGCTAAGTTTAAGATATGGTAAGAAAAAGAATATTGTCATGGAGAGGTTTATTTTTTATTCACGGAAGCAACGGGCAGATGAACCTGTAGAAGATTTTGTCTCAGCTTTAAGATCTTTGGCTGTTACGTGCGATTTTGAGCACATATCTTATGAGCAAGTTTTTAGGGATCAAATTTTGATGAGGACTAATAACAAGAAAGTGCAGGAACGACTTTGGACAACATCTGATATGTCCCTTAACAATACTATAGATATTGCAAAGTCTATAGAACATTCAGAGAAGTTTGTCAGGGAGATTAGAGGAAACGACAAAAGTGATGTTTTTAGTGTATCTAAAGATTATGACAAGTCAAAGAAAAGTTTTTCACCAAGGAGTGAATTTTCTTCCAGAAATGATAGTAAGTTCAGAAATCAAAAACATGAAAAAAGAAATTCAAAATTACTGTGTTTTAGGTGTGGAAGCGATGGACACTTGGCTGATAATAGAAATTGTCCAGCTTTAGGGAAAACATGTTCAAAATGCAACAAGAAAGGCCATTTTACAAGGTTTTGTAGGTCATTATCGGGGAAAATGAATTGTATACATGAATGTTGCGAAAGTTATCCTTCAGATGATGAAGGAGCGTTTCAAGTAAATACTGTTATCAACGTGTGTGATGATGGGGATTGTACGAAATTTCCATCTTGTATGATAACCATTGATGACATCAGATTGGAAATTTTCGTAGACTCATGTGCATGGTATACCATAATTTCTTTAAATGTTTTTCGGGAGAAATTCCCCAATAGGAAGTTGCTTGAATCAGATGTGTCCCCTGGTGGCTACACAGGCCACAAGATTGATCTAGTAGGGTATTTTGTTGCGAATATAAAATTTGCTGACCGACACACATCTGGAAAAATTTATGTGTCAAGATCTGGATTATCGCTTTTAAGTTGGCCACACCAACACCAATTGGGAATGAAAATTGATCCCAGAGCTGATCCTCCTGTTTATGTTGTGCAACCATTGACAGTGTCAAGTGCTCCTAGTGGTAGTTCACTACTAGTAGAGAGCTTACGCAAATCATTTCCTAATGTTTTTAGTAACACTTTGGGCCGTTATAAAGGTTTTGAACATGTCATCAAGTTAAATGAGAATGCTACGCCTGTTAGACATAGAGTAAGAAATGTTCCTCTGTCTTATAGGATCAAACTTAAAGAAATGTTAAAAGACTTATGTGAAAAAAATATCATCGAACCAATACAATCTTCACCTTGGGTTTCCCCCATTGTAATTTCGGTTAAGTCCTCTGGTGAACTTAGGTTATGTATTGACCTCCGCAGTGTTAATAGTGCCATTTGGGTGGATTCGCATCCTTTACCAAATCTTCATGAAATGGTTTCAACCTTAGCCGGTGCACAAGTTTTTTCGTGTGTTGACCTAGCAAGTGCTTACCATCAGGTAGTACTTGCTGAAGAGTCTAAAAACATCATTGCATTTATTACACCAGAGGGTTTATACAGGTTTTGTCGTATGCCTTTTGGATTGGCGAGCGCTGCTTCAGTGTTCCAAAGGCTTATGAGAGATACTTTGGAGGAGTTGAGTGGTGCTATAGTGTTCCAGGATGACATTTTAGTGTATGGAAAAGACGACATAGAACATGACAATAATTTGAAGTGTGTGATTGCTGCTTTATCAGAAAAAGGGCTTACTCTTCGTCTTGACAAATGCAAATTTAAGCAAAAGGAGGTGGAATACCTAGGTCACACTATTAGTGGAATGGGAATCAAACCGAAGAAAAATCATGTTGAGAGTATCATAAATGCTCCTGTGCCTACATCGAAAGAACAACTAGTGGCATTCTTAGGTCTTATTGAGTTTTATGCTAAGTTTATCCCAAATTTTTCAGCAAAGGTTGATCCTTTCAGATGTTTGTTAAAGAGGAATGCTAAGTTTCTTTGGACTGATGAAATGACGGAGACTTTTAGGTCTTTGAAAATGTTTGTGGTGAATGCTCCGTGTCTCCTTGTCACCAGGCAAGGGGGAAAGGAACAAAAGAAATTGAGAATTTCACGTAATGGAGTAAGAAAAGAACACATGAGTGAGCAGGCACAGATCAGAAGCATGCATGGAACAAAGAGTGAAGCACAGGGGGCTCGTGAGCCGCAATCAAAGGGTTCGGTAGTTTTTGAAGGAGCTGCAAGAAATGAAGTGTGTGGAAAAGAAGTGGCTAAGGGCAAACGAAAGAAAAAACGAGAGACTGCCCAAGGTTGGGTGGATGAAAGAGAAATACGCAAGAAACAGGAGAGAGAAAGAAGTGAAGGTATAGTTGGAGAAAAAGAAGTATTCGAAAGAGAGGGAGAATGCATAAGTACTACAGCTATTGAGCGGCAAAAGATAAAAAGTAAGAGTAACCAATTTAATCGTAAAGAAACGTGGCAAAATACCACACCGTCCAAGTCCTGGACCAAAACGAAAGAGGAGTATGTGGACAATTGGGAACAGGAAAGAGAAGTGAACTTGAATCTAAGAGTGAGAATAAAAGAAAACATTTCCAAAGAAACAATAGTGACAAGTTGGAGAGTGAGTATGGAAATGTAGAAAATACGAAAAGATTTCCCATTAAAGGTGCTGTTGGGAAAAAAATGGTCCACTCTATGAGAATAGGAGAAAGTACAAGTTTCATGACCCAGAAAACACACCTAACCTGCTTCTATGGTGGTCTCGTGAGGGAACAGGAGGACAGACTGAGAGCAGACGAGGCTCATGTTGATGTCCTGGAGCCGTTTGAAAAGGAACTCGATAGTGGTCTGGACTATGGTAATGGCCAAGGGAAGGAGGATAAAAGATGGCCTAGACCAGTCACCTAGGATGACATTATAAGAGAGACATAGTGGGCCAGAGGGAGATGCCGAGACGTCACCTGGCCCAAGTGACTGCCTAAGAAAAAAAAAAAAAAAAGAGTGGTACCGCCGGGACAGTCCCTCCCTAAGGGGATGGATAGACTTGTTAGAGAATTGCGGTACCCAAGGGGGTTATAGACTGTTGGGCTCGTTCAGACTAGGGGAACCCAAGGTGATAGTGATGTGGCACACACCTGTGTCAACCTACGTCATGGGGGTCCTTTAAGAGACGTTGGGGAGAGATGGTGTGGAGTAAGTAAAGGTTTTTCAGGTACAGGAAGCATCAGTCGCACCTATGGGACACATATTGCTTTTCCCCTGCGATACTAGTCGGGTCTTCTAGTGGGACCCAGCAGATCATATTTCCCATTTTTTCCAGAGTTCTTCCATCCTGTTCCACACAGGGCTAACCCCAAGGTTATGGTCCATCGTTTAAAGTTGCCCAGGATTCTTTTCCATCCTGTTGCTGTTTAGGTATCTGTTTTCTTCCGTTTTTCCCACAGGTCTCTTCTCTCTCTCTCTCTCTCCTGTTCCTCTTCCTTTGCTGTTCTCTCCTAGCATCCTTTCTTCCCTGTTCCCTTTAGGGGGGAAGGTGTGTTGTAACCTCACCTGTGGACTTTTCCGTCACATACCCCTTCCCTTCCACCCTCTTGGTATGGTCCGCTCTGCCTCTGGGAGCGCGTGATAGAATGTTGGCTGTGAGAGACAGCCGCCAAGCTGGGAGCACCTGTTTAAGCTATGACTAATAAATCTTACATTTGGAACTCACGTTGAGTAGTGATTTATTACTACACAGACATTGTCCTAAGTCCTTGATTAAACGATCTTTGAAGAGGGCTAGTAATAATAATCGCGATGCCTTGTTAGAAGTATCTGAGGAGAAGCCACCTTTGACTAGATTAACTTTTGTAAGCACATTTAATACGAAATCTAATCTGGTACAAAAAATTGTGAGACGTCATTGGAAGATTCTTAACTGCACGAACGATAAAATAGAACAACCTATGTTTGCATTTAAGCGCTCAAAGAACCTAAAGGACTGCTTGGTGCACACTCGCCCGAAAGTAGTTACCAAAGAGACCAATGAGACTCTGTGGGACTTACCACAAATACAGGGACATCACCCTTGTGGTGGATGTTCTATGTGTACTTTAACTCAGAAAACCACTCAAATAGACATAGGGACAGGCCACCCTTGGCTACTTAAGCACTTCTCGAACTGTAATAGTTCAAACGTCATATATATTATGACGTGTCCATGCAATAAACGATATGTCGGGATGACGACCCGGAAGGTTCGGACCCGCATGTTAGAACATAAGAGCTCTTTTAAATGTAAAAAAAGTATGGAACATAATCATAAAGAGAATGATTTCAGTTGGACTGTTCTGGAGAAACCATACATTCCGAATTGGGTCGGGGATCCGACTAAATTCCTTTTCCAGAAGGAGCATAAATGGATCTATCGATTACAGCTGGACAGCTTAGGGCTGAATGATGAAATACCCTGGACTACTTTGTGATGAGTTTTGGGATCTGTCGCCCTATTGGGCGGAGTTAGGAATGGAGTATTCCCTTCCTCTCTGTAAATAGCCCAGCTGTTAACATGTAAACAATCTGGTTGAGTTTTATGAGTGTGCAATTAGATGTAGTTCTGAGAGTGGAATCATATAATTGCCTTTATTATTGAACAGTTTGGCTTTGAAAATTGTGATAATCTCTTTAATAAGCAACTTTGCGTAATGAGCTTTTGCTAGTTGCTTTAACATTTACTTGGAGTTTGCACCCGCGGGTAGATGGGAGCGAAGGAGATACGCGCTTCTATAGAGTGTTCGTTTATTGCGGGCGAAAACCTTAAAAAAACTACAATTCTGACGTGATTGACGTCATTTTGTAGTTTCTCGCGGTAAACCTGCGCGATCGACACTTTCGCGCATGCGCGGGACGGCATGCCACGGCATTGCGGCCGGTCCCGCTGTTTGGAAAGAGGTTACGACGAGGTGAGTCTAACATTGAAACAGTAATGTGTTGGTCCACTTATTACACGTGTAACAAGGGTGTATGAATGAATATCAAGCCCCTTGTGATACACAACTAAATTGGAGCGCAATACCTCATACGCTAGTTTGGGCGTGGTTTGAGCAAAGGCTTAAATATCACGCACACTCTCCGATCATTGCCTCCCCCTTTCTCAGGTATTCACCTGGGGCAACGACGGAGAGGTGAGTGGGAGCGTGCATACTATGGACGCTTAAGATGGAGTAGAGTCCACTGTTTGGTTTTCTTTAAGTTACCTTGTGATAACTGACTGTTGCCACTTTGGTTTGTAATACAGACTATTAGAGCATTTTTAAATATAGAAACTTTGGATGCATTGAGGTAAAGATTGGTTTTGTAGGTTGAATCAAATGGTTTCATGAGCTGTTTTCGTTTTGTAGAAGTTTAATTAAGATAAGGGAGCATATACTTATTGAAATAGAATGCGAGGACTAATGACTAGTTGTTCAAAACTCAGCATTCCTTTGTATGCTTTCCTTATTTTCTTTAGAGCGTGGCTTCATTTCTTCCTGAGTTTGAATCCAGGCGAGGTGAGGTCTTCTCCCCGGTAGAGCTGGGTGAGTGGTTTAATTACCGTTTTTCGCAGAAACATGGAGTGTTGAAATATCCTGTGATATATGTTTTCTGAATCTTGGGTGGTGTCTGTGTTTTTTTAGATCACGCAATGGATCTATCTACAAGGAGGAGTTGCAACTAATACGTTGTATCCTTTTCTAAATATCACTTTTCAATATTATTTCCACTAAGCAGTAGCATTATTAAAGAACAGAGGTCCTGATGAAAGCCTTGGGTCCTTCCCTTTCAGGTTGAAACATGTTGACCACCAATGCAGTAATTTGTTCCCATACTGCATTTTTGCACTGTTCGTTTTGTTTTTAGTTAGGAAGAAGGCATATTCTCAATAAAAGTACTGTTCTGTCCTCTATCCTATTTTACATTCACCACATTCTTTTTGCACTGCACTTCTACCCATCATGTGTTTTTTTCACTGGTCACCTAGTGCTTGTGGGCAGTGATCTCGCTCTCGAAACTGGGTAAATATGGGTCTCAATGATCTAGAGACTGATTACCACAGTAGGACGACCAGATGATATAATTGATCATACAATAGTTTGATGGGGATCCTATGAATTGAGCGAGTCCTTTTTCACAACCACTAACACTTCCTTTGATACAGGTTATTGCTTATTTCACTCCTAATGTTTGAGAAATCCATTTAGCTTTTGGATTTGAGGTTTACATATATTCTTTTTATTAGACCCCTAGGTTTTCTGGTGTTTAAAGCCACATCACCAACAATGTCAATCAACACTCAGACGGGCAATCAATCAGGATACTTGTAAAGCGCGCTACTTACCCGTGAGGGTCTCAAGGCGCTAAGGGGAGTGGGTGCCGCTACTGCTCGAAGAGCCAGGTCTTCAGGAGTCTTCTGAAGGCGAGTAGGTCTTGGGTCACCCGTAGGTGGGTAGGGAGGGTGTTTCAGGTCTTGGCGGCGAGGTAGGAGAAGGATCTGCCGCCGGAGGTTGTTCGTTGGATGCGGGGAATAGCGGTGAGGGTGAGGCTGGCGGAGCGGAGCTGGCGGGGGTGTAGAAGCTGAGTCTGCTGTTCAGTTAGGCTTATCCGGCGTTGTGGAGTGCTTTGTGTGCGTGGGTGAGGAGCTTGAAGGTGATCCTCTTGTCGATGGGGAGCCAGTGTAGGTCTCTCAGGTGGGGGGTTATGTGGCTGCGGCGGGGGACATTGACGATCAGTCGGGCGGAGGCGTTTGGGATGCGTTGTAATCGTCGTAAGTGTTTGGCTGGGATTCCTGCATAGAGTGCGTTGCCGTAGTCCAGTCTGCTGCTGACGAGGGCCTGTGTCACCGTTCTTATTGTTTCGGTCGGGATCCACTTGTAGATCCTGCAGAGCATGCGGAGGGTGTTGTAGCAGTAGGAGGAGATGGTGTTGACTTGTTTAGACATGGAGAGGGAGGAGTCGAGGATGAATCCTAGGTTGCGTGCATGGTCGGTGGGTGTCGGTGCTGTTCCAAGTATGGTCGGCCACCAGGAGTCGTCCCAGGCTGAGGGGGTGGGTCAGAGGATGAGTACCTCCGTCTTCTCCGAGTTCAGCTTTAGACGGCTGTCCCTCATCCAGTCGGCAATGGCCTTCATTCCCTTGTGGAGGTTGGTTTTGGCGGTGTGCAGGTCCTTGGTGAGGGAGAGGGTGAGCTGGGTGTCGTCAGCGTAGGAGATGATATTGAGGTCGTGTTGGCGGGCCACTTGTGCGAGGGGGGCCATGTAGATGTTGAACAGCGTTGGGCTGAGGGATGAGCCCTGGGGGACGTGGCAGATAATGTCGGTGGCCTCGGATCGGAAGGGCGGGAGGCGGACGCTCTGGGTTCTGCAGCAGAGGAAGGACGAGGTCCAGTCAGGGCCTTCTCTTGGATTCCGGCTTCTAGAAGGCGTGTCTTTAGAGTGCGATGGCAGACCGTGTCGAAGGAGGCTGACAGGTCTAGGAGGATGAGGGCTGTCTGTGGCGGCGATGAGGGCTGTCTCGGTGCTGTGGTTTCGTCTGAACCCGGACTGGGATGGGTCCAAGATAATGTTGTCTTCCAGGTGGCGGGCCAGTTGCATGTTGATGATTTTCTCGATGACCTTCGCCGGGAAAGGGAGCAGGGAGATGGGCCGTAAGTTCTTGAAGTCCTTGGGGTCCGCCTTGGGCTTCTTGAGGAGGTCGTTGATTTTGGCGTGTTTCCAGTTTTCCGGGAATGTCGCTGTTTCGAAGGAGATGTTGATGACCTTCCGTAGTTGGGGTGCAATGGCAGCGTCTGCTTTGTTGAATACGCGGTGTGGGCACGGGTCTGACGGAGATCCTGAGTGAATGGAGTTTATGACCTTGCGTGTCTCGTCGTCGTTGACGTTGGACCAGGAGGTCAGGCGGTTAGCGCTGGTGGTGTTCACAGGGGAGGTGGGGTCTGGCGTAGTCGGGGCGGTCATGGTGTTGAAGCTGTCATGGATGTCAGCAATCTTGCGATGGAAGAAGATGGCCAGTGAGTTCCACAGTTCTTGTGAGGGCGGTATGTCGTTGACGTTGGCGCTGGGGTTGGAGAGTTCCTTTACGATGCTGAAAAGCTCTTTGCTGTCGTGTGCGTTGTTATCCAGGCGGTCTTTGAAGGAGGATCTCTTGGCTAATCTGATGAGGTGGTGATGTCTGCAGGTGGCGTCCTTGTGGGCTGCTTGGTTGTCCGGAGCGCGTTCGTGGAGCCATATCTTCTCCAGTTTCCGGCATGCACATTTGGAGGTCTGCAGCTCGTCGGTGAACCAGGAGGCTCTCTTGCTGGCGTGGTTGTTGGAGGGTTTCTTGAGTGGGGCGAGGGTGTTGGCGCAGTCGTCGATCCACTGTCTGAGGTTGTGGGCTACGGTGTCTGGGTTGGTGGGGTCGATGGGTGGGTTTTGGGCAAGGGTGGTGATCAGCTGGTCTTCGGTGACTTTTCTCCAGCAATGGCGAGGCAGCTGTTGGGTGCGGTGGTGCGTAGTTGGTTTATTGAAGGTGAAATGGATGCACCGGTGGTCGGTCCAGTGGAGCTTGGTGGTGTGGCCGAAGGTGACGTGGGTGCCTGTGGAGAAGATGGGGTCCAGCATGTGGCCAGCGGCGTGGGTGGGTGCAGTGACGAGTTGTCTGAGGCCGAGGTCGGCGAGGTTGTCGATCAGGGTGGCGGAGTTGGTGTCATCGTTTTTCTCGAGGTGGAAATTCAGGTCCCTGAGGAGGATGTAGTCCGTGGAGGCGAGTGCGTGGGTGCTGGCGAAGTCAGCGATGGAGTCGCTGAATTGAGCTTGGAGTCCGGAGGGTCTGTAGATGAGTGTTCCTCTGAGGGTAGTGTTGGGGTTGGTGTGGATCCGGAAGTGCAGGTGTTTGGCGGTGTTGAGGGTGTTGTCTGTGTGGGTGGACTTGTGGACGATGGCTATTCCTTCCCAGATTCCGTTGGCGCGATCCCTGCGGGTGATCTTGTAGCCGTCCGGGATGGCTATGGCGATGTCGGGCGCCAGGAGTCGTTCCACCAGGTCTCGGTCAGGAAGGCCACGTCTGGGGCGGAGGTGTCGAGCAGATCCCAGAGCTCGACGGCGTGTTTGCAAGCGGAGCGGGTGTTGAGGAGCATACAGCGGAGGTGGTTGGGTCCAGTCCTTGGAGGTTTGGTGGCTCTGTGGCAGGTGAAGCAGCAGGTGTGGCAGGAGAAAGGGCCGTGAGTCAGTTTTGAGCGGCTTGGAAGCAGGTGTGGTTTCGGCCGGTGTTGGGTGCGTAGAAGGTGCTGGCGTCATAGCGGAGTCTGGTGTTGTGGCGTTCGCGGGGTCTAGGGGTTCTGGCGCTGGGCGCGGTCAAGGCGCAGATGGGCACAGACGGACTTGCCTTTGGCGCGCCTCTGGCGTGCCAGCGGTGTGCCCGCTGCGCGGCCTCCATAGGAGGAGCAGCTGGGAAGCGGGAGCGGGATGGCCAATGGGAAGCAGGAGGGCGGGGCCGCAGGGACGCAGCGGCAGTAAGGAGCGGGAAACAGTGGGAAAACAGGCGGGCGGCAGGGAGCAGGTACGAGGCAGCTGGCGGCAGTGTGGTGGCGTGGGGATCGACTTGCCTGCAAGCAATGTCAGAGGGCATTGTGTAACCCTGCTGGGGACCAGTGCCAGCGGTGGAAGATCTTAAAAAAACTATGTTTAATGCTTGCATTCTGTAATCCTTTATTATAATCCGCCAGTAGAGCATCCCAGTCATCATCCAAAAATTGCGTGTTAAGACAAATTTCCCAACAGGCACGCAGTGCTATGGATATGGGAAGAGATAACAGGAGTCCTACAATGTGATTAAGGGGAAGGGAAGATGTATCATCACCATCATTTGCGATTCCCAAATAGCGATTTTTTAGAAATCGCTATTTGAGAATTGCAATTTGGGATGTATGTAGAAAATCGCTATTTTTTAGTGATTTCTTAAAATTCCTTAATTGCGATTAGAAAATTGCTAATCGGAATTAAGAAATCATTTCCTATTCATTTCTATGGGCCAGGAGGCCCATAGGAAGGAATGGGAAGTTATTCTCAATTTGCAATTCGCAATTTGCTGATCGCAAATTGAGAATAATTTCAAGGGTGCAAGGGTGTCTTAAGGACACCCTGCTGCACCCCTGAAATGTACATGTGTGCGCATATGGCGCACATGCAAGCCCTAAGGGCATGTATGAGCGCCACATGGCACCTTTACAAATGCCAAAAAGTGCATTTGTAAAAGAAATCGCAAATTACCACCAACTACATGTTGGTCGTAATTTGCGATTTCTTAATGAGGATTCGCAAAAATAAAAATTTTGATGCATAGCATTTAACACCATCAGTGCTGCAGCAATTCCCCCTCTGTGCTGCAGCTGATTTATTCCCATTGTTCATGACGAGCTCAGCTCGTCATGAGCACACGAGCAGTGTACTGCATGACGAGCTGAGTTCGTCATGAGCATCGAAGGGGTTAAGGAATCGCAAAATTGCGATTCCATAAATGCTTGAGCAAAATAAGGAATCGCAATTTTTGCGATTCCTTATTTTGTGATTTGGCTCATACATACCAAAACACCGTATGCGATTCGCAAACGCCGTAATTCTGCGAATTCCAGCGTTTGCGAATCGCAAACAGCTTCTTACATCTGGCCCATAGAATCCCGAAATAGCCCCCCCCCCAAAGTTTTTCCAGGTAGATATATAGAGTAATGGGCAAGTTAGGGAGGTCAATATGAGCGTTCCCCAAGACGTGCTAGGGCGTGGAACAATTGATTGCATCGCCATTGTTTTCTCAAGTCGGGGAACAACTTGATAAAGCTGTCAGATACAACGTCCTCAATGCGATAAATACCATCAGTAATCCAGCTGGACCAGTGAAATTCTTCCTGGCCGACTGTAATGGCCGCATTACACCACAATGAGACTTTAGCGTGAATATGGCTTGAGACTTGTGCCAGCCTATGAGCCTGGTGCGACGTCTACTGGAAAGTGTAAATGATCGGTTTAAAGAGGTAGTAATTTTAGGCCTGAAAGTGTAATAAATAGCCAGATCTCCAGAAGACTGCACTATATGATGCTCCAGCTCCACTCATAAGGGAATGGCCCTAGAAGTAGGCAACCAGTATACAGCGTGAGCCACCTAGTGCACCAGCCAATATCGCTCCAGATGTAGAAGACATAAGCCACGGTCTCCAAAGGCGGAGGGGGGTAGCATTGCAGAGGAGATGGAGAGGGCAGATTTTTAACACCACATATTCGGCATTTGCACGGGGGCACTGATATGGATAAGAGCTGGAGTTCCTTTCCAAGTGACAAAGCAGACTATAGACCCAGAAGGCAGGTTTGTAGCCATAGAGGGCAGGCTCCGCGGCAGAGACATAGCACTCTGCAGCGTTTATGCACCTAATGTTGATCAAGCGCACTTCCTGGAGCACCTCTCTGGCTCGTTAGCACATTATCTCGCAGGTTCATTAGTGATGGGGGGATTTTAACTCTGTAGTGAATGTATTGTTGGATAGATCACACCCCCGATTGGCAGATTCCCCTGTAAACAGATTGACTAAAAATAGGTTAAACTGGCAGAGTAGATGGTGTGACGTACACATCATCCACTGGACCGGGACTATTCCTATTTCTCGGCGATGCATGATCTGCATGTTCGCCTGGACACGGTGTTGTGTTCCCCATTGGTGGTACCCTCTATAGTACATACGGAATATCTCACGAGGACGATCTCAGATCACAATCCACTATTATTCACTATGCACTGGATGACGGGAGTATCGAACATTCCTACTTGGAGCCTACGGCCTGACACATTAGAAGACCCGACTTTTCAGAAGGAAGTGAGTGAAGGGATAACCCACTATTTTAATGAGAATGCTGGATCGGCTTCATCAAGGGCGATAGAATGGGACGCCTTTAAGGTGGTCCTCCGGGCGATCTGTATCGGGAAACATGTAGGGGTACAAAAGGTGTTACTACAAGATGTGAGTCGGGCTGAAGATAAGATGCGTAGAGTAGAATTAGCAAGACCTGGTCATCCTGAAAAGCAAGCAGAGGTTATGGCTGCGAAGGAGGAGGTAGCAGCGGAGGTTGAGAGACTGCGTTGTTTTGACTCCAAAGGCTATGCTGCGAGGGCACATGTGGAGGGGGATAGGGCGGGAACGCTACTGGCTTGGTTAGCCAATCCGTCAAAGAGGGGTTCCTCTATATTGGCCATAGAGAGTGATGACGGGACGGAAGTTTATACCCAAAACGAGATTCTGCACCGTTTCTTGCAGTATTATGAGGACCTCTACGAAAACTCGTTAGTGGCGGATGATCTTGAAATCGATTCTTTTCTAGGTGGAGTAACGTTGCCACGATTGGAGGACGAGCAAGCGGAAAGTTTGGGTAGGGATATAGAGATAGGGGAAATTAGGAGTGCTATCAAGCACATGGCCCGAAATAAAACGCCAGGAGTAGACAGCTTACCAATAGAGTTCTACGGGAAATATGTGGATTTATTAGCACCACGGCTACTGGAGGTATTTAAGGAAGCGAAAGAGTTAGGTCGACTACCTTCCTCTATGCGAGAGGCTTTGGTGATCCCGCTTTTGAAACCTGGTCGTGAGGGGAAGAATACGGCCTCTTACCGCCCATTATCAATGTTGACCACCGACTACAAGATATTGAGCAGAATACTTGCGACCCGTCTCTTAACTCATATGACTGAGCTGATCCACAAAGACCAGGCCGGGTTCATCCCGACTAGGAACACATCCTCAAATGTCAGGAGATTGTTTCGGATCCTGGAGGAAGTGCAACCGAGAGCGCAGCGACCAATGGTGTTGTCTGTGGATAACGAGAAAGCCTTTGATAGCCTAGAATGGATATACTTATATAAGACAATGGAGTGTTTTGGTCTAGGAACTGACTTTGTGGCGTGGACGAAAGTATTGTACTCATCTGCCGTAGCCAGAGTGAGAGTGGGAGCTCTGATCTCGCCTCAATACCCGGTGGCCCGAGGGACAAGACAGGGGTGCTCGCTGTCCCCCTTGCTGTTTGCTCTAGCTATAGAGCAGTTGGCGGCAAAGGACAGATTGGATGAGGACTATGATGGTTTATGGTTCAGGGGTGATCAGCAATATATCTCATTGTACGCTGATGACTTGTTGATGTTTCTCGAGGATGCAGGGAGAGCATTGGAAGGGGCAGCACACCCACTTTCAAGGTTTGGTGATGTGTCTGGGCTGCGAGTGAACTGCTCAAAAACATGCCTGTTCCCGGTAAGGCAGGGAGAGCTCCAACTAATTACACACAGAGGGGTGAGCTGGGAAGCGACTTGTTTGGCATACCTGGTGCATGTGTATCATAATGCCACTGATGTACTGGAGGGGAATGTAGGAAGATGCGTGAGGGCATTAAAAGGTAGTATGGCCTTCTGGGCTACTCTCCCGCTGTCGGTGACGGGCCGAATAGCCCTCCTGAAGATGACAGCACTTCCTAGGTTATTGTATTTTTTTAGAACTCTGCCGATATGGGTTCCGTGCTCAATGTTTAAATCACTGAAATCACTCATAGTAGGGTTCCTATGGGGAACTGGCAGGCGGAAAGTCACGCACACAACGTTAATTAGACCTAAAGTGGAGGGTGGACTGGAGGTCCCTGACTTCGAGCTGTAGCTGACCCAGTCAGAACTGGTCGTTCCTCTCGCAGCGGGCGACCTCGCTCTGTGCCAGTGATCTCGCCCAGCATTGATGTTGTGCCCTTAGCCCGTCCCTGCCGCTGCTCCCCCGCGGCCCCACCCCCGCTCCCTCCAGCTCCCACTGACCCTCCACACTAGCCACCCCCACTAGCCACCCCGCTGCCGCCTCCCAGCTGCTCCTCCCTCCCACAAACATACCTCTGGCTGATAACGCGAGACAAGGAGCTGTGACCATCCTGACCCAGTCAGAACTGGTCACTCCTCTCGCAGCTCGTCCCTCCTTTGCCAGCTATCTGTGCATGCGACCTGCATTCTGTGCCTGATATCGCGCTCTCCGTGCCAGCGACCTGCTATCTGTGCCAGCCACCTACTATCTGTGCCAGCGACCTGCATTCGGCCCGGTATCATTGCCTGCATTGCTCAATTTTGTGCCAGCTATTTGTGCCAGCGACCTGCATTGTGTGCCATTGATTGTGCCAGTGATTGTTTTTGTTTGTGCCCGCGACCTCGCTCTGTGCCAGTGATCTCGCCCAGCATTGTTGTTGTGCCCTTAGCCCGTCGCTGCCGCTGCTCCCCCGCGGCCCCACGCCCACTCCCTCCAGCTCCCACTGACCCTCCACACTAGCCACCCCCACTAGCCACCCCGCTCCCGCCTCCCAGCTGCTCCTCCCTCGCCCCGCCCCCCTCCACTCCCCACTTATGACAGAGGCACTTGCGCGCAGCGTTCACGCGCAGCGGACGCGCCCTATGCGCGCCGAAGGCACGGCAAAGGTAAGCCCGTCTACGCCCGTCCACGCCTGGACCGCGCCCAGCGCAAGACCCCCTGGCCCTCGCATTATCCACTCCACCCGCCTAACGTACGACGCCGCAACCCTCACTGCGCTCAACACCGGCCGCCTTCCCGACTGCCACCAAGCCGCCCCTGGACGCACCCATGGTCCCTTCACCTGTCAATCCTGCAAGTTCTGCTGCATCAGGACCCACTCTACATCCACAAACGCCAAACAGAGCTCAGACAGTAACCACCTGAAATGCATCCTACTCAACACTCGATCGGTCCACAGACACTCCATCGAACTATGGAACCTGCTGGACAACACTACGCCGGACGTCGCCTTTCTCACAGAAACCTGGATGAGCGCCTCATCAGCACCCGACATCGCAATAGCCATCCCGGACAGCTACAAGATCATCTGAAAGGACCGCATCAACCAGACAGGAGGAGGCATCGCCATCGTCCACAAGAACACCATCCGCATCACGACCAGCTCCGACGATACCCTCTCAGCCGCCGAACACCTCCACTTCCAGATTCACACCGACCCCAAGACCACACTTAGAGGCACCCTCATCTACAGACCACCAGGACCCCGCTCACAATTCAGCGAAGACATCACTGACTTCATCAGCCCACACGCCCTCCCCTCCGAAGACTACATCCTACTAGGGGACTTCAACTTCCATCTGGAAAAGAACAACGACAGCAACACCACCACCCTTCTGGACAACCTCGCCAATCTCGGACTCAAACAACTAGTAAACACCCCCACCCACTACGCCGGACACACGCTCGACCCTATCTTCTCCTCCAGCAAGCACGTCTCCTTCAATCACGTCACAGGACTTCACTGGACGGACCACAGCTGCGTTCACTTCAGCTTCAGAAAGACCACAACCCACCACCACCCACAACAAGTCCCCCGCAGAAACTGGAACAAACTTACCACCGACCAACTCACCACTTTGCTAAGCCAAAACCTTCCCGCCAAATCATCGGACCCTAATCAAGCAGCCATCAATCTCACACAATGGATCACCTACTGCGCTGACGAATTAGCGCCCTTGAAAAAGCAACACAACAAGCCAGGTAGCAAAAAAGCCTCTTGGTTCAACGACCGCCTCAAGAACTCCAAATAGAACTGACGCACCCTCGAGAAAGCCTGGCAAAAAAAAATAACCACAGACAACATGACCGCCCTCAAGGACGCCACCCGCAAACACCACCAGCTGATCCGATCCACCAAGAAATCTGCATTCAAGGATCGACTCGACAACAACGCCCACAACAGCAAGGAACTCTTCAGCATCGTCAAAGAGCTTACCAATCCCAGCGCCGACACCAACGACATCACTCCCTCTCAAGACCTCTGCGACTCTCTAGCCTCGTTCTTCCACAGTAAAATCGCTGACATACATAACAGCTTCGGCGACCAGTCCACTCCCCTCACCACCGAACTGAAGCACCCCACCACCCTTTGCGCCTGGAACCCGATCAGCACCGAAGACACCATCCGCTTGCTGAACTCCTTTCACTCTGGATCCCCAACCGACCCATGCCCCCATCACATCTTCAACAAGGCCGACTCCATCATAGCACCCCAACTCCGGGATATCATCAACTGCTCCCTCAACACCGCTACCTTCCCGGAAAGCTGGAAACATGCCAAACTCAGTGCCCTCCTGAAGAAACCTACAGCAGACCCCACTGAACTTAAGAACTACCGCCCCATCTCGCTCCTCCCTTTCCCTGCCAAAGTCATAGAGAAGGCCGTCAACAGTCAGCTCGCCGCCTTCCTCGAGTCCAACGACTCCCTCGACCCCTCACAGTCCGGCTTCCGAGCCAAACACAGCACCGAGACCGCCCTCATCGCAGCCACAGATTACATCCGAACACTACTCGACAACGGGGAAACAGCTGCCCTTATCCTCCTGGACCTCTCCGCAGCATTCGACACGGTCTGTCATAGCACCCTTGTACAACGCCTCAGCAACGTCGGGATACAAGGAAAAGCATTGGATTGGATCATATCATTCCTCGCCGGAAGAACCCAGAGAGTCCGCCTCCCCCCCTTCAGATCAGAGGCCACTAAAGTTATCTGCTGCGTACCACAAGGATCATCGCTCAGCCCCACCCTCTTCAACGTCTACATGAGCCCCCTTGCATCCATCGCACGCCAACACAACCTCAACATCATCTCCTACGCTGACGACACACAGCGGATCCTCTCCCTCACCAAAGACCCAAACACCGCCAAAACCAACTTACATGAAGGGATGAAAGACGTAGGCGAATGGATGAAGAATAGTCGTTTAAAACTGAACTCAGACAAGATGGAAGTCCTCATCCTAGGATCATCCCCCTCTGCATGGGACGACTCATGGTGGCCACCAGCCCTAGGCAACGCGCCCAAACCAACGGACCATGCTCGCAACCTAGGATTCATCCTAGACTCCTCCCTCTCGATGACCAGACAATTCAACGCCATCTCATCATCATGCTTTAAAATCTTGCGTATGCTCAAAAAGATCTTCAGATGGATCCCCACCGAAACAAGAAAGACGGTCACCCATGCACTTGTCACTAGCCGACTGGACTACGGAAACACCCTCTACGCCGGAACCACAGCCAAATTACAGAAAAAACTCCAACGCATTCAGAACGCCTCAGCCAGACTCATCCTAGACTTACCCCGCCACAATCACATTTCCGGCCACCTGAGAGACCTTCATTGGCTCCCCGTCAACAAGAGAATAACGTTGTGTCTCCTCACCCACGCGCACAGAGCCCTCTATGACCTAGGACCCAAATTCCTCAACACGCGCCTAACCTTTTACACCCCCACCCGCCAACTACGATCGTCCAATCAAGCCCTCTCCGTGATTCCACACATCTGAAAAACCACCATGGGAGGAAGATCTTTCTCCTACTTAGCGGCCAAAACCTGGAACTCTCTCCCCACCCGCCTCCGCCTTACACAGAACCACCTCTCCTTCAGAAAACAACTAAAAACCTGGCTATTTAATAAATAACGAACCCCCCTCCCCCTCAAGCGCCTTGAGACCCTCCGGGTGAGTAGTGCGCTATACAAATTCTTTACTTACTTACTTACTTACTTATTATTTAGCAGCCCAATTACAAATACTGATGAAAGCGGTGGCAAAGGAATTTAGAGGCCCTGAACACCATAGAGGGGGGGAATTCCGCGCCACATCCTATCGTTCATAGTTATGCAGCAGAAATTGGACCTTAGGGATCTTTCCATGGAAGGAAAAACACTGAGACTGTGCTGGAAAAGATCCCAACGCAGGGCGGGAGTTCTGCATCCCTATGCACCCGAAAACCCATTGGAGATGGCAACAGCGCTGCCGCACAGCGGCGATTGGATGCCGCTACTAGACTGGGAAAATCCGGGGATCCAAGTAATTGCGGACCTATTTGAAGATGGGGCACTGCTGCCCTATCGGGTGCTGCAGGAGAGGTATGATCTGCCTAGGGGAGGCTATCTTTTACATGCAGCGCTGACGAGGGCACTACAAGCACAATGGCGAGAAGGGCTGGCGGAACCTAAGACGACAATGGCGTGCCAATACATCATGATGGAGGTGGGGACCTTTAAAGCGGTCACCTGCCTCTAGTCCACAATGTTAAATGAAGGGCTAGCGCCCTTAGAACCCCTGAGAGAAAAATGGAAAGTAAGACATAGGGAAGCCTATTCCTGGGACAGCCTGGGCACAGATAGTGCGAAGAGCATGGAAAAGCACAAGAAATGCAAGGTTCCAGTTGGTGCACTTCTATATACTCCACAGGGCATATTTAACACCAGAGAAAATCAGGAAATATTTCCAGGTGGCCGAAGCAGCGTGTCGTTGCTGGGCAAGGACAGGAGCGGAACTAGAGCACATGCTGTGGTCCTGCCCTAGACTAGGAAACTATTGGGAGGAGGTGGGGGACACGCTAAACACCACCACGGAGCGGCAGCTGACCTTTGATATGGCCACAAGCGTTTTACACTGGTTCCCCCACACACCTAAAACTAAGGTGACAAGTAAGTTTGTAGACATAGGGCTATTACTGGCAAAAAGGGAAATAACAAGACATTGGAAGGCGAAAGAGGGACCTAGTAGCAAGAGATGGGGAACTGAACTTTTGAAGTGGGCGGGTAGCGAGAGTACTCTTAGATTCCAGCAGGCACGACGGCTTAATAATGAAAAAGCACTAGAGACAGCAACAGCATGGGAAACGATAGTGCGGGCATTGCGGGACTATCAGGTGGAGGAAGAGTGAGGCGTGGATTAATGATGCAGCGAGGAGTGCCCGGGCATTAACAGGTATTCTGAGAAGTAATGTTAGCTGCAGATGCTCTCTGGCACAAGATGACAAGTTGTAGAAGACGTTATAGGCACCGGTGAGGTGGGAGTGGGAGGGGGGATTATTGACAGTTGAGGATCATTTGCACTGCGAATGCATAGCAGTTTCGGGTTATTTATAAATTGCCATCAGACTATGTTATAGCAACTGTATTGAATATCTGGGAGGGATAGACGGGATAAGATAAAGGAAGGGATTGATTTATATTGATGGTTGATGGTTGATGGTTATTATGTATGCGCCAGATGAATACATGAAACTAATAAAATTTGTTAAAAAAAAAAAATAAGCCACGGTCTCCAATGTAGAGTAGAGCTTAGCACCCTTTAATCCCGGTCTTTCCAAACCCCAAATGAATTGGGAGATCGAGCATTGGATGCTCCACAGACAGAAGACTGGTATAACCAGGGGCAACATTCAAAGATGAATTTACGGGGGCGTGGCTAGCAGCCAAGCATGGCGGCTGTGTAACAAAAGAGCTCTCTGAGGCATCGCGGCTCTTTTCAACAATCCGCACTAATTATCCGCACAAAGCCCTACTGAAAGAGCGGATCCCGAGTTCCGGGAGCAACCGGCATCGTTTGACCCGACCCCGGGGAGAATCGGGGGTCGGGAACTGGTCCAGCCGTGCGCAACCGGAGTGAGGCCTACTGACACTGCCGCAGCACCGGCCTGCAGTTTACAACGAGCCCCGGCGGAAGTGAGACCTGGCAGGCAGCGGGCGACCACATTTCACCGGATCTCCGGAGGAATAACCGGCACCAGCAGCATTTCGGAAACGCACCCAATAATAGCCCGAGAAGAGATCCGGACACCGCGAGTCATCAGGGTAGGGAGACTTCATCGGCACACACCTAACCCCGCTGGCGCCGCGGTACTGCGGCCTATTAAAACCCAGCCACCATCACCGTGCAGTGAGAAGGATCTGCAAGCCCGAAGAGGTGAGGAGACACGGAGGCGGATCCCCGGCAGTGGAGCGACTGCAGTGACTTGGAGGGACGACCGCAGCAGCGATAGCAGGGCGGGCGCCCCGTCGGCTGTGAACGGCAGCCGGCGCCGTGCAGTGGGCCTTGTGGGTGCCGGTGCCGGCAAACGAGAATCAGCGAGGGGGCACAGGCACCACCATCCGGCGATCGGCTTCTGTGAGAAGTTGGCCTGATGTATGATGTCTCCAGTTCTGGGGGCACCTTATATCAGTCCAAACAATCCCTTATGGTGGTGGTTGTAAGTCAACCTTATAGACAAGCTATCCTAGGGGTAGCATGGACTAAGCAGCCTTAAAGGCTTTAACTTCAGAGGGCGAGTGAAGCCAGCTGTTTTACCATATGCAATCCTGTAATACCAAATGAAAGGACACCACACAAGTTATATATTATCAAAATATATGTATTTATTCTTAGAATAATCCCCACTACTCTTTATGAGCAATGAAGCACAAGCGTTTAAATAAAAGCACAGTATGACATACACAAGTTGCACAGTTATGGATGAGGCCGGTGGCCACTGAAACCATATATCAAAAAAGTGGTATAACAATCACTAATCGATCAGGGGTAAGGCCTAGGGCCTTGAGAATCGCTGGGACTACACTGGACTAACAGCAGTTAGGACGGGAGTAGCCCACGGGATTCGGGTGCAGTGCCTAAAGCACACGCATGCACCAATGCAAAGTCAATGGTGCGTAAAAGTTATTGAGTTACAGTTTTAAGAGTCTTCCGACTGGACTAGAAGGACAAAACTTTAGAGTTAGACACTAGAGGTGTAAACCACTACAGGAGCACCAGCGGTCAAGAGTTACCTCACCCACAGGAAGCGGGTGCACAGGTGCAAAGATGTGTCGGGTTTCGTCACGAAGATCTAGGGTGCCTGGAGATGAAGATGCTGCAGGCGTCCAGAAGAGAAGTGTCCGGTGCGATCCAAGGGTGGATCGAAGTTGCAGAGTACCTGAAAGCAGAGGGGACAGAGTCTGGGTCACTAGCCAGTGACCAGGAAGGAACCAGGCAATGTCGGGCGCAATCAGGTCGATGTCGTGTAGCTTCTCTCCGCTGCCACGTGGTCTCTGGGGCACCGAGGATGTCCTGGAGTGAATCACGAGCTGCCCCACAAAGGCTCTCGCTGTCGGCGGTGTTGGCTTCAAGATCGGAGTCAACAGGCCTTGGCAAATGCAACCCACGCAGGATTCGAAGATGGCTTAATACTCGGACCAGGGGGTGCTCCTTTTCAGGGGAGCGAGGACCAGTCTGGAGCAACCAGCCTAGCTGAGCAAATTCAAAGGTTCGTCGGTACTGGGGCCACTAGCCAATGGGCAAGCGACCGGACCAATGCGTCGAGCAGGAAAATGCAAAAGGGCCCCACGCAGCACTCGTCGAGTGTGGAGGGGTGAGCTTCGGTGCACAAGCTGCTCGGGGCTGGAGCTTCTCAGACTCCAATGCACAGCTTCGAGGGAGCCTCGGATGCTGCACGGTCAGCACTTCGTAGTTTTTCCAAGATGGCCGGCCCCACGCTTCAGGTCGCCTCCACGGGTCTCAGCTCTGCAGGGACTGTGGATCTGGGTGTTAGAAGGCAGGCACGCTGGGTCTTGTCGATCTCTGTCGCTCGAGTTCCGGCGGTAACTGCAACAAAGCAAACATCGAGGTGCTGGATGGTGCTTGTTTGCACAGGGTGGTCACTCCTTGACCACAAGGGAGATTCTTCAGTCTTCCACGTCGAGTGGGATGTCGAAGGGTCCAGAGTTTCGTTTCATAAGTTTCAGTCAGGATAATCTGGTCTGCATCTGCACAGCTCCTACTTTTAAGTCAAATCAAGGGGCTGGATTACCTGCTAGGTCCCTCCTATGGGTGGGACCTGGGAAAGGGCTGGTTACACCCCTTTCCCTTTGTCCAGCTTTGCGCCAAGACTGGGGCAGGAGTGCCCCAGAACCAGTTTCATTGGAATCTGCCCAGGGACACCTTGTGCGCCCCAGGCAGTGTCTAGTTTCTTTCAAACCTCCCTGCTACAATCCACTATCTCCTGTATGGGGTGGTGTGACACCTCCCTGTGACAGGAAACCCTTTGTCCAGGCATCCTCTGCCAAGTTTCAGTCAGCAGCAGGAGGCCAGACAGGTGTCTGTGGCAGCAGCATCCATTTTGTGATGCTGGGGCTCTGGTTAGGATTAACTGCGTTTTCAGTAAAGTAACATGTCTTCTCCCTCTAGAAGGGTGGGATGCTATCCCCATCACCAGGACTGGCGAGGGGATAGTATTCTAAAGTGTATGACACCAAACACGACATGTTTTGATAAAGCCAAACCAGAGTTGCAATAACCGCGTGGATTATCATGCACTTAAGAGTATATGGTATGGCAGTATCACTGGAACAGCATTAAGGAATTGGTCCCAACACTGCAGACAGGCTCAGCTCATGCTAGAGAACCATCTCACATAAAACCAAGCACTCTGCCTCCAGGATTGTAAAGGCCTGCCATAGGAGTGACTTATAGGTGTCTATGTGTCCAGATATAGGTTTAGACATAGGTATACTATATCTAAGCAAGGGGTGAGTACACCACCTTGCCCCAGCTGTGGGAACAGCCAGTTGTGTCGATTTAAGTACCCTCCATCTGATTGAGCCACAAGAGGGGCTTATGGTCTGTCTGAATTAGGAAGTGAGTACCAAACAAGTATGGCCTCAACTTCTTCAGGGCCCAAACCACAGCAAAGGCCTCCCTCTCAATGGCTGACCAACGTTTCTCTCTGGGGGTCAGCCTTCTGCTAATGAAAGCAATGGGCTGGTCTTGACCATCTACATTAAGTTGTGAAAACACAGGTCCCACCCCCAACTCAGAAGCATCTGTCTGAACAATGAACTGTTTGGAGTAGTCAGGACTCTTAAGGATTGGTGCAGAGCACATGGCCTTCTTCAGGTCATCAAATGCCCTTTGACAGCTAACTGTCCACTGAACCTTTTTGGGCATCTTCTTGGATGTCAGATCATTCAATGGTGTCACAATGGACCCATAGTTCTTTACAAATTTCCTGTAATACCCAGTCAAGCCCAAGAAGGCTCTGACTTGTGTCTTGGTAGTTGGAAGAGCCCAGTCCGGTATGGTTGAACTTGGCCTCCACCTACTAGGTGGCCCAAGTACACAACCTTGTTCTGCCCTATCTGGCACTTGGTAGCCTTGATAGTCAGGCTTGCCTTTTGCAGGGCCTCCAGAACCTTCTTCAGTGGGATCAGGTGATCCTCCCAGGTAGAGCTAAAGACAGCAATATCATCTAGATATGCTGCACAAAAGTCATCCAACCCAGAAAGGACTTGATTCACCAACCTTTGGAAGGTGGCAGGCGCATTCTTCAAACCAAAGGGCATCACCACAAACTGATAATGTCCACAGGGGGTAGAGAATGCTGTTTTGGCCTTAGACTCCTCAGCTAACCTGATTTGCCAATAGCCAGCTGTCAAATCAAATGTGCTCAGATATGTGGCAGAAGCCAACTTATCAATGAGCTCATCTGCCCTTGGAATGGGATGAGAATCTGTCCTAGTGACAGCATTGAGACCTCTATAGTCCACACAAAATCTCATTTCTCTCTTTCCATCTTTGGTATGAGGTTTTGGCACAAGGACTACTGGGCTTGCCCAGGAGCTCTCTGATGGCTCAATCACTCCAAGGTCTAAAATTTTCTGCACCTCAGCCTTTATACAATCCCTGACATGGTCAGGTTGCCTGTAGATTTTATTTTTCACAGGCAGACTGTCCCCAGTATCCACCACATGGGTGCACCAGTTAGTTTGACTGGGTGTAAGTGAAAACATGTGTCTATGGGCTTGCAAAACCTGTCTGCAGTCCATCTGTTGCTGGTCAGTGAGGCTGCCTGCCAAGGCTACTCCTTCCACTGAGCCATCATCAGGGTTTGGGGAAGGCAGGTCTGGGAGAGGGTCACTCTCTTCCTCCTGATCCCCATCTGTAGCCATGAGTAAACCCATGCTTTCCCTGTCAACAAATGCTTTCAACCTGTTTACATGGAGCACCCTGTGGGGGCTCCTAGGGGTTTCAAGGTCCACCAAGTAGGTGACCTCTCCATTCTTTTCAAGTATGGTATAGGGTCCAGACCATTTGTCCTGGAGAGCTGCTGGGGCCACTGGCTCCAACACCCACACCTTCTGCCCTGGCTGGTATTCAGTCAGAACAGCCTTTTGGTCATGCCAAGCTTTCTGTAATTCTTGGCTGGCCTCCAGGTTTTTGGATGCTTTCTCCATGTACTCAGCCACCCTGGAGCGGAGACCAAGTACATGGTACACAATATCAAGTTTAGGCTTTTTGAGAGGTAACTCCCATCCTTCCTTCACAAGACACAATGGACCCCTCACAGGGTGGCCAAACAAAAGTTCAAAAGGGCTGTAGTCAACCCCCTTCTGTGGGACCTCTCTGTAAGCAAAGAGTAAGCAGGGTAAAAGGATATCCCATCTACGCCTGAGCTTTTCAGGTAATCCTTTTATCATTCCCTTTAGGGTCTTGTTGAATCTCTCCACAAGCCCATTGCACTGAGGATGATAGGGTGTGGTGAACTTATAGTTCACTCCACACTCTTTCCACATTGCTTTTAAGTATCCAGACATAAAGTTAGTACCTCTGTCTGAAAGTACCTCCTTTGGAAAGCCCACTCTGGAGAAAACTCCAAGTAAGGCCCTTGCCACAACAGGAGCTGGTGTGGCCCTCAGGGGAATTGCCTCTGGGTACCTGGTGGCATGATCCACTACCACCAGTATACATCTGTGCCCAGATGCTGTTTTGGGATCCATTGGTCCAACAATGTCAATCCCAACTCTCTCAAAGGGCACCCCCACCACAGGTAGAGGTATAAGGGGGGCCTTTGTGGTGCCACCTGATTTGCCACTGGCTTGGCAGGTGACACAGGAGCGACAAAACTCCTTGGTATCTTCTGACATGTGAGTCCAGTGAAAGTGAGGGACAAGCCTGTCCCAAGTCTTGTTCTGGCCTAAGTGTCCTGCAAGGGAAATATCATGGGCCAAGGTTAGAAGGAAGCCCCTAAATTGCAGAGATATAACCAACCTCCTGGTTGCACCAGGCTTGGGGTCTCTAGCCTCTGAATAAAGGAGCCCATCATCCCAATATACTTTATGGGTACTGTTGGACTTGGGCCTTGTGGCAGGTTCACCCCTGAACTTTTTGCCTTAAAGTATAGTGATTTCTGGTCTTTGCACACTTTGACACTGTGACGCAGTGTAAAGTGCGTGCGCTCCCTGAGTGCGTGTGTGAGATAGGCCTGCACTCCCATAGGAATGCATGGGGAATGTATGTGTCCCTGGTAGTTCCTGATGCGTGGGGAGTGCGAGCTCGAGTTTGGTATGTGTGAACTCGTGGGAGTGAATGCTGCGCAATTGTATGTGCAGCTTGTATGTGTCTAGTGGGGAAGTGCCATTCCTAGACATGGCTGTACGTGTGCTGTGAGGGTGCTGGCGTGTGATTAGCAGGAGCTGGCTGGCATGCCAGGCTCCAGGAAGTCTGGATGGGTCTGCCCGGTGGTGAGATTAGCATGCTGATGGCTGGGGAGGAGTGTACCTGTGTCCTGAATGAGGCTGGGTTTTCCCCTGACAATGCTGGCTCCGCCCCCCTGTGGTTCGTCTAATGACCCAAGCCCTGCCAGTGAATAGAGAGGGTGGTTGAGCCATCAACAGTACTCCCAGACCAGCTGCGACTGGTTCTTCCCCCACCCTGCACCTTTAGACAAAGGATTGCTCTGTATAAAAGGAGGCTGTGACCTCTTGTCAAATGTTCTTGTTCCCAACTTGAATCTTGCCAGGGGCGTGCTTCTGCTTGGGCTCAGGGGAAGGCTTGCCTCCCTGAGCCCTGCCCAGCCCCTGGACTGCTGAGATGCTGGATTTCTGAAGGAATTGGTTGCTCTTCGTGTCCTTAGTGCTTGGGAGCGCTACATTTTCCTTCCTAGCGCTTGGTAGCGCTTTATTCTGCTTATAGCGCTGGAAGCGCTGTATTTCTGCCAACAGCGCTGGGGAGCGCTGTTTATTCGAGCCGGTGCCCACCCGGCATTTGCCCCGCTCTTGGGAAGGTCCCTGGGCCCCAGCGAGTGCCTACGTCGCTTTATTTCTTATTTCTCGAGGGAGCCCACTGCTCGTCATGCCCCCGAGTTCACCGCCGCTGGCCCGGGACCCCTTTCGATGTTCTCCCCGGGCCGCGCTGGGATTGGCTGGCCTGCCCGGGATTCCCTGATGACGATTTCCCCAGGCCGCGCCGTGATTGGCTGCAGGCCCGAGGAGATTCCCCTGTCCCGCCCCCGCCGGGGAGCTAGGTGGAAGCAGGCAGTGGTGCGAGCGTTGCGGGGCTCCCGTGACCAGGAGGGAGCCCCGGATACTGATTTGTCCAGGAGCCACGAAGGCTCCATGTCGAGGCCCGGTCCCGAGATGGGGGACCGGGTGAGGCAGAGACCGGCGCGTCTAAAGACCCGGTGAGTGTATTGCCAGGGAGGAGGGGCGTCGGGGCCCGCCCCTCCCCTTCAGAGCAAGCCCGGTTGCGTTAGGAGGCCCATGAGGCCTCAAGTGATGTTCGAGTCCCCCGAGAGGGACTCCGCCTACCGCCCACCTTGCTCGAGCCCAGAGAGGCTCCCGGCCATAGGGTGTTTCGCGAGCCCTGAGAGGCTCGAAGCCAGTTCCGTGTTCTCGAGCCCAGAGTGGCTCTCCAGGTGTTCCTAGGTCCCCCGTGGGGGACCCCACTGCCCAGATGGCCATATCGAGTCCCCAGAGGGGGGACTCCAGCGAAGGCCCCCCACCCTATTCACGAGCCCTGAGAGGCTCCAACGTTCTTTGAGAGCCCGAGAGGCTCAGGGGGCATTCTTGTTTTTCGAGCCCAGAGAGGTTCAGGTGCCCAGTATTCCGAGAGCCAGATGGCTCAGTGTGGCGCAGTGTTCCGAAGGGGCTAGTGAGAGCCCCTGGCGAGTTCTGATTCCAGCTGCCCAGCAAGTAGTGGGCAGCTGCACCATTTAGGTATTTTGCTTTTAGGGACATGTACTCTGGACTTTAGGAGTGAGCGCACTCCTTCATCCCTGGCCTTTCCCCAGCTGCGCAGCACGTAGTGCCAGCTGCAGCGTTTAGGCCCCCTGTTCTGTCCCTCAGCTGCCCAGCACTTTGTGGGCAGCTGCTACGTTTAGGTTCTGGCGCAAGTGGCGCAACCTGGACTTTGTGAGTTCTGCGCTAAAGGTGATTTAGGCGCTAACTGAGGTTTAGATGCTGTTATGATCTATGTCCTATTGCTTTTGGGTGTTAGGAAATGTACAATGTGTAGTATGTTTTGCGCACCCTGTGTTCTGCACCTCTGAATGTGTTGTTGATGCATCATGTGCCTTGTTCCTTACACCGCTGAACGTGTGTTGATGCGTCATGTGTTTCCCTTACACCTCTGAATGAATGTTATGCATTGCATCATGTGTTATGTTCTTACACCCCTACAGGTACTGTAATACTTAGGTGGTTGTTTTTCTCCTAGTGCAGGTGGTACCAGTGAGGTCCTGGTTACCAGTAGTTACTGGTTGTGTGCTATATTTTTATAATTTGTGCTACAGTGATTTTACATTCTAAAGTGCTACTTCTAAAAGTGCTGATTCTTGACAGTGGTCCAGTTGGCCCTGTCTTGTACATATCCCCTGTAAATTCTGCCCGTGCCTCTGGCACATTGTAAAGTGTGTGTTTTGGTGTAATACAAAGGCTATTTTTTATATAACTTTGTTTGGAGTTTCCTTTGTGGTGGGTCCTGGGTGTTGTTGCTGTGGTGCGTGCGCAAATACTTAACTTACATCGCCTCCAAGTTTAGCCTTGCTGCTCGCGCCACGTTACCTAGAGGGTGAGCAGGGGTTATCTTGGCGTGTAACTCCCTTGCCCTGACTTGGGAGTGGTGGTTTGTTATAGTACAGTATAAGTTTAAATCTTATTATTTACAATGGCTGGAATTGTTCCTCCTCCATCATTCTTGTCATCACCTGGTGAACCACCCATGGCTTGGGAGATTTGGGAGCCTGTATTTTTAGCCTATGTAGATGTGTTAGAGGAGGGTGAGTGTGAGCCAGAAAGGAAATTATCTCTCTTAAAACATTGTTTGGGGGGAATAGCATTGAAAGAATTCAAAACATTACCAGTTTTAGTAAATCCAGGGAATATAAATGTGTATGAATATGCTTCCTTACAGCTAAGTTTAAGATATGGTAAGAAAAAGAATATTGTCATGGAGAGGTTTATTTTTTATTCACGGAAGCAACGGGCAGATGAACCTGTAGAAGATTTTGTCTCAGCTTTAAGATCTTTGGCTGTTACGTGCGATTTTGAGCACATATCTTATGAGCAAGTTTTTAGGGATCAAATTTTGATGAGGACTAATAACAAGAAAGTGCAGGAACGACTTTGGACAACATCTGATATGTCCCTTAACAATACTATAGATATTGCAAAGTCTATAGAACATTCAGAGAAGTTTGTCAGGGAGATTAGAGGAAACGACAAAAGTGATGTTTTTAGTGTATCTAAAGATTATGACAAGTCAAAGAAAAGTTTTTCACCAAGGAGTGAATTTTGTTCCAGAAATGATAGTAAGTTCAGAAATCAAAAACATGAAAAAAGAAATTCAAAATTACTGTGTTTTAGGTGTGGAAGCGATGGACACTTGGCTGATAATAGAAATTGTCCAGCTTTAGGGAAAACATGTTCAAAATGCAACAAGAAAGGCCATTTTACAAGGTTTTGTAGGTCATTATCGGGGAAAATGAATTGTATACATGAATGTTGCGAAAGTTATCCTTCAGATGATGAAGGAGCGTTTCAAGTAAATACTGTTATCAACGTGTGTGATGATGGGGATTGTACGAAATTTCCATCTTGTATGATAACCATTGATGACATCAGATTGGAAATTTTCGTAGACTCATGTGCATGGTATACCATAATTTCTTTAAATGTTTTTCGGGAGAAATTCCCCAATAGGAAGTTGCTTGAATCAGATGTGTCCCCTGGTGGCTACACAGGCCACAAGATTGATCTAGTAGGGTATTTTGTTGCGAATATAAAATTTGCTGACCGACACACATCTGGAAAAATTTATGTGTCAAGATCTGGATTATCGCTTTTAAGTTGGCCACACCAACACCAATTGGGAATGAAAATTGATCCCAGAGCTGATCCTCCTGTTTATGTTGTGCAACCATTGACAGTGTCAAGTGCTCCTAGTGGTAGTTCACTACTAGTAGAGAGCTTACGCAAATCATTTCCTAATGTTTTTAGTAACACTTTGGGCCGTTATAAAGGTTTTGAACATGTCATCAAGTTAAATGAGAATGCTACGCCTGTTAGACATAGAGTAAGAAATGTTCCTCTGTCTTATAGGATCAAACTTAAAGAAATGTTAAAAGACTTATGTGAAAAAAATATCATCGAACCAATACAATCTTCACCTTGGGTTTCCCCCATTGTAATTTCGGTTAAGTCCTCTGGTGAACTTAGGTTATGTATTGACCTCCGCAGTGTTAATAGTGCCATTTGGGTGGATTCGCATCCTTTACCAAATCTTCATGAAATGGTTTCAACCTTAGCCGGTGCACAAGTTTTTTCGTGTGTTGACCTAGCAAGTGCTTACCATCAGGTAGTACTTGCTGAAGAGTCTAAAAACATCATTGCATTTATTACACCAGAGGGTTTATACAGGTTTTGTCGTATGCCTTTTGGATTGGCGAGCGCTGCTTCAGTGTTCCAAAGGCTTATGAGAGATACTTTGGAGGAGTTGAGTGGTGCTATAGTGTTCCAGGATGACATTTTAGTGTATGGAAAAGACGACATAGAACATGACAATAATTTGAAGTGTGTGATTGCTGCTTTATCAGAAAAAGGGCTTACTCTTCATCTTGACAAATGCAAATTTAAGCAAAAGGAGGTGGAATACCTAGGTCACACTATTAGTGGAATGGGAATCAAACCGAAGAAAAATCATGTTGAGAGTATCATAAATGCTCCTGTGCCTACATCGAAAGAACAACTAGTGGCATTCTTAGGTCTTATTGAGTTTTATGCTAAGTTTATCCCAAATTTTTCAGCAAAGGTTGATCCTTTCAGATGTTTGTTAAAGAGGAATGCTAAGTTTCTTTGGACTGATGAAATGACGGAGACTTTTAGGTCTTTGAAAATGTTTGTGGTGAATGCTCCGTGTCTTAAACCCTTTGTGGTTGGTGTGAAGTGTAATGTTATGGTAAATGCTAGTTCTTCTGGCCTGGGCGGAGTACTTTTGCAGAAGGATAATGAGAAAGAGTGGGTTGTTGCTTATGCATCAAGAGCGTTGACAGATGCTGAAAAGAATTATTCTGTCATAGAAAGAGAGTTGTTGGCTTGTGTTTGGGGAGCTGAGCACTTTAGACCTTTTCTATGGGGAACAAGATTTTTGATAAAAACTGATCATAAGCCCCTTGTGTATCTCATGGCTCCAGGTGGAGGCAGAACTATGTTGGCGCGTCTGGCAAGATTAGCTTCAAGATTGCAGTCCTTTCAATGCAGAATTGAATATGTTCAGGGTAAAGCGAATGTACATGCTGATTGCATGTCAAGATTGATTTCTAATATGAGTTGTTCTGAAGTGGTTAATGAGGATGAGTGTGAGGTTGCTTTTACCTTCCATGATGTCAATTTAGTGTGCGGCGAACAGTTGTCCTTGCAGGAGGATGTTTGGTTGGAAGAAATGAGTAAAGATTTGGATTTATGCAGTGTCAAGAGGTATCTTGTACATGGTTGGCCGGAACAGAGGAAGGTATCTGGAAATATGATGGGTTTTTTTAAGGTGCAAGAAGAATTAGCTGTGGAGAGTGATTTAATTCTTCGGGGAGACAAGATTGTCCCGCCTTTTTCCATTAGGAATACTCTTCTTGAAATTGCTCATGAAGGACATTTGGGGATATCCTTCACCAGAAGACGTTTAAAGGAGTCTTTCTGGTGGCCAGGGATTGACACTTGTGTGGACCATTTTGTACGTTCATGTTCTTTTTGTTCTAACAGTGATAAAACAGCTGTTGCTTTGCGTCCAGAACCTTGTCCAATTGATTTGCCTTCTGGTCCTTGGCAGAAACTGGGGTTGGACATAATTGGCCCATTTAGCTGTTTACCTAAACAGGAAGCCTTTGGTATAGTTCTTATTGATTATTATTCCAAATGGCCAGAGGTCAAGATGGGTAAGGAGGTTACTTCTCACCAGGTAATAGAGTTTTTAGATGAGATTTTTTGCAGAGAGGGAATTCCTCAAGAAGTCGTGACTGACAATGGCCCACAGTTTGTGAGCAAGGAAATGGAACAGTTTTTTGTTAAGTGTGGTATCGTTCATAGGAGAATTGCGGTTTTCCATCCAGAAGCGAATGGCCAGGTTGAACGTTTCAACCGTGTGATCAAAGAAGCCATTCAACTTTCTATCAAAGGTAAATTGAATTGGAGAATTGCTTTACAATCAATGTTGTTAGCTTACAGAACTTCACCTAATTATGTAACATTAGTCACTCCCTTTGAGCTCTTAAGAGGACGGAAGCCTAGTACAAAGTTAGTTCCCTGGTGGTTAAAAAAAATTTGGCTGGTTTTGAAAATTATTTAAAAGTAGATTTTGAAGCTGTTCAACACAGGGTTCAGTCTTACAAGGATAGGATGAAGCATGATATGGTTAGGAGAATTGGTTCTACGTCCAGTCGTTCTGTTAATGTGGGTGATTTTGTTCGCATTAAGAAGAAAGAGGGTGTGAATAAAGGTTTCCCTGTGTGGTCAAGCCCTAGGAGAGTGATTGAGGTCTTTAGGAATGCCGTCAGGATTGATGGTGGTTCTGTGTGGAATTTGAGCAGGGTTTCTGTGTTTAATGGGATTAATCAGTCGGAGGAAGACTATGACAGCAATGTTTTTTTGGATGTAGAGGAACAAAGTGATAAAGGAAAGTGTGCACCTTCTGAATACAATTCGGGCAACACAAGAATTGCACGTTCTCATCGTATACCTGTTAGGTTTAATGATTTCGTGATGAACTAATATATATATATATTTTTTTGTTCGTTTTTTTTATTGGGTTTTTGTTTTTTTAGTTTTGTTTTCATTTTAAGGGGGGAAGGTGTGTTGGGTATGTACATATGCTTTGTATGAGCTGTCACAAGCGCTCTGTTGTTTAATAGCTCGTGACAAGCTCGTGACTTAAGGTGAAGGTAGGGATGCTTTGTTGTGACTTGAATGTTTAGAATGTAGGGAGTAGGAGAGTTAGAACCGTTATGTTTATTACAAGCCTGTACCTGAAGACGAGAGCATGTTAATAAACCTCGTCCAACTTTATCTCATCTTCTGCGTATTTATTGTGCCATTCGACTTCCCTACAGTAGCGTCCCTAGGTTGGGGAGCCAGGTTCAGGTGGTTGCCTGTCCTGGACGGCAGGGCGACTGTAGCCAGTGTCCTGGCCGGTTTGTCTTCTAGGGGTACCCCTGTGAACACAGGTGGGGCTCATCTTAAGTGAAGAGACCCTGTGTGTCCCAGAAGGGGTGGTACAGGCCTAGCAGGGATCTTTAGGGTTCTTGACTGAGTGTTGTGGTACTACCCTGAGAGCAGGTGGGGCCTACCTTAAGTGGAGGGACCCTGTTCTACAGTGGGAGGGTGCAGAACTCTGGAAGGGGGTCAGAGGGAGACTGACCCCTGTGCATCCGGTGAATTTGAATCCCAGGTGGTAAACCAGTTAAGGGAGCTGTGACTCCGTCATGACCACCCTGGTGTCCTGTAGGCACCGCACTGAGCAACGTCCCCCTCGAGCAACGCCGCCTTTGCGCTCACCGACGCCGTCTCGACGCCGTCAACGAGCCATAGGCTGCACCGCAACTGGAGGGCACCGCAACGTGCAACGCCTCGCTACACCGTTCTTGTGGTGGTCTGACCGTGGTCACTGCTGCTGAGGAAGTAAGGTCCTAAACTGGTGGGAGAGTTGTGTTCTGGAGGGTGCTTCAGAAGTAGAGGTAGGGTGGGGCATTCTTGCCCGTGACCTCTGGTCAGCCTGAGGGTGCGGACCCTAGGTTGAAGGATCAGTGGTAGTTTGGAACTACACTGAGAAAGGGATTGGAGAGTGGCTAGTGTAGGCCAGGGGTTACAACCCCCCACTCTGTGGATTGGCAGGAACCAGTGGTATCTGGGTGGCCTAGGGCCTGGTCCTAGCCGTGGACAACTAAGGAGTACCAGTGGGGTAGCCTAGTTGGGCCTGTTTTTTTTTTTTAGTATGTGCTTGGCTTATGGATCAACGTGGCGTAGAACCGGAGGGTGTCCCTGCAGTGCGGGCCCGCGTCCGTGTTCTATCACCCCAAGCAGGGAAGTCCATCACGGTAGTGATTGCTCTCCCCTGCGATTTTTTGGCTGGAAGGGGGTTGTGTTGGACTTGGGCCTTGTGGCAGGTTCACCCCTGAACTTTTTGCCTTAAAGTATAGTGATTTCTGGTCTTTGCGCACTTTGACACTGTGGCGCAGTGTAAAGTGCATGCGCTCCCTGAGTGCGTGTGTGAGATAGGCCTGCACTCCCATAGGAATGCATGGGGAATGTATGTGTCCCTGGTAGTTCCTGATGCGTGGGGAGTGCGAGCTCGAGTTTGGTATGTGTGAACTCGTGGGAGTGAATGCTGCGCAATGGTATGTGCAGCTTGTATGTGTCTAGTGGGGAAGTGCCATTCCTAGATATGGCTGTACGTGTGCTGTGAGGGTGCTGGCGTGTGATTGACTGGAGCTGGCTGGCATGCCAGGCTCCAGGAAGTCTGGATGGGTCTGCCCGGTGGTGAGTGGGAGATTAGCATGCTGATGGCTGGGGAGGAGTGTACCTGTGTCCTGAATGAGGCTGGGTTTTCCCCTGACAATGCTGGCTCCGCCCCCCTGTGGTTCGTCTAATGACCCAAGCCCTGCCAGTGAATAGAGAGGGTGGTTGAGCCATCAACAGTACTCCCAGACCAGCTGCGACTGGTTCTTCCCCCACCCTGCACCTTTAGACAAGGGATTGCTCTGTATAAAAGGAGGCTGTGACCTCTTGTCAAATGTTCTTGTTCCCAACTTAAATCTTGCCAGGGGCGTGCTGCTGCTTGGGCTCAGGGGAAGGCTTGCCTCCCTGAGCCCTGCCCAGCCCCTGGACTGCTGAGATGCTGGATTTCTGAAGGACTTGGTTGCTCTTCGTGTCCTTAGCGCTTGGGAGCGCTATATTTTCCTTCCTAGCGCTTGGGAGCGCTTTATTCTGCTTATAGCGCTGGAAGCGCTGTATTTCTGCCCACAGCGCCGGTGCCCACCCGGCATTTGCCCCGCTCTTGGGAAGGTCCCTGGGCCCCAGCGAGTGCCTACCTCGCTTTATTTCTTATTTCTCGAGGGAGCCCACCCCTCGTCATGCCCCCGAGTTCACCGCCGCTGGCCCGGGACCCCTTTCGATGTTCTCCCCGGGCCGTGCTGGGATTGGCTGGCCGGCCCGGGATTCCCTGATGACGATTTCCCCAGGCCGCGCCGTGATTGGCTGCCGGCCCGAGGAGATTCCCCTGTCCCGCCCCCGCCGGGGAGCGAGGCGGAAGCAGGCAGTGGTGCGAGCGTTGCGGGGCTCCCGTGACCAGCAGGGAGCCCCGGATACTGATTTGTCCAGGAGTCACGAAGACTCCATGTCGAGGCCCGGTCCCGAGATGGGGGACCGGGTGAGGCAGAGACCGGCGCGTCTAAAGACCCGGTGAGTGTATTGCCGGGGAGGAGGGGCATCGGGGCCTGCCCCTCCCCTTCAGAGCGAGCCCGGTTGCGCTAGGAGGCCCGTGAGGCCTCAAGTGATGTTTGAGTCCCCCGAGAGGGACTCCGCCTACCGCCCACCTTGCTCGAGCCCAGAGAGGCTCCCGGCCATAGGGTGTTTCGCGAGCCCTGGGAGGCTCGAAGCCAGTTCCGTGTTCTCGAGCCCAGAGTGGCTCTCCAGGTGTTCCTAGGTCCCCCGTGGGGGCCCCACTGCCCAGATGGCCATATCGAGTCCCCAGAGGGGGGACTCCAGCGAAGGCCCCCCACCCTATTCACGAGCCCTGAGAGGCTCCAACGTTCTTTGAGAGCCCGAGAGGCTCAGGGGGCATTCTTGTTTTTCGAGCCCAGAGAGGTTCAGGTGCCCAGTATTCCGAGAGCCAGATGGCTCAGTGTGGCGCAGTGTTCCGAAGGGGCTAGTGAGAGCCCCTGGCGAGTTCTGATTCCAGCTGCCCAGCAAGTAGTGGGCAGCTGCACCATTTAGGTATTTTGCTTCTAGGGACATGTACTCTGGACTTTAGGAGTGAGGCGCACTCCTTCATCCCTGGCCTTTCCCCAGCTGCGCAGCACGTAGTGCCAGCTGCAGCGTTTAGGCCCCCTGTTCTGTCCCTCAGCTGCCCAGCACTTTGTGGGCAGCTGCTACGTTTAGGTTCTGGCGCAAGTGGCGCAACCTGGACTTTGTGAGTTCTGCACTAAAGGTGATTTAGGCGCTAACTGAGGTTTAGATGCTGTTATGATCTATGTCCTATTGCTTTTGGGTGTTAGGAAATGTACAATGTGTAGTATGTTTTGCGCACCCTGTGTTCTGCACCTCTGAATGTGTTGTTGATGCATCATGTGCCTTGTTCCTTACACCGCTGAACGTGTGTTGATGCGTCATGTGTTTCCCTTACACCTCTGAATGAATGTTATGCATTGCATCATGTGTTATGTTCTTACACCCCTACAGGTACTGTAATACTTAGGTGGTTGTTTTTCTCCTAGTGCAGGTGGTACTAGTGAGGTCCTGGTTAGCAGTAGTTACTGGTTGTGTGCTCTATTTTTATAATTTGTGCTACAGTGATTTTACATTCTAAAGTGCTACTTCTAAAAGTGCTGATTCTTGACAGTGGTCCAGTTGGCCCTGTCTTGTACATATCCCCTGTAAATTCTGCCCGTGCCTCTGGCACATTGTAAAGTGTGTGTTTTGGTGTAATGCAAAGGCTATTTTTTATATAACCTTGTGTGGAGTTTCCTTTGTGGTGGGTCCTGGGTGTTGTTGCTGGGGTGCGTGCGCAAATACTTAACTTACATCGCCTCCAAGTTTAGCCTTGCTGCTCGCGCCACGTTACCTAGAGGGTGAGCAGGGGTCATCTTGGCGTGTAACTCCCTTGCCCTGACTTGGGAGTGGTGGTCTCTGACTGACTTTGGCGAAAGCCCTGGCCAGCCGGGGATCCCATTTCCAACAGGTACCTTAAGCATTCCCAGCAGCCTCAGCAGCAGCTTGCTGTCTGAGGGGTTCAAGTGAAGGGCAAGTCAACTGAGCCTGCCCCAGGTCTGCCCTTGAGGGTCCACCTGTCCCCAGAAACTCAACCTGATCAGGTTCAAGCTCTTCACTGACAGTCTCCTCTTGGATCACAGAATCACCCTCCTGTGAGGTCTGATCCTCAACCTGGGGCAAGTGGGAAGGCACTGCCTTGATCCTCTTGCTCCTCCTCTTGGGTTGTGGTTGGTCTATTGTTTCAAGATCCACCACAGGTTCAGGTAGGCACTTCTTGGCCTGGGACCTGGTTACAGCAAGGACATGTGCTGAAATCCCTAGCATTTCTGCATGAGTCCTGTACTCCACTTCTGACCATAAGGATTCCTCAAGATCATTGCCCAACAAATAGTCAACTGGGAGGTCTGCACTAACAACAACTTTCTTGAGGCCAGTTACCCCTCCCCAGGAGAAGTTAACAACAGCCACACTATGTGTAGTAGTGGCATTGCTAGCGTTGGTCACTAGGTAATTCTCACCTAGTATCATCTGTTCAGGATCCACAAAGTTAGGTATCACCATAGTGATACTGGCACAAGTGTCCCTGTAAGCCTGAGCCAGTTTCTCATTAAATAAAGGCGTCTGCCTGTACTTGCCCAAGTTATTAGGACTTATAGTAGAGGACATAGCTATGTCCCCTTCACAGATCAGAATTGCCTGAGTAGGGACTCTGACTAAGCCAGACTCCATCTCAGTACCCAGGGTTAACCCCACTATAGCCTTGGGTTGTGCACTACCACTGCTAACTGTACTAGGGGGTGCAGGTGTCTTAGGGACTGCAGTGGTAGGAACTGGATTTCTCTTAGTGCATTCACTTCCCCAATGAGAAGTGGACTTGCAAAAGTTGCACCAAGGTTTCTTTGGGCCATCAACCTTCTTTTTCTTGTTTCCATTTTAGGAACCACCCTCCTTATTACTATTTTGGGGGCCTGTAGAAGACTTCTGGTCTTTTTCTTTCTTATCTCCACCCTTCTGGTCTGCTTTCTTCTGATCACCTCCTTGGTTCTGGGGTTTCTGCTTAACCCTTGTTCTGACCCATTTGTCTACCTTCTTTCCCAATTCTTGGGGAGAGGTCAGATCTGAGTCAATAAGGTTTTGATGCAATTGCTGGTTAGGACAGTTATTAAGGATCTGTTCTCTCATTATAAGATTGTACAATCCTGTATAGTCTGAGACTTTACTTCCCTGCAACCAACCCTCCAGAGCCTTAGTGGCACAATCAACAAAATCAGTCCAGTCTTGAGTCTGTGCTTTTTAGGTGTCTCTGAACAACAACCTGTATTGCTCAGTGGTTAGGCCAAACCCTTCAATAAGAGCACTCTTCAAGACAGAGTAGTTTTTAGCATCCTCAGGTCTAACTGTGAGGAGCTTATCTCTCCCTTCTCTGAAAAGGAGAGCCACAAGATTGCTGCCCACTGATCTTGGGGGACCTGCTGTACCATGCAAGCCCTCTCAAGAGCAGTTATCCATTTGTGGATATCATCCCCATCTCTGTAGGGGGGCACAATCTTACTCAGGTTTCTATGTTCATAGGACCTGTCTTTATCCTTTGGGATAACGCTGCCACCAGTGGGAGTCTCCCCACTCAACTTCTACTCTCTTGCAAAAGCTAGTCTAGCTTGGGCCAGGGCTAATTCCTCTCTTTCTATTTGGAGAGTAACTGCTCTCATCCTGGCCTTATGCTCTCTTCTTTGAGGGGAAGTCATTCCTCTCTGAGATTTTCTTGAGGCACAAGAAATGTGAGAATCCCTTGAAGGGGTTCTCTCTCTCCTATTGCCTGGGAGAATCCTGCTATTGGGTCTGGGGAAGTGATTCCCTTCTCCATTCCCATGTAGGACCAGGTTGGCTTGGCTAGGCCTTACCACTGGTACCTGGATATCCCTCTGACCATGATCTGACTCTTCACCTTCTGATTCAGGGTCTGCCTCCTCATTGTCTACTTTTGGGGAGGTGTTCTCAGTATCTGGGGGATGTATTCCTTCTCCTGATCCTGAGGGAACTATTCTAGTTTTCTCAAGGTCATCCCTTTCTAGGATGGCTATCATGATAGGAATGGTAGGGTTGTGACCCTTTCTCAGCTTCCTTGCAGTGCACAAGGCACTCAAGTCTCTGTGGCCGAATTTGTCATAGTTGGAGGTTGCCTGTGGAGGGTCAACCGTCACAGGTAGAGAGCCTGTAGCTTCACCTGTGCCAGACATGACTCTAGTGTGGTGTAAGTGATGCACCTACCTACACTAAGTGTTTTCCTACTGTACCTTGCTAGTGAGTTGTAGTCAGGGTGTGCTAAGCCCTTCTACCTACAACTACTAAGTTCAGTAGAACTTAAATATGCTAAGCTTTTATTTATATGTACCTATGGTACTTAATGTGATCTTTCAATTTTATATAAGATATAAGGTAAAACAACAGCAAAGCTCGTATCCAACCGCTGCTCACCAATGTGAGAAGTTGGCCTGATGTATGATGTCTCCAGTTCTGGGGGCACCTTATATCAGTCCAAACAATCCCTTATGGTGGTGGTTGTAAGTCAACCTTATAGACAAGCTATCCTAGGGGTAGCATGGACTAAGCAGCCTTAAAGGCTTTAACTTCAGAGGGCGAGTGAAGCCAGCTGTTTTACCATATGCAATCCTGTAATACCAAATGAAAGGACACCACACAAGTTATATATTATCAAAATATATGTATTTATTCTTAGAATAATCCCCACTACTCTTTATGAGCAATGAAGCACAAGTGTTTAAATAAAAGCACAGTATAACATACACAAGTTGCACAGTTATGGATGAGGCCGGTGGCCACTCAAACCATATATCAAAAAAGTGGTATAACAATCACTAATCGATCAGGGGTAAGGCTTAAGGCCTTGAGAATCGCTGGGACTACACTGGACTAACAGCAGTTAGGACGGGAGTAGCCCGCGGGATTCGGGTGCAGTGCCTAAAGCACACGCATGCACCAATGCAAAGTCAATGGTGCGTAAAAGTTATCGAGTTACAGTTTTAAGAGTCTTCCGACTGGACTAGACGGACAAAACTTTAGAGTTAGACACTAGAGGTGTAAACCACTACAGGAGCACCGGCGTTCAAGAGTTACCTCACCCACAGGAAGCGGGTGCACAGGTGCAAAGATGTGTCGGGTTTCGTCACGAAGATCTAGGGTGCCTGGAGATGAAGATGCTGCAGGCGTCCAGAAGAGAAGTGTCTGGTGCGATCCAAGGGTGGATGGAAGTTGCAGAGTACCTGAAAGCAGAGGGGACAGAGTCTGGGTCACTAGCCAGTGACCAGGAAGGAACCAGGAAGGAACCAGGCAATGTCGGGCGCAATCAGGTCAATGTCGTGTAGCTTCTCTCCGCTGCCACGTGGTCTCTGGGGCACCGAGGATGTCCTGGAGTGAATCACGAGCTGTCCCACAAAGGCTCTCGCTATCGGCGGTGTTGGCCTCAATATCGGAGTCAACAGGCCTTGGCAAATGCAACCCACGCAGGATTCGAAGATGGCTTAATACTCGGACCAGCAAGGTCTGAGTGGGTGCTCCTTTTCAGGGGAGCGAGGGCCAGTCTGGAGCAACCAGACTAGCTGAGCAAATTCAAAGGTTCATTGGTACTGGGGCCACTAGCCAACGGGCAAGCGACCGGACCAATGCGTCAAGCAGGAAAATGCAAAAGGGCCCCACGCAGCACTCGTCGAGTGTGGAGGGGTGAGCTTCGGTGCACAAGCTGCTCGGGGCTGGAGCTTCTCAGACTCCAATGCACAGCTTCGAGGAAGCCTCAGATGCTGCACGGTCAGCGCTTTGTAGTTTTTCCAAGATGGCCGGCCCCACGCTTCAGGTCGCCTCCACGGGTCTCAGCTCTGCAGGGACTGTGGATCGGGCTGTTAGAAGGCAGGGAAGCTGGGTCTTGTTGATCTCTGTCGCTCGAGTTCCGGCGGGAACTGCAACAAAGCAAACGTCGAGGTGATGGATGGTGCCTGTTTGCACAGGGTGGTCACTCCTTGACCACAAGGGAGATTCTTCAGTCTTCCACGTCGAGTGGGATGTTGAAGGGTCCAGAGTTTCATTTCATAAGTTTCAGTCAGGATAATCTGGTGTGCATCTGACCAGCTCCTACTTTTAAGTCAAATCAAGGGGCTGGATTACCTGCTAGGTCCCTCCTATGGGTGGGACCTGGGAAGGGGCTGGTTACACCCCTTTTCCTTTGTCCAGCTTCGCGCCAAGACTGGGGAAGGAATGCCCCAGAACCGGTTTGACTGGAATCTGCCCAGGGACACCTTGTGCGTCCCAGGCAGTGTCTAGTTTCTTTTAACCCTCCCTGCTACAATCCACTATCTGCTGTCTGGGGTGGTGTGACACCTCCCTGTGACAGGAAACCCTTTGTCCAGGCGTCCTCTGCCAAGTTTCGGTCAGCAGCAGGAGGCCAGACAGGTGTCTGTGGCAGCAGCATCCATTTTGTGATGCTGGGGCTCTGGTTAGGATTAACCGCGTTTTCAGTAAAGTAACATGTCTTCTCCCTCTAGAAGGGTGGGATGCTATCCCCATCACCAGGACTGGCGAGGGGATAGTATTCCAAAGTGTATGACACCAAACACGACATGTTTTGATAAAGCCAAACCAGAGTTGCAATAACCGCGAGGATTATCATGCACTTAAGAGTATATGGTATGGCAGTATCACTGGAACAGCAGTAAGGAATTGGTCCCAACACTGCAGACAAGCTCAGCTCATGCTAGAGCACCATCTCACATAAAACCAAGCACTCTGCCTCCAGGATTGTAAAGGCCTGCCATAGGAGTGACTTATAGGTGTCTATGTGTCCAGATATAGGTTTAGACATAGGTATACTATATCTAAGCAAGAGGTGAGTACACCACCTTGCCCCAGCTGTGGGAACAGCCAGTTGTGTCGATTTAAGTACCAGCCAGGGGTGGCAAAAGATATGCTGCAGCCCCTGGTAGGCCTTGGATGCACCTATGCCCTTGGCACCTAGTGTGCACTGGATAGGGGCTGACAAGGTGTCCAGTACCAAATTGGTTATGTACCTATAGTACATGTCTGTGAATTTAGAGAGAGAACAACAGGCTGTGGGTCTGATTAGCAGGCCCACAGCCACATTAAGTCGAAAACCAGTGAAGCAAAAAGCAAAACATTGGGGTGACCATAGGATAGCATACCCAACTCTCCTACAGCTTCAGAGAAGCTGCCGAGGGCGGATGCATACACACCGACTTCATAGGCGGTGGGCAGCACGCCGGTGAACGTCGCAGGAGGTACCAAAGGTGAGATCTTAGCTGGAGTTACGCGGGGGAGACACGGTGAGAAACTCCCACGCGCACAGACCGATCAACCTGTACCACAGATGCCCCAACACACCTAACAGAGACGCTGACGCCCACAGCGGAGTGAAGACCCGGAGGCGTGGGTAAGAAGGTGAGACACGGCAAGGCGGAACACTCCCGGAGTGACCAGCACCCTAATGGATGTGATTAATAGGCTTTCAGACAAACCTACGTTCTAAAGGGGAACCCTACCGGTGCACATAGACTGCGCATACCTCTTCCCAACAGCGGACCGGAGCACCTCCAGGGACGCCAAGTTTCATCACGGCGAGCATTTACGGGTGTGACCTCCTCACATAGGAACCGGCCCCACACAGACCTGATCGCCTCGCCCAGAAGCAAACGGATTAACCGCAGAAGCGGGCACCGCGGAGCCGGGCGCCTCGCGCCACGAACAAGTACCATTGTGCATTATGGCGGGCAGAGGGCTCAAAAACATGTCAACGCAAGCCAAGCTGGATAAGTACGCCTACGAGAAACACCATCCGCCGCACACGGAGGGGCGCACCTCCACGGGTAAGGGTCCAGAGACAGAAGGGGGGAAAAAGTGACGCTGGAAGACATCATGAAGACTCTTTCCAACGTCCAGACCACGGTGGGGTCCATCTCCACAGATGTCAACCTACTACGGGCAGAACTCCATAGGGCAGGTGCGCGTAGGGCAGGTGGAAGTGGTCACAAAATCGCTCATTGAAGACACATCAGAACTGCAGATAGCAATGGAACGAATGGAGGCTGTGACCAAACAACTACAAGCGAGGCTGGATGATCAGGAAGGGCGTTCGCGATGCAACAATGTGCGAATCCTGGGCGTTCCAGAAACAGAAGGACAAAGGGCGATGGACCTCTATATTGAAGACCTCATTAAAACTAAAATACAGCCCAAAGGCCTGTCACAGTACTTTTCGGTGGAGAGAGCACACAGGGTACCCGGCGGAACGACGAAGCCGGGTGCTGCACCGCGACCGGTCCTGGCTCGGTTGTTCAACTTTAGAGACAGGGATGTAATATTGCAAGCAGCCAGAGTGTAAATCCAAAACTCCACGCTGGCCTTCTTCCCGGACTATACAGCAGAGGTGGCCCGGCGCCGTAAAACTTTCTTCGAGGTCAAGAAGGCTCTGAGGGCGAAGGAACTGCCGTATTCCATGTTGTTTCCAGCGAAATTGCGAGTTGTGGCCGACGGCAAGACTTGGTTCTTCGACACGCCGGAGATAGCACAAGACTGGCTCGAGGGATGGAGACGAGTGGAGCCACCTCGCCGCTCCAACAGGGGACGTGGAGACCGACGTGCCGGATCCAGCGCGGATGCTCGGGCGGAAGGCCCGACAACTCAGGACAGAGCATCCGAAGTGGCATCAGAAGAGGGTGGGAATCCGCCGGAATCCTGACAAACTGTTGCTCCACAAAGTCCAGGAGTAATATCTCTGATGCCGGGAAGAAGACCCTGGGACTCAAGAATGGGTGAAGCTGAGTAGGGTGGGCAGAGCCGATGCCATTATGAGACTCTTTACCCCCACAAGCAAGTAAGATAGTTTGGGTAGGGACTAAGCACTCTGCGAAGTTGGGGAAGCGGGCGGTGTTTTGTCCGTGGAGCAGGGAAGCAGGGAGGGGGTAAGGGGGGGGGAGTTTAAGTATTGATGGTTTTGGTTCAAGATTCACACACTATGACACACCATGTCGCGTCCTACACATGCAGGTCCACGGGTGGCAGCACACACATCACCGCAATTACTACGACGACTAGACTCGCTCCTAAGACCACACGATGGCTCACCAGTCACACACAGCAGCCACTGAAGACATGCCGCGGTCCATAGCGGTGCCCCCCTTCGGATACTCACATGGAATGTTAGGGGGCTGGGGGACAAAATAAAGAGAGGCTTGGTCCTACAGGCAATCAAACGCCAGGGCCCCGCGCTGGTGTTATTGCAGGAGACGCACCTCACGGGGACAGCGTGTCGTGCACTCGATAGGCGAGGCTATAAAATGGCGGCACACGCGGAGTTCACTGCGGGATCGCGAGGGACGGGTGTCCTGGTTAAAAAAAACTCCCCCTTTATTGTTTTGCAACACAAGGTGGACGATCAGGGCCGCTTTGCGGCTGTTCATGGGCAATGGGAGGGTAAACTCCTAAATGTGGTGTCCGTATATATTCCTCCAGCACTGCAATCCATAGCATTGCCTGCGCTAGGGGAGTTTCTCCAGAATCTCCCGACAGGGGACACGATCATAGGGGGAGATTTCAATGCCATTGCAGACCCAGCGCTAGATACGTTTCCCGTTAGGACACGCGCGATGGGCTCCTCTACCTTCCCGGGTTTCATGGAGGCATTAGGACTGACAGATGCCTGGCGCCATATCCACCCCACAGCAAAGCAATACACGTATCACTCTCAAGTGCACAATAGTCTATCCCACATAGACTACTTTCTGCTTCTAGGTGATGGGATGAGGGATGTAGACACCATAGACATACTGCCAAGAGGAATTTCTGACCACTCTCCTGTGTTGCTATCCCTCTCCACTAAGGAGAAAAAACGCATGAGAATTTATCCCATATATCCCAATTATCTCATGATCCCCAAGATTAAAAAAGACCTTAAGTCTACGACCAAGTGTTATTTCGCAGAAAACACAGCATCAGTGTCCTCCCCCTCGATCCTGTGGGAGGCATATAAGACGGTCCTGCGGGGGCGTGCGATTGCATCGGTCACGGGACACAAGCAAGAATATCGGCGAGAACTCTCAGAGCTGGAGCTGACGCTCCAAGAGGCAAACACGGCACACAGGTCCAATCCCACGGCGGAAACTGCACACACATTGAAATTGCGCCAGCAGCAGTACCAAGACCACCTCAAGTCGCAAGTCGTGGACAGCATATCTAACACAGCGCATAGGGTCTATGACATTGGGGACAAGGCTGGGAAAATGCTGGCGTGGCTGGACAAAAGAGGTGGGGGCAACAAAGGCATACAACACCTACATACCCGAAAAGGACAACTGCAGACACACCCAGAGGATATAGTACACACCCTGGCGAGGCATTTTCAAAACGTATATACTCCGGAACAGGAGGTCACGGCACAGGCAGTGATGGCTTCCCTTAATAACATAGGCATCCCCACGCTTCCACCGGAAGCTGTGCAGGAACTTGAGGAAGATGTGACAGGAGACGAAATACAAAGAGCAATCCAGGCGATTCAATCTGGTAAGGCTCTTGGCCCCAATGGGATACCCATAGAGTGGTATAAAATCATGTCCGAGGCCCTTAGTAAGCCCCTATTGGCAATGTACGTGGAGAGCCTAACGAGGACAGAACTCCCACAAGACCAACGTACCGCGACGATCGTGGCTATATCGAAACCGGGCAAGCCACTGGCGGAATGCTCCTCATATCGCCCCATATCCCTTCTTAACGTGGAAGCGAAAATTCTAGCGAAGCTACTGGCTACCAGACTGATAAACCACCTGCAACTATTGATCCACCCGGATCAATCGGGCTTTATGCCCCATAGGAGCACGGCCCTCAATCTTCGGCGGATACACGGGGTGATAGCACGAGCCCACTCCCTATCGGAGGCGGCAGTGATCCTATCTTTAGATGCCAAATGGCGTTTGATTTGGTGGAATGGGAATACTTATTTGCAGTCCTGGCTCGTATGGGCTTTGGCCCTCAGTACATTTCTTGGATCCGGCTCCTCTATACCAATCCTGTTGCTCAGGTTACCGCCAACGGTCACATCTTGCAGACATTCCCGCTGGCACGGGGAACCCGACAGGGCTGCTCCCTGTCCCCCTTGCTCTTTGCCTTAGTATTGGAACCACTAGCAATCTTGATGAGAACGACACCACTGCTGAGAGGTATTGGATGGACGGAGGGATGGGAGGACCGTGTGTTCCTCTATGCTGACGACATGCTGATTTATTTAACGTATCCCGAAAGGGGCATCCCGGCACTTTTAGCACTCTCTGACACACACAGGAAGACGTTGGGTTATACATTAAACTGGTCTAAGTCAGTGATTTATGTGTTGAAGGGGCCGGGACCTGTACTAGCACCGGACTGCCCACTCACGCTCATCTGGCTCCTTTAAATATCTGGGCATCCACCTCACCGATAACGCCCCAGATTTCTTCGATAAAAACCTGAGACCTCCCCTGGAACGTCTCCGGGCGGACGTGAAGCACTGGGCGACCCTGCCGTTGACCCTCCTTGGGCGCGCGGCTCTGTACAAGATGATGGCGCTCCCACGATTTTTGTACGCACTGGAAAATACACCATACCTAGTCGCGCCGCGTTATTTTAAACAAATCAAGGCATTGGTCTCCACTTTACTGTGGAGTAATGGTCCCGCACGCATTGCACATGACAAATTGACCAAAGGTTGGTATGAGGGGGGTATAGCCTTACCGGACTTACAATTATACTATTGGGCGGCACAACTCAAAATTATAAACCAGTGGATACACGCAGCGAGAGATGACCCCGCATATAGAGCCGATTGGGCACAGCTAGGGACAGACTACATGCTGTCAACGCTGTACAATAAGCAACAAGTCTCGCGACTGGTAGGGCGCGCAAAACACACGACCACTTTATGTCATACAGCGCAGGCAAGGCTAGGCTGGAAGGGAAAGATCACCAAGCTAACCCCTCTCTGGGACACAAAAGCCCTAGGGCGCCTGAGACACAGTAAGGGATTTGCGCAATGAGACAGTATTGATATCTCCACGGTGGGAGATCTGTGGGAGAAAGACACTGTGATCACGTTCGCCCAGCTTCAGCAACAATATGGATTAGGCCCGAACGAAACCTATAGGTACATTCAAATCAGACACGCGCTACTGCAGGCAATATCATTGGGCGCCGAAGTACCAGATTCATCACCACTGGAAGACAGATTGCTTACTGATTACATGCAGCAAGGTGCAACCTCACTCACATACAAGAAATTGCTTAATAATCTGAAAGACCCCACACTGGCATTGCGAGAGAAGTGGGTGGGAGATGTAGGCAATATTGACGACTCAGAGTGGAATGAGGCGTTAGCATCCCCGAAAGAAGTGGGCATTTCAGCGAAATTTAGATTAGTACAACTCAAAATCCTACATCGCATTTATTACACTAAAGGAAAAATAAAATACTAGACCTAACAACTGTTAAACACGGATGGGAGTGTGATATATAGCATACGAATTTATGGTACGCCGCCGGGCCCCAGGGTTGCCGGCCATGAGGCTGTGTACAAGCAAACAATTTTGTTGGCGAATATATTTGTAGCGGCCGGCCCGGTGGGTTGTAGGCCCTGAAATTTATTTCTCACCTCTGCAACTACTTTCAATAAAGGTCTTTTAAAAAAATAAAAAAAATAAATAAAAAAAGATGAATTTACATTTGGGGAGAAGATTCATCTTGACAACCTAGATCCACAGGGGTAGTTTCAGGACAAACCGCCTTTTAAAATTGCGCTCCATACAATCCACAATGGGTTGCACACTGTTTTGGACCATGTCTCCCAGGCCCTATTAATATAATAATAATAAACAAAATTTTATTAAGCGCACAGCTACAACGGGGTGTCCTGGCGCTGGAGCGGACAGCTCCTGAGGTATTTCAAACGGGAACAAAGCCTTATCAGAGAGGCTCTCGTGGTGGTGGGCGATAAGAGTAGGGCCTCACATTTCAACCAGTTTCTCTTATAGCCAGAAAACTGGGAAAAGGAATCCAGCTGAGAAATCAGAGCGGCAGTCAAGGGGTTTGGTAATGACAAGAAAATTAAATCTGCATAGTAAAAGTCCTTAACCTCACCTGGTGTCATGAGAATACCCTTAATGTTGTCAATACCCATACTGTAGATCAAATTGTAATCGCTAGAGGTTCCAGAGGCAACAGAAACAACAACGGGGACAGGGGGATAAACCTGTCTGGTGCCTTGATGTATGCTCGTGGTGGTGGGCGATAAGAGTAGGGCCTCACATTTCAACCAGTTTCTCTTATAGCCAGAAAACTGGGAAAAGGAATCCAGCTGAGAAATCAGAGCGGCAGTCAAGGGGTTTGGTAATGACAAGAAAATTAAATCTGCATAGTAAAAGTCCTTAACCTCACCTGGTGTCATGAGAATACCCTTAATGTTGTCAATACCCATACTGTAGATCAAATTGTAATCGCTAGAGGTTCCAGAGGCAACAGAAACAACAACGGGGACAGGGGGATAAACCTGTCTGGTGCCTTGATGTATGTAAAAGTATGGGTAGGAGAAACTTCCACAAGTGAGAGATGCAGCACCAGGTATTGGATCAGCTTTAAGAAGCTCAGGGTCTTTCTGGGGAGACATATTTTTTCATAAGACCAAGTATCACCGCTTTTGTCATAACAGGGGTGAGAAATAATCCGAAAGCGTTATCTAGTGCTAGAGGTAGAAGGGGTCTAGGAGCAGCTCTAGGTTGAATATAACAGAAACTATCGGTAGGGGAGGCAAATATAGAATGTTTAATAATTTTGCTGTACCACTAGCCAGACCATCCTGAAATGTCAACATATTATCTATGCGCAGCGCTGTGAAAGGACAGTGTGCCAGAGGTAAGAGTGTAAGAAGTACAAGTAGAATCTGTAATGGGAGATCTGGATTGTATTGGTCTTAATGGTTGTAGAGGCAGAGTTAGGGCTTTCCACCCTAGCAAAGCATTGACTTTCTGACTCTGCAGTTTTTGCACTGGATTGTGAAGACGTTGAAGAATGGATTAAAGGTGATGTAGATGAGTTGAGTTAGCATCGTTCAAGGTGTTTTTTGTTGTCGATGGTTGAGCCAACGTCAAAGAATGATGCACACACATTGATCGTGTTGTACTCAGCGGTGGATAATAGGTCGCTGTTGATCTAACCTGTGCCATTGACATTGTGATTGACATTGATTTTCTTGAATTTGACCGTGAATGTCTTTATGGTTAAGATCTCAAATGCTGCCAATGAGTCGTCGCTGATCCACTTCACAACGATGAACAAGTTGGAGCCGAGCCCTTCGAAAGCAGTGCTATGGGTCTTGATGTAAACGAATGATATCAACGTGAATTATGTTGAAGTCTATAGCTGCTGTGTAAGTCTATCTCAGGTGGAGCTACATTAACAGAGGCAGATTGAGAGGTGGATCTTTCTAGCCTTCTCCTTTGTCTTCATTCTTGATCCGCCTTCATATCTTTCATCAACCCCCTCAGTCGGAAGCCTTCCCCGTCTTTCAGCGTCCTTTTCAACATTACCTTACAAATGTCACAGTTTTTCTATGACCAGGGCTGTGGTAGGCAAACCACATAGACTTTGGCATCTGAGGCTGCTTTCTTCATTACACTTGAATGAGAGTTGGCAATTAGAAATTGCATTGTCAGAAAATATATGCCAGAGAGAGCACAAAAAAACTGTTTCGTCAACAGGGAGGATAAAAAGACACAGAATGAAACGGTTTCAAAACCTCATAGGGTGCTCGGAGATCCAACTGGAGAAAGTTAAAAAAAAATGCAACTTCCTCTTAAAGCTAACTACCTATACAAGGTAGAGTGTCTATTTTTGTTTTTGCTTAATGCAGGCCTAGCAGGTAGTATTTTTACCTTCATGAGCACAATCCTGAAAGGAGCTCTGCATCAGACATTTAGTAACTATGGAAAGTTATATATCTCTCTCCACATTTTGAGAAATCAGTAACAAATGGCCACTGATAGACTTTCATCAGATATTTTTACCTCAGATTTAATGACATGCTCCAATGTTAAACCATTGACATTGACTATGTAGAAAGATGTCTCTGGACCAAGCAGACAGCATGGAATTATTCATGATTTTAGGATCAATGAAGATCCTACAATGCAGTACACAAGATATCATTGAAGGTTCGCTGTACTGCGTGTGAAAACGTTTGCAGACACTTTTTATTTTCTGCTGGACATAATTGAGATCTCAGGATGGGTGAGGTCAGACCGCCAGCAGGTGTTTTCCACTAAAACCGGTGTAACCCAATCGTGGGAAAGTTGTGAGCTATATCTACAGTAGACGGCATTGTGATACATTGCACTTTCATCGCCCTCCTACAAAGGAAACACTATCTTGTGGTGGCAGATGCCTACCCCTCTTAGAGAGCCTGGCGGCCCAACACAGTATCCGAGCAGTTCCTACTGATCTCAAGGATGGATAGGTTTAATGCCAGGGGCATGTGAGTCTCACAGGGCACAACAGGCTTCTTTGGAAAGACTGTGGATGCAGATATTGCTCTTGAAGGTGTATGAGCCACTGAAAGCAGAAGCAAAATGCCTGGCTCTGACTCAGCTTGAGGCCACTCAAGCCAAAAACAAGCCAAGCTTTCACGGAAGGCTATGTGACCTAGTGGCTACAGCTGCCAACCACGTTATAGGGGCAACCAGGTTAGAATACAAGCTAATCTTCCTGTGTAATTTTTTTTTTAACATTGTGTCTGTTGTGACCGTAAGGCAAGATTTATACTACTCGAAACTGTCAAAAATAAAATGTGTTGTTAGGTACCCATGCTCTAATTTCATCCTCCAAGAATTAAAGACAAAGTATTAACCTTTGATACCAGAGATACTCTCGTAATTGCTGAATTGCACTGTAAACTTGAAAATCTGGGATCAATCTAGGCTCCCTTAACTGCTTGACAAATTAGTATATCCATGGACGACCCCCGACTAGGTTCTTAGTACAGTAATAGCACTGTTGTCAGGGTAGGGGCAGAAATGCTTCCCAGTTCATGTTCAAAAACTCTCACATTTAAAAAATATTTCTCAAGTATGATGATCACAGGTAAAACTCTTCTGTGTGGAAAGGAAATACACTATTTTGAAAATTCCTTCCTCCCAGAAGGCTTGCACTTGCTGGCTTCAGTGTGAGGGTAAGAAAAAAGGGGGCCTTTCGGGCACGCTACTCGACAAAGTCTTGTCTGTCAAATATGGGGAAGGATGCCAGGGATGCCAAAGGGGTTGTTCTTCTAACGGGATTTACAGCCAATCCTTGCAGGGACTGAAGTTCCTTTAGATACCTTCTGTTCCCACATCTGCGAGACAGTAGACACTGCATCCATTCTACATGTCCAGCTTCTCTTCAGACCAACCATCTTAATGAATTTACAAGAGCTTTAGTCCTCTTCAGGATGGTCTTTTGGTATAACACCTTTCTAAACTTCAAATCCGAAAGCAGGAAAGAATCTAGATTCTTCCTTCTATGTCTCACCTAAACATCTCTCATCAAATTCTCCTGAGCACTACTGTGAGTCCCAATGTTCTAGTCCACACACACAACACTGAATCATAGTCATAGTCAAAACCTTTATTCGATCAAATACAAAATGATCATAAAAGTACAAGATAAAAAATCTATTTTCAGTATTCATTATCAATTTAAGCAATTAAATAATTCATTTCATCTATAATTAAAACAATCCAGGCTTTTCCATTTTATAAAACCAATTATTACACTATCAGATCCCAAATACTCTAAAACAATTATAAAGTTGCAAACCCATTCATTGTTGATATCTCCCTCTTTTTTCTTTTTGTCATGCAGGCCCATAGGAACAAAGCTAGCGAAAAACATATCAAGGGGTCAAATAAGATTTTAAAAAATATATTGCCACATGGCATTGTTTTTCCTTAATAGCAGTTTTAGGTAGTCATTCCTTTCCTTCTCATGTAGCCTGCAAAATAAAAAGTGCAAATCAGTTTGTTTTGACAATTTGTCACATGGGCACAACATTAGGTCAGCGTGGTTATATGTTTTATCAGGGTAACCTAACATGGGTGGGATCATGTTTAATCAAAACCTCAACAGTATAAATCTATGTTATGCATTAGTGAGATCTGCCAACCAAATAAAAAACAAATCCTCTCTCAGTCACTGGGGGGGTTTGAGCAAAAGGTTACAACTGCATGGCTCTCTCTATGGTGTTCCCTTCTCTCATAATCCACCATCTTCAGAAACATGCTTTTAATCTTTTGCTTTGAAATTTTTCTACATGAAGCTGGATCCTTAAACAATTGAGAAAGACAATTTTGTTCAAGAGTGTTTCTACATAACCCAACCATCTGGACATCCTGGAATTATCCATATTCAAACAATTCTTTATTATTGTTTGCGTCAGCGGCACTGTATCCCTCTGCCAGATTCAGTGCCACAGGAGGATGGGGGCCAGTTGGATTGTATTTGAGATGTGAGTGAGGCCCAATTCCATACATAGAATGTAGAGGTAGAAACAGGGAAACCCACTAATGATTAAAAAACTTGTTTTCAATAGTTACGAGTGCACCCGTGTCTACAATGCCCCACACCCCAGCCCCATACTTTACTGCTGCCTTAACTTTGGCCTGATAAATATTTCTTATTGGTAAGAGAGGTCTCGCACCTAATTTTTTAGCAAATGATTTTGCAGCAGAAAGGCTTCTTTCCATTACACCCTTTCTTCCTTCCACTAGCCTTGACCACGAGAAGTCCTTGTCGAAGAGAACCCCCAAATAGGGGAAGGAGTCAACCACCTCTTATCTCTCCTTCTCCACATGCAAGTAGGGAGTTCTATCTCTTTTCCTTGCCCCCACTATAACTGCGAAGGACTTAGTGTGATTTACCCTCAGATCTATTGAGTCAATTCAATTCAAAAGAGACTTTATTTCGGTTTGATTCAACCATAAAAGTACACATTTCATACTGTACATACATACACAATCATAAAAATATTTACAAAACAGCTTCCCTTGTCAGCATTGGTTCTGTAGAATCTAACTGGGGGGCACTACCAACCAGAATATAAGATCCCTAAGTATTGCCCGGCGGTGTCGCCTCTTGAACCCACAAAGAAGTTGAACTATTGAAGAGGCAGGCGCTGGAGACTGGAAGGCAGGAAACAAGGTTTTTATTCTCTCCGGAGGAGAACACAACGAAACAGACAGAAGGTATCGTTCTGAGGTGCTCTAACTGCATCCCCCAGGCCTGGCCTCTTATACACACGTTTATCTGTTTATTGCATGTAACACATTCTCGTCGATACTTTGATGTACGGAAAGACATCCTCAGAATCCCCCCTTTCCCAGCCCGTTCCCACGCAAGGTTACAGTGGAAGTCCCCGCCCCGTTCACAACAGGTGGTGATCATCGCGCAGCTGGATATTCCGCTGATTCACGGAGTGTGTGGGGTTCGATCGGATCTCGTGGGATGGGGGGCTTTGATCATCTCGGGGGGTCCTTTGAGGAGGGAAGCTTTCTATTGTACGGGGAGGGGCAAGGGATTGGTATCGGCAGAGCTGGGTGTCGGCCTGGGGACGGGGAAGACAAACGGGCACACGGGGAAAAGGGGTTTGCATCAAAAGGTCCGGAGATCATGAGAGGGGAGCAGGGAGGTGTCGCGCTGGGAACAGGATGAGGGCCTGGGGCAGAGCAGCGCCGAAGAGGGGTTTATGACTCAAGGCAGGTGCAAGCAGGGGGTTGCCAGCGAAGCTAGGAGGGAGAGAGAGGCGCGCTGGCTCTCGGCGGGAGCAGGGAAGCCATGGTGCCCAAAATGGCGGCTTGTTTTACGCGCACAAAAGGTTTAAGGAGAGCAAGAGGGCGCCGATAATGTTGACGGTTTCAGCCCAACTTTCAACAGTCCTCCCTTTTCAACATATCTAGCCACCTTGCTTTACTCAATGTCAATTTTCATCAAATTCCTAACTTCGGTATCATACAATGCTCTCATATGTTCGCTTCCAATGTCCACAGTTTTGGGAAAAATACAACTCGCACATAAAGAACACATAGGTGGCAAACATTGAATTCCTAAGCATAGGCCACATATTACAACTACGGGAATCAGGATAATGGTGAGCAGTCTCCAGCCCCAGCTTTTGACGGTGTCCCAGAACCAACCACCAAGCGACCATTCTTCTTGCTCTTGGTGAACTTCCGAAGAGAGTCTGTGAAGATGTTCGATGGCTTTGTACACTGAGGGTGAGTTGTCCGGTATGTATGTACAACAGCTGGCCCCAATAATGCGGCATGCTCCTCCACGGTCCGCCAGAACCACATCTAGAACGAGGCGGTTCTGAAGAGCCACCAAACGGACCGCTTGGAGCTCGGCAGTGTTGTTGGCAAAGATGCCCGCTGTGATGTTCATGGTTGTCTCGACTGCCTGAGTCAAATGTCGGATGGCACGGCTGTTTGCCATCGGGCCCCAGAGGGGGACGAGTCCTTTCATAGCATCGAGGAACTGTGCCCCTGTTGAGTCGGCTTGCTCAACGTCTTTGGCTCGTTTTTGTCTGTGGTGATTCGCTGGGGCCACATAAGTTGGAGGAAGGACGAAGGAGATGTAGCAAGTGCCCCCCCAGCCTTTGGGGAGCCAGGTGTAGGCCTTCGTGCCGCAGATGAAATACATGTTTGGAGATGACACAAAGGAAGGCGGATCCGGGGAATCCAGAGTGCTGGTAAAGCGGCAAGCGCTGCGACCCACCAGCTGTGTCCCAAGTCCTTCTACACACATGTGGCCTGTGACGTTGATGACCGTCAGGGCCACAGTCAGAGTGGCAGCCGTTCGTTTCCGCAGATAGGAGAAGGTGGGTCTGGTTGGATTGTTGAACACCTGCATTTCGATTCGTTCTTTGGCCGGGATGTCCATTTGGATCGAGTCGCTGGGGGTCAGCGGGCAGAAGTGTGTCTTTGTCTTGTTTCGCCCGGCCCCATGAGAAGAATGTGCTGCAGTTCTGCTGGAGGTGGCATTGCCCGTATAGCTCTCTTGCAGGAGGATCAGCCAGGCAAGGCAGGAGCCGTGGACAGAGAAGGGTGAAGGGATGAATGGTATTGAATGTCCAGTGGCATGGGGTAGCAACCCACAGATCCAGCAGTTGGTGGCGTTGGTGGCAAGATTGTGCTGGTGAAGTAGCTGCACGAAAGAGTTGTTCCAAAACTCCTTTCGCCTCTCTCTTAGTTGAGGAGAGAGCGAAATTAGATGATGTTCCTTCATGGTGGTAGGCTGAGCAGTGGTTAGGAATGTTTCGTGAGCAGGTGCGTGTTCTTCCATAATCCAGAGCGTAGTCATGAGGAGAAAACAGAGGAGGATTATGATGAAGAGTGCAATTGTCTTTGAGCTATGGAGTCTGTCTATTCTCGGATTTCTGTAGTGGGTATTTCCTGCTGTCTCCGTCGGCTTCTTATTTGGCGCTTCCATCATCTTCGTCTTCAAGGTGCTCGGTAGTGGGCAGGACCACAGACTTAGTTTTAGCTTCTCTCCAGGTAACCCTTGGTAGCTTTGGGTCACCGTTCTGAGATCCTTTAACCTAGTCCGTGGCCTACTTAGCCGAAGCTCCCTCCTTTCGACGCAGGAAATACCCTTCTCGAGATGGCACAGTGGGGTCAGGATGTTTTGAAAGTTCAAGTGTCTCTGTGTCAGGATAGCAGTTCAACGATGGTCGGTCCTGGTTCAGGAGCTCTTCTTGGGTGTTGACGGTGTCTGTCGTGGCCAGGGCTGGAGAGACCTTTTTGCAGTGATGAGCGTGCAGCCAGTGTTTCTTCCCCTCCACTCGAAGTGCGGTCCGAGTGGTGATCAGCACTTGCCAGGGGCCCGTCCACCGGGGTTCCAAACTCTTTGATCGCTGAAAATTTCGGATCAGCACGAAGTCCCCCGGCTGGATGGCGTGACCCGGACCCCTGGAAGCATCGGGGATGGCCTGCTGCACCTGCTGATGAAGGACAGACAAAGTTTCAGTCAATTTGTACAGATAATCAGACATTAGGACATCCGGAACGTCATGAATGGAAGTTGGTTTCGGGGCAGACCAGACGCTCATGGGTCGACCGAAGACAACTTCATAAGGGGTTAGGTGATGTCGGGTGGGGGTAGAGCGCATCGATAGCAATGCCAATGGGAGGGCATCTGGCCATTTCAGGCCCGTCGTAGCCACTATTTTGGCCAGTTTAAGCTTTAGTGTGGCATTGTGTCGTTCGACAAGCCCAGCAGATTGAGGGTGGAAGACTGCGTGGAATTTCTGTTTAATACCCAGCCCATTTAGGATGAGCTGGATAACTTGGGCTACAAAGTGGGGGCCATTATCACTCCATAAAACACGACAGAGGCCATAACGGGGGAAAAATTCCTTTAACAGAACCTTTGCAGTGGCCATAGCGGTGTTGTCACGGGTTGGATATGCTTCCACCCACTTGCTAAATGCGCACACCACGACGAGTACATATTTCAGGCCCTGGCATCTGTCTAGCTGGATGTAGTCCATATGCAGGACTTCAAATGGGTGGTTTGGGACCCCAAATCCCCCCCGGGGTACTACAGTTCCTTTCCCGGGGTTGTGTTGCAGGCATATTAAGCATTGTTGGACCAGGCGTTTGGCGGAATCTGGGATCTTGTCATTGTGCCAAACCCTGGAGACAAGTTCGATCATGGGGGCTGATCCTATGTGGGCAGGGGAGTGTGCCATGGTTAATATGGGAATCAAGTACGAATCAGGTAGCAACCATTTGTTCGTGTCTTTTGTCCGCCAGCAGCCTTCATCGTCTTTCAATCCCACCCGTGTCCATTCAGTCAATTCGTGTTGTGTGCTAGTCGTTTGTATGTCTCTAATTGTGTCCTTGGCGTCAGTCCAGTTTTCTGCTTGTGACCTGGTCACGTACATATGTGTTGTCGTTCTATTTTCAGCTGTCGTTCGGGCGGTGATGTCGGCTAGTGCATTTCCCTGTCCGATAATGTCTGTCACTTTCTTGTGTGCCTGGCATTTGATAACGGCAAGTTTGTTGGGGAGGAGGACAGCTTCGATTAAGGCGGAGACTAAATCCCCGTGCAAAATGGGTGTGCCGTGTGAGGTCAAGTATCCTCTCTCCCTCCAGAGGAGCCCAAAATGATGAACCACCCCGAAGGCATACTGGCTGTCGGTGTAAATGTTCGCTGTGGTTCCTGTTGCCAGGATGCAGGCTCGCGTCAAAGCAATCAGTTCCGCTGCCTGGGCAGATCGCTGGGTGATGCGGGCTGTTTCTACTACAGTTTGTGTCGTGGTGACTGCATAGGCAGCGGAAGTGGTTCCATCGGGGAGTTTGATGCAAGAACCGTCCACCCACAACTCCCCGTCGGGGTCAGGGAAAGCTGTGTCTCTGAGATCGACCCTACTCCTGGTCTGTTCGTCCGTAAGAGTCACGCAGTCATGTACGGGGTGCACATTGGGATCATTCTCTGGCAAGGGTAACAGAGTTGCAGGGTTCAGTGTGGTGCATCTTTTCAGGGTGATATGGGGGGCAAGCAAGGTCAGTTCATATCCAGTCAGTCGTGCACTCGTCAGATGTTGCGTCTTGGTTTGGTTCAGGAGGGTGTCGACTGCATGGGGTACCAGTACCGTGAGGGAATTCGAGAGTACAATCCCCTCACTCTGTCGGATAGAGACTGCAGCAGCAGCTACAGCTCGAAGGCAGGCAGGCAAGGCTCTGGCGACAGGGTCAAGAGTGGCAGAGAAGTAAGCGCACGGTCGTTGCTTAGGGCCGATGGCCTGGGTCAGGACAGATAAAGCGCACCCCTCCCTTTCGTGAGTGTAAAGGGAGAAGGGCTTTCTGTAATCAGGGGTACCCAGGACAGGGGCTGAGCAAAGGGCATCTCGTAGTTCTGTGAAGGAAGTTTGACACTCAGGAGTCCAAGGGAGTGGGAAAGGGACGTCTTTGTTTAGCAGAGAAAGCAGTGGTTTTACAACGAGGCTGAAGTTTGGCAACCATTGTCGGCAGAAGGAGGTGAGGCCTAATAGGGAGCGAACCTGCTTCTGGGTTTTAGGGACAGGGGTATCTAGAATGGTTTGGATTCGATCAGGGGTGAGTTTTCTTCCATCTTTGGACAGAAGGTGGCCCAGGTAAGTGACCTGGGGTAGGCAGAATTGCAACTTCTTCTTGGAGACCTTGTGGCCATTTTCCGCAAGGAAGTGCAAGAGTTGAATGGTGGCGGTAACCGCTAGAGGGGTGGTGTCGGCTGCCAAAAGGATGTCATCGACATATTGTACCAACACCACCCCGTCGGGTAACTGGACTTGGTCTAGTTGTCTTTTGAGGGCCTGGCTGTAGATGCTAGGGCTTTCCGTGTAGCCTTGAGGCGCTCGGCAAAACCTATATGAGCGGGCTTTTAGGGTAAAGCCGAAGAGATATCGGCTGTCTGGGTGGATGGGGATGGAGAAGAATGCGTTCTTGAGGTCGATGACGGAAAAGGTGGTGGCAGTGGATGGAATCAAGGTCAGGATGGTGGTGATGTCTGAGACCACAGGGTACTGGGGTACCACCACTTTGTTGATCTCTCGGAGGTCGATGATGAAACGGTATGCTTTCTCATCTCCCTCTCCCTGCTTCTTGATAATGGGCAAGATAGGGCTGTTGCAAACGTTGCTAACCACTTCCTCTACCACTCCTGCGTCTATCAGTGACTGGATAATCATTACCAATGCCTTCTCGCCCTCTGGCGATATCCGATATTGTGGGAGTTTTGGGAGTGTTGCGTCTGGTCGGACAGTAATGTGCACTGGGTCAATTAACATACGCCCTACGTCCGAATCCGCTTTGGCCCACAGATACGGAGGTAGAGTGTCAAGCAGGGACGCGTCAACGTCGGTGATGGAAAACATGTGTCGGGGGGAACAATGTCTAAGCAGAACGGGGTTGTCGTAAAGAAACACTCGAACTCCATCTTGAGAACACCTAATCGTCGCTCGGAAGTGTTTTAGTAAGTCAAGTCCCATAATGGCGTCAGGGCTATTGGAGGAAAGCAAGAACGTGGTGTCGGTGGTGTTGTTTTCTACGTCAAAGAGAATCGGGGCAGACAAAGGGTTGGTGGAGGGCGTTCCATCGAAACCTGTCGATGTTATGAGTGAGCCAGACAAGGGTGCCCTTGGAATCAGTCGTTTAGATAACGCACTACGTGTTGCGCCAGTGTCTACCAGAAATGGAGACTTGGTACCCAGGACCTTAGCAGTGACGTAAGGGCCCTGCTGGTCAACATAGAGCTCGACTGGATCCCTCCCTCGCCCTTGGCTGTCCTATGCGAAGGTGTGAGTGTCGTCATAGTCAGATTGTTGATATTGGTTCTGCCTGGGTCGATCGAACGTATTTGGTCTGCTTGATCTGTCATTAGTCGCGTCATTTGGGGGCCCTCGTTGTGGTCCCTTAGGTCTCGGTCCGTTTGCTACATCCCTGGGGTCTTTGTTTCTGATCATTTCCAGAAGAACTGGGCACTGGGATTTCCAATGGCCAGTCCCTTTGCAGAAAGCGCACTGGTCTTCTCTAAGGTCTGTGCGTCCACTGTAGGAAGTCAGAGTGCGGTCCTGGGGAAATGTAGTCTTAGGGACGTTTGTCTGGTAGTTTCCCCGGTATTGGTCTCGTCCTATAGTCACCCCTTGCAGTTTGGCAATCATCACCCTCTCTTTTAAGTCCTTCTTCTTTTTCTCTGTCGCCCTATCGGTTTCATTTTTCTGATGCTCATAATATTGGGCCATTTGGAGAATCGCTGTAGGTTTGGAGGCTGCCCAACTACTCTCGCTGGCCTGTAGTTTCTGGGAGATTTCCGATGATAGGCCCTTAACATAATTCTAGACAAACAGATGGTGTCCGGTTGCAGTGGTCATGTCCTGGCCGCTGTAATCGGAGAACACCGTTTCAAACCGGGAGAAGTATTCCGATACATCCTCCTGGGGTTTTTGGCGACAGGCTGTCACTATCGACCAGTCCACTTTCTTTTCTGGGATTAGGGTTTTTAATTTCTCTACGATTTTATCTGGGAGGTCTAGAATGGATTTCAACGGCTTTTGTCCTGGTCCCCGTTGTTTGTCCAGGTCATCGAGTTGTGACCAGGTATGTCCAAACAGCTCAAGGTGGTCGACTTTCCGGATTTGCTTCCACACATCAGCTGGTAGACATAACCCGAAGAACAAGTCGATGTCAGCCAGGGTCATGATCGTTGAACCCAGGGCTGTACCCAATTCAGTATAGAAGGCAGTGGGGTTTTTACGTAGGTCGGGTAGAGATTTCCGGAATGTCAGTATCTCTTGCCGGTCCCATGGCTGGTAGACCCAGTTGTACACTACCCTTCCCTTCGCATCTTGGTTGTTTGCATCATCGTGAGTCCCTGTACCCCGAGGAGGAACCCAGTAAGGGGCAGCCTCACGTATCGGCATCATGGGGTTAGATTGCTCGGTTGGTGGTTCGGTCACTACGGGGGCTGCGGATTTAGCTCCCGGCTTTCGTTCAGTGAGGTGGCGGAAAACCTCAAGCGTACGCGTAAGGAGGTCCGACACATCACACTCGCCCTCATCCCCGATATCGACCTTCCGGTACAGAGTCCTTAGGCTCTCGGGACCTTTGTCTCGATATCGGTCCTCGTATGCATTCAAGACATGATAACACAGTCGTACGGTAAAATGTCGTCTGTGACTCCCTGTATACGAGCTGAACATATCTGTGATGTATTCTTCATCATCCTTCCTTTCTACCAGTGTCCTTGCTATTTTGTCGATCCCCGCTCGCTCATCTATGTCTAGCCTGTTTGTTCTTGCAGGGCCAGCCCCTCGAGTCTCATGGTCGTCTAACGTTGTTGTTGATGCGTGTTTTAATACAAGGGGTTCGGCTGGCACAGAGGCCATTGGGGCCGACGCTGTGGCGGTACCTTCGTTTGTACCTGGGGGTGGCGCGTGCTGCGCCAAGGTTTGAGAAGGGGCATATGGAGGGGGCATGTAGATGATAGGAGGACCTAACAGCAGGTCCTCATTGGCTTGTCGTTTCGAGGGTAAATCAGGGTAGAGCATGGAGGGGGTTCTAACCGGACACTGGCTTGGCGTTTCCATTTCTAGTTTCTGTTTAGCTTTCTCTCTTTCCTTTATCTCTTTTTTTTAGTCTCTGAGCAGCTAGGTGGGCTGCTTTTTGCAGCTCTTTTTCCAACCTACTCTCAGTTTTCTTTTTACGTTGTTCAGTTTCTTTTCGCCACATGCCGAAGCTGTCAAGCATAGTAGGTGTTGTTTTGTTTTTACCCAGGGCAGTTTCTAGCGTTTTTATTTTATCATCATCGAAGGATCCTATCAGGGGCCATTGACTTTCTTGACCCTTTTTTGTATATTTATGCCATAGTTTACTATAGGCTATAGCGGTCAATCCATGCTTCATGAACATGTCCTTATTAGGGGTGCCTTCCAGTGGGGCTGGATGGTCCATCTCTAATAAGCGGTCCGGGCTAAACAGGCTACTAATCAGTGGGGAGAAGACAGACATGACGGCTCGTAACGAGGGACTAAAAAGTCAGCACTGCCTATCTTATCACTAGGTGCAAAGACTGGACAGAATATTTCTATTCTACGTTGTTTGCAGGCAGTGAATACCTCATGGATAAAATAACAAAAGACCAATAAATAACAATGGGGAGAATGAGTAGGTCCGCAAAGATCTGCGTTACCTACCCTTTTCACTATCTGCAAAAAGGGTGGTCTCTTCCCTGTTTGCAGACAGGGAATCTCCAGGAAACAATAGTTTTGCGAACAACAGTTCAGTTTCAAGTGATTATTGAGTGGAGGAGAAAAAAATAAGCACGGCTGCTGCCCTACCTATCCTCCACTGCTTGCAAAGAGAGAGACCGTTGTTTCTCCGTTTGCAGACAGTGAATCTCCAAAATAAATAAAAAGAGCAATACTAGTATTTTAAACAAACAAGCAATCAAACAAATATTTCGCGACTTGTCGTGGTTACACGACCTTACCCGGACCGCATGGACAGTTTCCTGTCTTCCGAATCCAGCGCCCGATCGTCCTCTCTTCTCCGTTATCCTCGCGGCACTCCTGATGGTTCCCAGTCAGGACCGTAGATCACTCGAGAGAGGTCTGTTCGGAACCAGTGAAGTTCGGATGATCGGCTGTCAGACGAGGGTCTATCGGACAGACGCGTTCCCGATCGTTGCAGTCGTTCACTTTGTCGTCAGGACCTCTCCCACTGGATCCATGGGTCGCTGATGGGTCCCACCTGGGTCGCCAATTGTAGAATCTAACTGGGGGGCACTACCAACCAGAATATAAGATCCCTAAGTATTGCCCGGCGGTGTCGCCTCTTGAACCCACAAAGAAGTTGAACTATTGAAGAGGCAGGCGCTGGAGACTGGAAGGCAGGAAACAAGGTTTTTATTCTCTCCGGAGGAGAACACAACGAAACAGACAGAAGGTATCGTTCTGAGGTGCTCTAACTGCATCCCCGAGGCCTGGCCTCTTATACACACGTTTATCTGTTTATTGCATGTAACACATTCTCGTCGATACTTTGATGTACGGAAAGACATCCTCAGAATCCCCCCTTTCCCAGCCCGTTCCCACGCAAGGTTACAGTGGAAGTCCCCGCCCCGTTCACAACAGGTGGTGATCATCGCGCAGCTGGATATTCCGCTGATTCACGGAGTGTGTGGGGTTCGATCGGATCTCGTGGGATGGGGGGCTTTGATCATCTCGGGGGGTCCTTTGAGGAGGGAAGCTTTCTATTGTACGGGGAGGGGCAAGGGATTGGTATCGGCAGAGCTGGGTGTCGGCCTGGGGACGGGGAAGACAAACGGGCACACGGGGAAAAGGGGTTTGCATCAAAAGGTCCGGAGATCATGAGAGGGGAGCAGGGAGGTGTCGCGCTGGGAACAGGATGAGGGCCTGGGGCAGAGCAGCGCCGAAGAGGGGTTTATGACTCAAGGCAGGTGCAAGCAGGGGGTTGCCAGCGAAGCTAGGAGGGAGAGAGAGGCGCGCTGGCTCTCGGCGGGAGCAGGGAAGCCATGGTGCCCAAAATGGCGGCTTGTTTTACGCGCACAAAAGGTTTAAGGAGAGCAAGAGGGCGCCGATAATGTTGACGGTTTCAGCCCAACTTTCAACAGTTCCACTGAACTGAAATTCATTAATGTGTTAATATTCAATGATCCAAACAGATTCTCAGTCTGAGAGACAGTTTTAGAGATTCAATAATTTGAAGGACACTATCGCTGTGCAACAATTGCAAATATAAAAAGGCTGGACGAATTTGATTAAAATTAGTTTTTTTTAAAAAGAGCAAACAGATAACGTTTTCGTGGATATTCATAAAATCTACATAAAAACATAAAATGCATCATATCCTGTGGAGACTTTCCGTCGCAGCCACAAGATGCAGGGAGTTTATTAAAAGCATCTTTTTTTGGTCTTATAAGCAGATGATGAAATAAGTTCAATCTGAATCTTGTTAAAAGGAACGTTTCATGGGTACTAAATGTGCCGAGTAAGTAAGGCTCCATTGTCAAACAGGTTTTAACCATAATATATTTCCTTACAGTTGTTTTCTGAAACTCCGCTCCCTCCCTCAAGGCCTTCCGACGCAGAAGGAAAGACTGCTTCCACATCCCCTTTTACAATTTCAGTCGGGTGATCGAATAATTCAGGACGACCCAGCTCACAAAAGCTGTTTTTTAAGTACTTCAGCCATGGAGTGCCTAATGCCTTATCATGCGAAATTAAATCATTTACACTCAGGTGTGTTAATGGGATATCTTGGCTCAACCATAGTTTCAACCAGCATGTCAATGGGCGTAAGGATAGAATATCGCTCAAATATTCTACTCCTAACTCCTCATGTACTGCAAAGTTAGAAGTGGCGGCCGGAACACACAAAAGGCGTTTGAGAAATGCATTTCAGCAATCTGTAATTGTTCGCAGGCCAGGTAACCCCAGAGTTCACTGCCATAGACTGCAGTTGCTACTGATTTTGCATCATATAATTTCGTCATTGCAAGAGTTGTTTTTTTCCTAATTTTGAAGCAAAGTTAAAAATAGAAGCATTAACCCTAACCACATCACATCTTTTCTTTGCAAGTTGAGGGCACCAAGACAGTTTAGAGTCAAAAAGAACTCCTAGATAAGAAAATGTATTGGAAAATGGAATTACTACATTATCTAGTTTGAATGTATAGTGTCTTTTTGGACGATTACCAACTTGCATAATGAAAGATTTGGAGTTATTAACCAGCAGATCTCTTTCTTCCATAAACTGCTTAAAAGCATTAAGTAGCGATTGGAGGCCTTTCTCAGTTCTGGATATTAGGACCGCATCATCTGCGTATAGAAGGACGAGGATACTTCTTCTCCCCACCCGAGGGCAATCAGCTTTCACCTCCTGCAGAACGCTATCGAGCTCGTTTATATAGTCAAAAAGCCAAAGTCAAAAGATTTATATAGCGCGCTACATACCCATAGGGTCTCAAGGCGCTTGAGGAAGGGTGGGGGAATTACTTGTCGAATATCCAGGTTTTAAGTTGCTTTCTGAATGCTAGGTGGTTCTGAGTAAGGCGAAGGTGAGTAGGAAGAGAGTTCCAAGTTTTAGCTGCCAGGTAAGAGAAGGATCTACCTCCCATGGTGGTTCTGTTGATGCGGGGTACAGTGGCAAGGGCTTGGTTGGAGGATCGTAGTTGACGGGAGGGGGTGTAGAAGGACAGTCGTGTGTTGAGGTATTCGGGTTCAAGTTCGTAAAGTGCTTTGTGTGCGTGGGTTAGGAGACGGAAAGTAATCCTCTTATTTACGGGGAGCCAGTGTAGGTTTTTCAGGTGACCAGAGATGTGTTCTTTACGCGGGATGTCTAGTATGAGCCTGGCTGAAGCGTTCTGGATGCGTTGGAGTTTTTTCTGGAGTTTTGCGGTGGTACCGGCGTATAGGGTGTTTCCGTAGTCCAGGCGGCTCGTGACCAGTGCGTGGGTGACCGTTTTACGAGTTTCGGTGGGGATCCAGCGAAATGTTTTTTTGAGCATGCGAAGAATGTTGAAGCAAGATGATGAAACGGCGTTGACTTGTCTGGTCATCGAGAGTGAGGAGTCCAGGATGACGCCCAGGTTCCGTGCGTGGTCTGTCGGGATGGGTGCTTTTCCAAGGGCCTCTGGCCACCAAGAGTCATCCCAGGCGGAGGGGGAGGTGCCTAAGATGAGGACTTCTGTTTTGTCTGAGTTCAGTTTCAGACGGCTGTGCTTCATCCACTCGGCTACTTCTTTCATTCCTTCGTGTAAGTTGGTTTTGGCGGTGTTAGGGTCTTTGGTGAGTGAGAGGATCAGTTGAGTGTCGTCAGCGTAGGAGATAATGTTGAGGTTGTGTTGGCGAGCGATGGTCGCAAGGGGGCTCATGTATACGTTGAAGAGGGTGGGGCTGAGAGAGGATCCTTGTGGCACGCCACAGATGACTTCAGTGGCCTCTGACTTGAATGGTGGGAGGCGAACTCTCTGTGTTCTTCCATTGAGGAACGATGTGATCCATTCCAGTGCTTTTCCTTGGATCCCGACGTTTCTGAGGCGCTGTAGAAGGGTGCTATGACAGACTGTGTCGAAGGCAGCGGAGAGGTCGAGGAGGATGAGGGCGACTGTGTCTCCGTTGTCCAGTAGAGTTCGGATGTCGTCTGTTGCAGCGATGAGTGCGGTCTCAGTGCTGTGTTTGGCTTGGAATCCGGACTGTGAGGAGTCGAGGGATTTGTTGGTTTCGAGGAAGGCGGCGAGCTGGTTGTTGACAGCTTTCTCGATGACTTTGGCCGGGAATGGAAGAAGCGAGATGGGGCGGTAGTTTTTGAGTTCGGTGGGGTCAGCTGTGGGTTTTTTCAGAATGGCGCTGAGTTCTGCGTGTTTCCAGCTTTCCGGGAAGGTGGCGGAGTTGAGGGAGCAGTTGATGACATCTCGGAGGTGTGGTGCTATGATGGAGTCTGCTTTGTTAAAGATGTGGTGAGGGCATGGGTCAGTTGGGGATCCTGAGTGGATGGAGTTCATCAGGCGGATGGTGTCCTCAGTGGAGATTGGGTTCCAGTCGTTCAGGATGTTCAAGGGGGGTGAAGGTCCTGCAGAAGGTTGGGTGGGTTGGTCTCCGGGTCGGTTGTCGAAGCTGTTGTGGATGTCTGCGATTTTGTTGTGGAAGAAGGAAGCTAGGGAGTCGCAGAGGGCTTGGGAGGGGGTGATGTCGTTGGAGTTGGCAGATGGGTTGGTAAATTCTTTGACGATGTTGAATAATTCCTTGCTGTTGTGGGCGTTGTTGTCTAGTCGGTCTTTGAATGTGGCTTTCTTGGCAGACCGGATTAGTTGGTGGTGTATGCGGGTGGCGTTTTTGAATGCGTCCCTGGTGCTGGTGTTTGGGTCTTTTTTCCAGGTCTTCTCGAGGGAGCGACAGAGTTTCTTCGATTTCTTAAGATCATCGTTGAACCAGGAGGCGTTTTTGCTGCCTAGTTTGATTTGACGTTTTTTCAAAGGTGCTAGGATGTCGGCGCTGTTGGATAGCCATTGGGTGAGGTTAGTTGCTGCTTGGTCGGGATTTGAGGAGTGGGCGGGGGGGTTTAGAAGAAGCGATGAGGAGATCTGGTCGATGGTGATTTTGTTCCAATTTCTTCGCAGGGTGGGTTGAGGATGGTTGTGGATTGTGGACTTATTGTAGATAAAGTGAACGCAGCTGTGGTCCGTCCAATGAAGAGCTGTGGTGTGACTGAATGAGACATGTTTGCTGGAGGTGAAGATAGGGTCGAGTGTGTGACCTGCAATGTGGGTGGGGGTAGTGACAAGTTGTTTGAGTCCGAGGTCGGCGAGATTGTCCAGAAGGGTGGTGGCGCTGCTGTCATTGCTCTTTTCCAGGTGAAAATTGAGGTCTCCCAATAGAACGTAGTCCTCGGAGGGGAGGGCGTGTGGGGTGATAAAGTCAATGATGTCGTCACTGAGGAAAGGGGCTAGTATACAGCCTTGACGCACTCCCTTTCCAGTTCTAAAATTCTCCGTTACACACAGTTCTTGAGAGTACCTAACATTCGCGCTTGTATTGCTGTGTAGATCAACAAGAAAATTAACAATCCCACTGTCTACACCCTTCTCCCTCATGGACCCCCAGAGCCTTCCCCTGTTCACACAGTCGAAGGCTGAGGATAGGTCCATGAAGGCTAGGTGGACTGTACCTTTTTGGGCAGTACTGTATTTACTGAGTATGGAGTAGAGGTTTATACATTGAGTTATGGTCGATCGACCACTGCAGAAGCCGTATTGTGAGATAGACATGATGTTGTTGTCCGTTACCCAGTCCGATAGTCTCTGCAGTACAATTCTACCCACTATTTTTGCCATAGAATTTATTAGGGAGATAGGCCTATAACAGAGTGGACTGTCCCTGTCCCCCTTTTTAAAGATCGGAACAATGGTGGAAACCCCCCAAGAGAATGGACACCCTATTATAGCAGCTGCATTAATAACAGCCTCAACAATCGGTGCCCAAAAATTAGGATCAGATTTAAAAAGGTCAGGGGGTAACCCATCTGGGCCTGGCGCTTTACCAGCTGTCAGCCCCTCTATCCCTACCATTACCTCTCCTCTACTTACTCTAAATGGCACTACCCGATTATAGGAGACTGTGTTCACGGTATTGTCTGCCGTGCCACCATATAGTTGCTTGAAATGTACTACCCACTCCTCCTTAGTTATAACGCTTTCAAGTCCCTCTCCTGGGTCTTGCACCAGAAAAGGTTTCTTGATTACAGCCCAGAACCTGGCACTATTTTTCAGTGTTTGTGGGTCCAGGATCTCATCCCACGCCTCATTCCTCAGTGATTCTTTACGATTGGCAGTGTCTAATTTAAAATCTTTGTGACAGCCTTTGACCATTTCCTTATTACGGGGGTTTGTTGCCAGAGCAGATCTCAGGTTACGTGCCGCTTTAGAGCATTCTTGATTAAACCAACGCGGACCATTATTCATAGACTTCTTTACTCGGTCTGTCATTAGGATGGAAACTTTATCTGTTAAATTTTGAAAGGCAGACAAAATTTGCGTTGCATCTGAGTCATCCTGAGTGCAACTACTAATTTCTTCACTACAGGTGTCTTTAATGTTTTTATATATCAGATCCGGTGAACACATGGCCCATTTTAAGCGGCGTCTTCCGTCTGTTGCCCTTACACTGCCCATGGCCTGACTGCAACTTGTATTAACCACCCAGGGACCTCTGAGATGGATAGTCAGAGGATTGTGATCACTAAATTAAATATTTTCAATTGCAAAGGAATCCGCAAAAACCTTCATAGACAAGAATAGTAATATATAATCTATAAATGTCCCTTTCCCATGCCCTTTGAAAGTTGGAGTATCAAAGAGTTTCCTGGCGTCACACAGTGCCATTGTTAGAGTGAGATCATGGTCATTTAATAAGTCATTAAAAAGGTCCCTCTCCAGTGTATGTTTCAAGTGCAGACCCTCAAGTCTGTCACAGTGGATTTCCTGGAGATTTCTCATTAGAGGGTCCCCACAGGGGTGAACATTAAAATCACCCATGATCATTAGGTTATGTGAGCAGTCCTTCATTGTTGAGCTAACATAGTCATTTAACATTTTTAGGTTTTTCATTGCTGTGCATGTATTAGTCGCATTATAAAAATTAATCATACCAGCCATACAGTTATCTCTGGCTAAAACTAAGCCTAGAATGCCATGATTACTTGAGGCCCTTCTTTGTATAGTGCATGTCATAGCTACAGAAATAAACGTGACCAGCCCCCCTTTTGGTCTGCCCCTGCCTACCGCTGTAGCGGGTACATAGAAAGCCTTGTATCCTTCAATAAAAAAGGTCACACTCTACTGACCAAGTCTCTTGTAAGCATATGATCTGAAAACATTTAATATATTTAATCCAGTTCTCATCTTGTAGTTTAGTGGCCAGCCCAGCAACATTCCAACTAATAACATTATTTTTATGTGTAGCAGACTGACTTGCCTCGTTAGGCTGATCTGCTGAAACATGTACAGTACTTTGACCCTCCTGCTCCACTAGTCAATCACAAGCATCCAAGCCAGAGAATACTTCAAATCTGTTCTGTGTGGCCACATTACTCCCTCTCCAACCATAATTAATGCCATTATTTTTTTGAACAGGCATCTGCCATCCATTCACCCCATGGCTAGCAGTATTACACATATATGGTCCTACCGATGTGGGAGAACGTGTTTGGGTCATTAGCCTGAAACCTCGAGATTCTTTGGGTGTAATTGGCCCAGGCGCATAAAAATACCCTAATGGACGCACACATACACTGTTTAGGCTATACATTAGTGCAGATGCACGCAATAACACTGTGGCAACATGTTGTGGATGTTTAAAATTAATAACCACACAATCCCCCGATGTTAATTTGCGAGAGGGGCCAACCCAATTGACCCTTTCTGTTGAGATGATTTGGTCATAATAATGGGTTGGAAAACCACAATTTTTGTTAAGCCAAGCTACTGTTCTGTTTTTCAATGAGTCCTGATTCTCCCCATGTGGCAAAGCAGGGTGTTCATCAAAACATGGAACATTTGTTAGTACCACCACATAGGGTACACAATCAGGCGGGAGATTGACATTTCTAAGTTTTTTCCTATAGATTGGCGCTGGTCTGTTAGACAAAGGTGCTGGCGCTTGATTTTTTGGCTGGGTTGCTGGAGGCGGGTTATTAACAGCCCTGGTTTCTATCAAGCCTGGGACACATCGCTTCTGTGCGCTCTCCGCCCTGTCAGCCTTTCCCTTCACAGCTTTATTAGTGTTAGTGCTAGGGTTAGTTTTTGGGACAGTCGCTTTTATGGCAGTGGCAGGAGCCAGATGTGCCTTTAACAATCCTCCCAGCCTTTCTAACTCTGAGGCTACTACATCCAGTCTAGTTAGCAGTGGGTTCATTAGCTCTGTAATTTTCTCCTCCATCTTACTTAGTAGTGTGCTGATTAAATTCTCAAAGTGGTTAGAAGTTAAGCTTAACCCTCCCTCACTATTACCATCCCCATCACTAACACTTATGACTGGGGTACCAGCATTTGTAGCGTTAGGACGGGAAGTATCAGATTTTTTTTGTAGTATTTTTTCCCCCTCGTTTCGCCTGATTCTTCCTGCACTTCCTTATGGGTCTTAGTGTTCGGCGGGCCGAGTCTGAGTCTTCGCTGGAGGAGTTTTGCGGATCTGAACGCTCCTCCGCATGTACTTGTGCTTGAACCACAGACCTATGTGCCCCTTCAGCGTCAGAGTTAGGATTTCCTTCTGTAATTCCCTCTGTCCCTACTGCCACCTGAGTGGGCATATTTTCAGGTGGTACAGGAAGATTGCTACTAGGTCCCAAAGAAGCCCTACGGTCGTTATTGATTTGATTAACTTTTTTAACCAAAAAGTTATCCATGGTGTTCAGACCAGTAACTGGCGTATCTTTGGTGAGTCTGGGCATTATGATATGAGCTATAATCTTACACTGTTAACCAGCAGTCCAGTAGTATTAGCAAAGCAGCTGACCAGTAAAACAAATACTATTAAGACAATTATTAAACTTGGTTTTAAAGTCTCACGTGAATAAGGAAGTTCCTTCAGCCTTGGAAGTTAGGCCAGGGTCTATGGCCCGTCTCGTCCTCCTCTGGCCTCTGAGGGCCACAGAGGGCCCGCCCTTTGCCCGGGCTAGCCCGGCGCGTCCCGTGCGCGTCCTCGCGGGACGAGAGGCGCTCCGCTGTTTAGTAGCGCCCCCGGGCGCAGGCTGTGATGTCACCGGTGCGCCGGTGAACCCCGGGGCACCTGGGAAGTGAAGTCTTTGGCCGTTGCCCTCACGGCGATGCGGGGAAAGCTGCCGTGTTTCGGCAGTTTCACTCACGGCAGTCGGTGAGTGCAATGAATTAATTAAGCCGTTCCCCTCACGGCGCGGTCTTCAGAGACTTTAGATGGCGTGCCTCGCCCCCCACAGAGCTCTCGGCGCTCCGCTGTTTAGTAGCGCCCCCGGGCGCAGGCTGTGATGTCACGGGTGAACCCCGGGGCACCTGGGAAGTGAAGTCTTTGGCCGTTGCTCTCACAGCGATGCGGGGAAAGCTGCGCTGTTTCGGCCGTTTCCTCACGGCAGTCGGTGAGTGCACTGAATTAATTAAGCCGTTCCCCTCACGGAGCGGTCTTCAGAGACTGTAGATGGCGTGCCTCGCCCCCCACAGAGCGCTCGGCGCTCCGCTGTTTAGTAGCGCCCCCGGGAGCAGGCTGTGATGTCACCGGTGCGCCGGTGAACCCCGGGGCACCTGGGAAGTGAAGTCTTTGGACGTTGCCCTCACGGCGATGCGGGGAAAGCTGCGATGTTTCGGCCGTTTCCCTCACGGCAGTCGGTGAGTGCACTGAATTAATTAAGCCGTTCCCCTCACGGCGCGGTCTTCAGAGACTGTAGATGGCGCGCCTCGCCCCCCACAGAGCGCTCGGCGCTCCGCTGTTTAGTAGCGCCCCCGGGCGCAGGCTGTGATGTCACCGGTGCGCCGGTGAACCCCGGGGCACCTGGGAAGTGAAGTCTTTGGCCGTTGCCCTCACGGCGATGCGGGGAAAGCTGCGGTGTTTCGGCCGTTTCCCTCACGGCAGTCGGTGAGTGCACTGAATTAATTAAGCTGTTCCCCTCACGGCGCAGTCTTCAGAGACTGTAGATGGCGTGCCTCGCCCCCCCTATTGAGTCCATGAAGGATATATATGAGGATATCAGGTGTTGAAGACCGCGGCCCCGTCCTGGCAATCAACACAGCATCATCTGCATATGCCAGAATAGGTAGGAGTTGTGAATCAAATATGGGAACGTCTTTTGTAATCTTGGTAAGAGCATTTTCTACTCCATTTGTGTAAATGGAGAAGAGAAATGGAGCAAGTCCACATCCCTGCCTTACTCCTCTGGCGATTTTAAATAAGCGTGTGCAATCCCCATTTTTAGCGTATTGGACCGAAGCCGTGGCATTGGATTACAGCTGTCTAATAAAATGTAATTTGGCTGGGTCAATCCCCATTCCCCCCATTACAGTCCATAGCTTTTCTTGGACAACACAGTTGAACGCTGCTGACAGGTCCATAAAAGCCATGTATATTTTACCCTCCTTCATCCTGGTATATTTTTCTTTTATAAGTTCCAGATTCAAGCACTGGTCTACGGGGCCCCTTCCCTGCTGGAACCCATATTGGGACTGGATTAAGATGTTATTTTCCTTGGCCCATCCCTCTAACTTAGAAAGGAGGAGCCGGCCCATAAGTTTTGCTGTTGTGTCCAGCAGGGAGATTGGCCTAAAGTTTTTGGGACCGGCACTGTCTCCTTTTTTTATAAATAGGGACAATGACACCTGCAGACCAAGACTGTGGTGTCCTACTCGGACTATGCTTTTCAAGACATTCATTAGTAGGGGTGCCCATAGCTCTGGTGTACCTTGAAAGAAATCTATTGGGACACCATTCGGTCCTGGGGCCTTACCTGAACTGCATGACATCAGACTTTTCTTTACCTCTTTAAGTGAGAAGGAAAGGGGAGCTTGATGGCTTGTTTCCATATTAACAGATGGTATTTGAGGATCTGTACTTAAGGCAAAGATGTTCTCAAAATGGGCTACCCATGCTTCCTCATCTACGTTGTTATCTAATGTAGGATCTACAGGATTTTTAAAGTGCGATGCATTTACTATCCTACAGAAGTCACAGGTATTACCCATTTTTGCTGCTTTCGTGAGATCCTCCCAAATTTCTTCTTTAATAGCCTTTTCTCGATTTCTCCTAGTGAGTTTGTATGTTGCCCGCAGTCCCCTGATTTAGTCTGGGATTCTGGGTCCGCCTTTCAAGGCATACAGCAAGGCTCTCCTTGCTTTTGTGGAAGGAGAATCAAACCAGCCCCTATCAGGTCTCTTGTTTGTTTCTTTTGTATGTGTAAGAGCCAGTTTTACCTTCTCTAGGAGATCACGAAAGGCCTTCACAGTTTCTCCTGCTTCAGCCCCTGGGTCTAGGCAAATTGCTATCTTGCTCAGTGTAGTTGATATGATTTCTGCAGTCAGTTTCGGTTGGTCAACACAGGCCCATTTTAATTGTATGCCATTCCTTCTTGCCACTATTGGGGTATCAACATTTAAAATATGTGGGGATTCTTTTATCCCTAGTGATAAAATGGCATGATCGCTAAAGTTTGTATATTGATTTGGCGACCTGCTGGCTCTAGAGCTAATATCAGCAGTAACCAACATATAGTTAATAGACTCTAGGCCATTTCTTTCGGAAGGTTCCTGCCATATTATCTGATGATAGTTCTAGATCGCACGTCATTACCATATTTCGCGATATTAGCATCTTATTTAAGCAATTACCATATTCATTGTGTGCAAAGTGATTTATAATGTTGCCCCCCAAATCCTCTATGCCATTTATAGGGCTGCATTGTATTTGTTGACGATTTTCTCTGTGACCTTCGCCGGGAACGGGAGCAGGGAGATGGGACGGAAGTTCTTGAGGTCCTTGGGGTCCGCCTTGGGCTCCTTGAGTAAGGCGTTGATCTGGGCGTACTTCCAGCTCTCCGGGAAGGTTGCTGTTTTGAAGGAAATGTTGATAGCTTTCTGGAGATGGGGAGCAATGATTATGCTGGCTTTGTTGAAGACGTGGTGTGGGCATGGGTCAGACGGGGATCCGGAATGGACGGAGTTCATGATCTTTATGGGGTCATCATCGTTGATGTTGGACCAGGCGATCAGGCGGCTGGTGGTCGCAGGGGGTGGAGCTCTCGGTGGTTGGCGGGGAGTCGTGGCGTTGAAGCTGTCGTGGATGTCGGCGATCTTGCAGTGGAAGAAGGTGGCAAGTGAGTCGCACAGGTGCTGTGAAGGGGGAATATCGTTGGTGTTGGAGCTGGTGTTGGAGAGTTCCTTCACAATGCTGAAGAGCTCTTTGCTGTTGTGTGCGTTGTTATCCAGGCGGTCCTTGAAAGCGGTCCTTTTGGCGGTTCTGATGAGTTGATGGTGGTATTCTTGAGGGCTGTGTATTTGTCTGGTGATCGTTCGCGGAGCCAGTTCTTCTCCAATTTCCGGCATGTACGCTTGAAGGCCTGGAGGTCTTCAGTGAACCAGGTGGCTTTCTTGCTAGTGTGTCTGTTGGAGAATGTCTTGACTGGAGCAAGAGTGTTGCAGCAGTTGTCGATCTACTGTTGGAGGTTGAGGGCGGCAGTGTTGGGTTCGGTGGGGTCAGCTGGTGGGCTCTGCGAGAGGGTGGTGACTAGCTGCTCTTCGGTGACTTTGCCCCAGCAGCGACGGGGCATCTGGGGGTTCGGTGGTGTAGTTGAAGGAGACGTGGGGGCTTGCAGAGAAGATGGGGTCAAGTGTGTGACCGGCGGCGTGGGTGGGTGTTGTCACAAGCTGTCTGAGTCTGAGGTTGGCGAGGTTGGCGATCAGATTGGCTGAGTTGACGTCGTTTTTGTTCTCGAGGTGGAAGTTCAGGTCCCCGAGCAGGATGTAGTCTGTGGAGGCGAGGGTGTGGATGCTGATGAGGTCAGCGATGGAGTCACTGAACTGTGGTCTGGGTCCAGGGGGTCTATAGATAAGGGTTCCTCTGAGGGTGGAGTTGGAGTCGGTGTGGATCTGGAAGTGCAGGTGTTCGGAGGGGCTGAGGGTGTCGTCGGTGTTGGTCGAGACTCTGAGATTGTTCTTGTGGACGATCGCAATTCAACCTCCTACTCCGTTGGAGCGGTCTCTGTGGGAGATCTTGTAGCCTTCCGGGATGGCTATGGCGATGTCGGGTCAGGAAGGCGACTTCTGGGGTGGTTGAGCGGAGGAGGTCCCAGAGTTTGACGGCATGTTTGCGAGGGGAGCGAGTGTTGAGGAGGATGAATCTCATGTAGTTTGGTTCGTTGGTAGGTGGTTTTGCGGGTCGGATGCTGGTGAAGCTGCAGTTCCGGCAGGTGAAGGGCCCTTGGGTACGCTTCGGGGTGGCCCGGTAGCAGGTGTGTTCTCGTCTGGGGTTGAGTGCGTGGAGGGTGCTGGCGTCGTAGTGCAGTCGGATGTTGTGGTGTCTTCAGGGTCCAGGGGTTCTGGCACTGGGCGTGGTCCAGGCACAGACAGGCGCAGAAGGGCTTGTCTTTGGCGCACCTTCGGCACGCCCGCTGCGTGCGGCCGCCATAAAAAGGGGAGGTGGGAGGGAGGAGCAGCTTGGTGGGGCGAATGGGTGAATGGGAGCTGGGGGGCGGGGCCACAGGGGATGCAGCATCGGGAAGTGAGACTGGCGAGGGGGCATGGTATGAGTGGGCGCAGGAGAAGGCATGCACAGGCCGGGGCACAGAGCACAAAAAACAGTAATTGAGCAGAGAATTAAACAATTTTAACTGGCACAGGATGCAAAACAGCGAGGGACAGAGCGCAGAAACCGGTAATTAGAGGGGGAATAAGACAATATTGACGGGCACAAGATACAAAACAAAACAATGAGGGACAGAGCACAAAACCAGTAATAAAAGAGAGAATTAGTCAGTATTAACGGACACAAGAGTAGAGAGGGACAGAGCAGATCGGGGCCTACCAGGCAGGCCTCGAACTTGGCAGCACTCAGGTGGAAGCACGGGCGCACACCGGTGGAGCTACGTGGTGTGGGGAGCAACCTGCCTGGGTGCAGGGTCAAGGGACGCTCTCACTGTCACGTAGCGGCCGCCATAAGAAGGGGAGGTGGAAGGGAGGAGCAGCTGGGTAGGGGGGACGGGTAAATAGGAGCGTGGGGGGGACCACAGGGGACGCAGCAGCAGGAAGCGGGATTGGCGAGGGGGCAGGGGGTGAGCGGGCGGAGGAGAAGGCAGGCATAGGCCGGGGCACAGGGCACAAAAACCAGTAATTGAGGAGAGAATTAAACAATTTTAACGGGCACAGGATGCAAAACAGCGAGGGACAGAGCGTCGAAACTGGTAATTAAAGGGAGAATAAGACAGTATTGACGGGCACAAGATACAGAACAAAACAGGGAAAACAAGTGGAACAGAGGGCAGAATGGCACAAAAAACGAGTGGAACAGAAGGCAGAAGAGCACAAAACGAGTGGAACAGAGGGCAGAAGGGCTAAAAAAAACTAGTGGAACAGAGGGCAGAAGAGCACAAAAAACGAGGGGAAAAAATGAGTGGAACAGAGGGCAGAAGAGCACAAAAAAACGAGTGGAACAGAGGGCAGAAGAGCACAAAAACGAGTAGAACAGAGGACAGAAGAGCACAAAAAAGGAGGGAAAAAATGAGTGGAACAGAGGGCAGAAAGGCACAAAAAACGAGTGGAACAGAGGGCAGAAGAGCACAAAAACGAGTGGAACAGAGGGCAGAAAGGCACAAAAAAACGAGGGACAAGCGAGTGGAACAGAGGGCAGAAAGGCACAAAAAAACGAGTGGAACAGAGGGCAGAAGAGCACAAAAAACGAGTGGAACAGAGGGCAGAAAGGCACAAAAAATGAGTGGAACAGAGGGCAGAAAGGTACAAAAAACGAGGGACAAGGGAGTGGAACAGAGGGTAGAAAGGCACAGAAAACAGTAGATGAGGAGAGACTTTAAACAATTCAACGGGCACAAGATACAAAGCAGAGAGGAACAGAGCAGATCAGGGCCTACTAGGCGGGCCTCAAACTTGGCAGCAGCTAGGTGGAAGCACGGGTGCAGACCGGTGAAGCTACGCGGCGTGGGGAGCGACCTGCCTGCCCAGCGAAGGTCACCGAGAAAATAGTCAACAAACAACTGTCGAGGACAACGACATCTTGGACCCATCCCATCCCAGTCCGGTTTCCGCAGCAACCACAGCACCGAAACCGCCCTCATCGCCGCCACCGCCAACGCGGAAACAGCAGCCCTCATCCTCCTGGACCTGTCAGCTGCCCTCGACGCGGTCTGCCACCGCACACTACAAACACGCCTACACAGCGCCGGGATCCAAGAGAAGGCCCTGGACTGGACCACAACCTTCCTCTCCGGCAGAACCCAGTGCGTCCGCCTCCCACCCTTTCGCTCCACCACCACTGAGATCATCTGCAGCGTGTACCCCAGGGCTCTTCCCAAAGCCCAACGCTGTTCAACATCTACATGGCACCCCTCGCCCACGTCGCCAGACAGCACTACCTAAACATCATCTCCTACGCCAACGACACCCAGCTGATCATCTCCCTCACCAAAGACCCTTACACCACCAAAACCAACCTCCACGAAGGAATTAAGGCCGTCGCCGAATGGATGAAGAACAGCCGACTAAAGCTGAACTCGGAAAAGACGGAGGTCCTCATCCTCGGCTCCACCCCTTCAGCCTGGTGGCCAACATCACTGGGAACAGCTCCGACACCCACTGACCACACACGCAACCTGGGGGGTCATCCTCGACTCCACCCTCTCCATGTCTAAACAGGTCAACGCCGTCTCCTCTTCCTGCTTCAACACCCTCCGAATGCTCAGCAGGATCTTCAAGTGGATCCCCACCGAAACAAGAAGAACAGTCACCCAGGCCCTCATCACCAGCAGGCTGGACTACGGAAACGCCCTCTACGCAGGAACATCAACCAAACTCCTGAGACGGCTGCAACTCATCCAGAATGCCTGGGCGCGACTGATACGCGATAGCCCCCACCGCAGCCACACCACACCCCACCTCAGAGACCTACTCTGGCTTCCCATCAACAAGAGGATGACCTTCAAGCTCCTCATCCACGCACAAAAGGCCCTCCACAACGCCGGCCCAGCGTACCTCAACAGACGACTCCGCTTCTACACCCCTACCTGCAAGCTCCGCTCTGCCGGCCTCGCCCTCGCCACAGTCCCCCGCATCCGAAGAACGACTGCCGGTGGCAGATCTTTCTACCACCTCGCCGCCAAGACCTGGAACACCCTCCCCACCAACCTACGGCAGACCCAAGATTTACTGGCCTTCAGAAGAGTTCTCAAGACCTGGCTCTTCGATCAGTAGCAGCACCCTCCCCTCCCAGCGCCTTGAGACCCTCACGGGTATGTAGCGCGCTTAACAAATGTCCTGATTGATTGATTGATTTGCAAGGATATATATTAAGGTCTCCCAACCATATGACATTAAAAGCATAGTTCTACTATTGCCTGTGGAGTGCTCTAAAGCCTTGTCAACTTCACCAACAATAGCATGTCTATTTGGGCCGAACTCATTATAATAGGTATTAATTAAAATCCATCTACCTTCGTGGTGTATCTCCAATGTAAGAATATGTTTGTATTTGGGGATTCAAATTTTATGACCTTCCCTGGGAAATTGTACAGGATCAAAGTCAAAATGCCCCCCTTAGCCCTTCCTGAAGATGAAGGTTTAGCTGGTTTTATAAGAGCAATACCCATTTACATAGATTGGGTCAGTAGACCATGTCTCCTGAAAGCATGCGATTTTGTAACTTTGCTATATTTTCAACCAATTTGCCTCACTTAATTTTTGGGAAATACCAGCCACAACCATGAGGCTATCTTGAGAACCGTTTTGGTAGCCCCCCTTTGTGGCTTGGGTGAGTAAGAGATCATTTCACTAGGACAAGCCAAATTAGCCTGGTTCTCACAGTTGGCTTGAGAGTTTTTCAGGGATGGATACAGTCAATCACACGCTTCCAGGTCAGTCAGTGGGGCAAATCGATTCTCAGGGGTTAAGCTTTGCACCATAGAAGGACCCCCTAGGGTATTCCAAACCTGATTCCCCCTCTGAGGTAAATTGCTCCTTTGGGGGAACAAAGAAAATGGTTTGTAAAAATAACCCAGCGGTAACACAACAATTTCAGAATTCTTTAAAGTGACATTACCTAGGTGATCCAAAAGATATCCGACTATGAATTCAATATTAAAATTCAAAACAACACAGTCTTCCACCATTTCTTTTCTTGCTGGGCCCAACCAAGCTGCCCTTCTGGCCATAATCAACTGGCTTGAGAGATTCCTGGCTCCCCCATTCAAATTTTCTGTCAACCAATGTAATGCTTTAAACAGCAATTGTCTTGTGGATTTTGGTTGACCCTCGGTCATCAAAGGTCTATTCCCTAGTACCAATACCAGGGGTGCGGCTGCCGGGGGAAGATGTAGTCTGTATTTGATTCAGTAGTGAGCAGACATTCGCCCTTTTCTCTTTTCGGAGATCCATTCGGTTACCTGGACCTATCCCTATGCCAGGCATCAGTCCTCCTCAGGAGGTGGTAGCTGTGTTCAAGGGTGGGATTAGGTGGTGTGTTACATTGTCCATGCCACTTGTCTGTTGCCGGTATAATTGACTATTGCTGGGTTTGCTCAAGGCAGCTCTCACATACGAGTTCGAAATCCCGGATGGGGCATTGCTGAGATTAGTAGATGGGGACTTGTTGTTTGTCCTAATTCCCCTCTCATCTGTGCTATTTAAAAATTTTTGAGGTTGAGTCTCTTGGTCCGACCTTCCTCTTGCGCTTAATTCAGTCCCTAGTGACCATGCGTTCGGTGGGAGCACCAATGTCCCCAACGCCTGTTAGTTTTTTGTCATCTGTGATTCCAGGGTCACTAGCTTCCCTTCCATCCGGGTCAGTGTTGCAGTAATGGGATTCATCATCGTGGCTTCTAACGTCTCCAGTATCTGCCACGTCCTCATTGGTCAGGGGGCCGACAGATACTATAGGGGTTACCGAGATACGTTCTCCTTCTTGCATATCTTGTTCAGATTCCTCCTCCTCACAGTTCCCTCTTACTTTAGCTTGTCTGGGTGCCTTTGCTGGTTTTTGATTCTGTGGGCCACCCCCTCTTTTTCCTAATTTTTCCAGGCTGGTTACCATTACCTTTTTTCCCCTACACCCAGGGTGGATATTCCAGTCTTTGTTGTCAGTGCAGATTGATTGGGCGGTGCTCCCCTTTCCCCTTCTGTTCCTACCATCTGAGTTTGCAGTGAGGGTTGTTTTATGGTTGGAAGAGGCATCTCAGCCATCAGAACAGAGCTTGTTTGGAGGACCGGCTCCAGGGATAGTCGGTGTTCTGTGATCTCAATTTCATGTGCTAAGACATGCGTTGCTCTAGTTAGGAACTAATCAGGTGTCCCCACTATCCCTTCTCCCAGATGGTCATTACGGCCCCTGCGCTTACTCATCGTATTAATAGCAGTTCCTCTCCAGTTAAATCACCTTAATCATAAAGAAAATGGTCTGAAAATAGCAGTAATAAAAGAAAAGAAAAGAAAACGAGTATGGCCAGTACCGTATTTGGATTTGCAGATTTTCAGAGGGTTGGAGGGTGGTCCCGGCCCAGCCCAGCCTCCTCCACGCGTGGTCGGGCCCATCCTTGGCCAGGGCGCCTCCCCACATGCGTCCCGCGGGCTGGCGTCTTCCTTTTAGCGCATTGTCAATGCGCTAGGAATTCTGGGGGCTGAAGTCCCGCCGGCGTCTCCGGGTTCTTCTCCAGACGTTCCTCCAGTCCCGGGCAGGATACGGCAATGCTGCGGCAAAAGGGCACTCCGCAAAGGACAGCCAAACAACTGGCAATGGGTGAGCACCTACAAGGTGCCGTGGGCCGGCATCTTCCTTTTAGCGCGTTGTCAGTGCGCTAGGAATTCTGGGGGCTGTAGTCCTGCCGGCGTCTCTGGGTTCTGCTCCAGACGTTCCTCCGGTCCCACACAGGATACGGCGATGCTGCGGCAAAAAGACACTCCGCAAATGGCAGCCCAACAACTGGCAATGGGTGAGCACTGGCTGAATCAAGATGTACTTACCATCAACCACATGGTAGCTCAACAAAATTCTTATATTAGGGACACTACTGACATGACCTGCAAGATTGAGGGTATGAATTTTAATGTAGCGAATCACTGGATAGTGTCTTTAGATATAGAGGCCCTATACACAAATATACCTCAGATGGATACTGTGGAAGTAATCAGGGAGATCATACAAAGTGAAACAGGATATAAATCACTTTGTGATTCAGTTATCATTGAATTTGTGGAACTTATTCTGACAAATAATATTTTTTTATTCAACAGGGAGTTCTATTGCCAAGTAAAGGGGACCAGCATGGGTACAACCTGTGCCCCAAGTCTGGCTTACTTATATGTAGGGATTTTGAAGAAAAACATATATATAACAATCTTGCCCCTTTTATTGAAAACTTAACAGTGGTCAATTTTTATTGACAAATCTTTCTTTATTTGGAGTGGAACAAGAGAAGACCTCAACTCCTTCATAGAGTGGTTAAATTGTAACCCAAATAAAATATTTAAGTCATCAAGGAGTCAAACCGAATGCAACTTTTTAGTTATTAAAATTAAACACAGAGGGAAAACTGGAAGTGGAGTTGTTCACAAAACCATTGGACAGAAACACCTTACTCCACTATTCCAGTAATCATCCTAAATGCCAAAGAGATAGCATCCCTTTCGGAGTGTTTCTTCGACTTCGTTGAAACTGTACAGATAGGAACAATTTTGAGAAACAAGCAAGAACATTACAGGATAAACTATTAGTAAGAGGTTACCTAAAGAAATGAATTAAAATATCTTTTAAAAGAGCAAATAATATATCATATATAATGTTTGCTTGTAGGAGGAATAGGACTATTAGAAATTGTTTAGTACACACTTACAAACAAGCTAAAGGACTCGCACAACACGTACAAGATAGATCAATTTTTCATTTGGCTCCTGTATAAACTGTAAGTTCGTGGTAAAGAGCAACAAGATAGAACTAAATTGAGGTACCCATATGATAAACAACATGGTAAATTGTAAAACCAAAAACGTTGTTTATCTGATCATATGTCGTGTAGAAAAGGATATGTGGGAGAAACCTCCAGAGATGAGAATTAGACTGAATGAGCAAAAATCACCAATAAGACAGGGTAAAAAAATTCATCAGTACTCGAACATTGGCAAGAATGTTAACATATAGAAGAGGACTTAAACCGGTTCATTCTTGAACAATAATGGTAACGGAAAGAGGGGGTAACTTGAATAGCAAAAGAAAACAAAGGGAGCAATATTTCATGTCTAAATTCAGCACATATAATTATGGTTTAAATAACTGGGAAGAGTGGGAAAGGTTGATAGGTTAACTGACAATTGCTTTCCTAAAAACATCAAATTTCATTATATATGATAGCTGAACGCTAGTCAATTCATATCGGTACACCTTTCTTAAAACAAATTGAAATCCCATTTAAAGCTAGAGGTATTTGTAAGTGGGCAATATATGAACATAGAGATATGCGTGAAACAAAGGAATTATAATAATTGATTGTAGCTGTAACCCTAACTAAAGAGATTCTTTAACTGCACATAGGTGTGGTATACTAATATAAGACAAGGCTACCCCGAACTTCCAAATGAAAAACCCTATAATAATAGTGGAGCAAAGCATAAAGCCTGACTCCAAAATGGCGACCATTGATGACCGTAATGTAATGGATGCAAGCCACATTCGACACGATCAGATGTTGCGGAGGTATAAATAGGATCGGTACAATGGCGCCCGTTCTCTATATACACTGAAGGACGAACAATTGGATGCTCAGGTGAAAACTGGGGGCGGGGGGGAGAGTCACAAAAGGGTAATACGGAGGTTTTAAACTAGTGTAGTTTCAATATGTGTTTGTTATTTTAATATTTTAGCTCCCATTGAATCTGTTTGAAACCGAGTAGGCAGATACATTGAAAAATGGAAGAAAAATAGTCAGAACACTTTGGGATACCCCCATAAGTTCTGAAAATGCTAACCTTTCAAACAAAGATAACAAGTGAATAAAATTAATTGCGAAGGTAAGCAGAAACGAGGAATGAAGAAATGAGGTTGCAAAGGGGTAATAAAAAGAATAGAAAGGAACAGACATGCAGGAATAACTACAATATTTCACATTATGTATACCTTTAGGGATGGTGAAAAGAAAAAACGGATGTCCGAGGTTTAAGATTTAAGGATATAAAGACCTAAAGTTCTCTTAAACAAAGTAAGCAATTAATACAGTTAATGGAACATCCAGTTAAAAAATATATGTTGCATAATCTAGAAGGTGCGCCAATCTAATTAGAGTCGTGTTTCTCTAGGTGATTTAATTTACAGAGAAGGAGCGAACACCCAGATTTATCTAAGATCTATGCAGCAAGGAAAGTGAAGGTAGATATATAAAAAGATTACCTTTACTCTGAATGGATGTGAAGATGATCTAAACATGAGAATTGCCTAGAAGTACTAGAAGCGGTCTATGAACAACAAATACAGATGAAAGAAAGTAGGAGGGGTGGACTGTTTGTAAAACAGCTAGGGTATTGATTTAAAGTACTTAAGATGCAATGGCTATGGAACAGATGGGAATATTTGTGATAAGGAATAATCAATGTAACCAAAGGTTTGCAGTGAACGGATTTATAACCGGATTTAAATTTTAAATATTTGCTGATATTAGAAACAATATTACATACTGCTGAAATGTTTAAAAAAAAGTCTGTTTCCTATAGTTCTCTACTGTTAAATGTACAGTTTATCTTGTTCTCCTGAAGAAGGCGAGGAATCTAAGTGCTGCCGAAACGCTGCGTTGACAAAAAGAGTATTGAAAAGTAGTAGAACTTTTGAAATGCGTTTTCTGTTGTCCTTATTGAGAAAAGGAGTATTTTAAAGTAATAGGACCCATAATGAACCCAACTCATTTTTAAAGGATGGAAATTTTACACTAATGTGTTTTAACTGGTTTTATGTTTTATGTAATTAAGTTTTTTCAATTGACGTAATGACTAATGGACTGTGATAAAGTTTACAAATACGATTGATGAAATTGTGCTAAATTGTGAAATCTGTGTAGGGCAACTATTTGAAGGCTTTATACTGTATATTTTAACTATTTAAAGAAAATAAACATTTTATATATGAAGAGTAATAAACATTTTTGAGTAAGAATAGGAGATATATATGGATCTATAATACAAATTATTGGTTCACAATAAGGTACCTCTTTCAGTGCAGACTTATTGAATGATAAGCGTTTTTTCATAGCACAAAAGGGACCCTCTGTTTTTAGGTGGTTTGATCTAACCTGTCCCTTTTGGCAAAAGAAGGTGACTCTCTTAAATTTCAAGGGGCTTCAAAGCCACATGTACAAGAAGCCTGTGTGGCCAGAGAAGAACCATATCAGTTTGAAAACAACAGTACAGAGATTTAGACTGGTTCTCCTGCCATTCAGTTATGAAATATTTGTTCTGAGGAACTTAAGTTCTTGGAATGAAAACAGGAACGCTACCACCTGGATGATGTAAATAGCAAACCTCATCTTACAAAAATAAGAAATGTTAGTTAATTTAATCGTGCTTTTACAGTACTGTATGAGATGCAGAGCTTGATTAGAAGGCATGGGGAATAACAGTTTGAAAACAGAAGGCCCAAAGCAAAGAAAAGATTACCTTCATGATGTCAGCATAGAAGATATTCCCTAAACAGCCATGATATCCGGGAACTTAGTAGAAGAATCGCAGGGTCTTCGCATTCAGAGAGATTGAAACTTATTAACTGGCTTAACAGTGGGAAAGAACCTCTTTGGAGGTTTAATGAGATTACCAAAAAGATAATCCTTTCTTTCAAAAGCTGCAAAGTAAGGAGACACAGGAGTGCAGCATAACTAGTCAGATCAGCAATATAGAGGGAGATTCATGGATAAACATTGAATTTTCCTGTGACGGCACAAAGAAGTGTTACAAAAGGGGGTGGTGATAGACGGAGCATCTGAACCAATCAAACACTCGCACTCGCACAGATCTGGGTTTAATCCATCACCGTTCTTTAGCCCACGCTGCCACCCCAGTTCAGACATGGCCATAGGCAAATCAGTCTGACCCTGTGCCTCATGGGAACAGTCCAGCCCGAACTGCCAAGCCATGCCTTCCCTGGACCGGAAACAAGCTTCCGAGGACCGGTTTCTGGCATTTCAGCCGTCTTCAGCCCGGCTTGCTTGAATCCAGTGGCAAAGTGAGCAAGGGACTCACGTCTGAGCATACCCTGCCAACTTATGGCGAACACAGTGGTACAAAAGGGGGTGATGATGGACGGAGCATCTGAACCAATCAAACACTCACACCCAGTCACCAGATCTGGGTTTAATCCATCACCGTTCTTTAGCCCACGCTGCCACCCCAGTTCAGACATGGCCATAGGCAAATCAGTCTGACCCTGTGCCTCATGGGAACAGTCCAGCCCGAACTGCCAAGCCATGCCTTCCTTGGACCGGAAACAAGCTTCCGAGGACCGGTTTCTGGCATTTCAGCCGTCTTCAGCCCGGCTTGCTTGAATCCAGTGGCAAAGTGAGCAAGGGACTCACGTCTGAGCATACCCTGCCAACTTATGGCGAACACAGTGGTACAAAAGGGGGTGGTGATGGACGGAGCATCTGAACCAATCAAACACTCACACCCAGTCAACAGATCTGGGTTTAATCCATCACCGTTCTTTAGCCCACGCTGCCACCCCAGTTAAGACATGGCCATATGCAAATCAGTCTGACCCTGTGCCTCATGGGAACAGTCCAGTCCAAACTGCCAAGCCATGCCTTCCCTGGACCGGAAACAAGCTTCCGAGGACCGGTTTCTGGCATTTCAGCCGTCTTCAGCCCGGCTTGCTTGAATCCAGTGGCAAAGTGAGCAAGGGACTCACGTCTGAGAATACCCTGCCAACTTATGGCGAACACAGTGGTACAAAAGGGGGTGGTGATGGACGGAGCATCTGAACCAATCAAACACTCACACCCAGTCAACAGATATGGGTTTAATCCATCACCGTTCTTTAGCCCACTCTGCCACCCCAGTTCAGACATGGCCATATGCAAATCAGTCTGACCCTGTGCCTCATGGGAACAGTCCAGCCCGAACTGCCAAGCCATGCCTTCCCTGGACCGGAAACAAGCTTCCGAGGACAGGTTTCTGGCATTTCAGCCGTCTTCAGCCCGGCTTGCTTGAATCCAGTGGCAAAGTGAGCAAGGGACTCACGTCTGAGCATACCCTGCCAACTTATGGCGAAGACAGTGGTATAAAAGGGGGTGGTGATGGACGGAGCATCTGAACCAATCAAACACTCACACCCAGTCAACAGATCTGGGTTTAATCCATCACCGTTCTTTAGCCCACTCTGCCACCCCAGTTCAGACATGGCCATATGCAAATCAGTCTGACCCTGTGCCTCATGGGAACAGTCCAGCCCGAACTGCCAAGCCATGCCTTCCCTGGACCGGAAACAAGCTTCCAAGGACCGGTTTCTGGCATTTCAGCCGTCTTCAGCCCGGCTTGCTTGAATCCAGTGGCAAAGTGAGCAAGGGACTCACGTCTAAGCATACCCTGCCAAATTATGGCGAACACAGTGGTACAAAAGGGGGTGGTGATGGACGGAGCATCTGAACCAATCAAACAGTCACACCCAGTCAACAGATCTGGGTTTAATCCATCACCGCACAAAGAAGTGTGGCACCTATTACTGTGACCGAATACATAATTGTCAAGTAGCACTAAGAATAATATTTCAGAGTCAACATGATTGCTTTCAGCACTGGTGTACTGAAAGAAGTAACACCTGTCCTTGTGTTCAATGGTTACGGACTGGCAGCATTCTGCCATACTTCCGCCCAGTACCACTTATCGATGATCAACAAAATCTTCAATGTAGAGACATAAAAACAAAGCAACCTGTGAGGCTCTCAGCTCAGTTTTGAAGAAACAGTCTGACTGATATTCTCTGGTATAATCATACCGTTGTCTGCCCATATGGACAAATGCACAATGCAATGTTCCTGATCGAAACAAACCTTTCTGGAGTACAAACAAAGGCCCCTTTAAATATACCTATGAAAATGCATCAGTAATATCCAGAGGTTGTTCACTGAGAATTCTAAATTAAACAGCAAGTTGTTGAGAATTAAATTCAGTGTATCTTCATCAAATATTCAGCTATATTGTTCTTATAAATCTACGTAAAAGGATTATGTTACTTACCATGTAAGCATCTCTACGTCACATGCAGTGATGCAGATTCAAATGCTTTTTGCACTCCTACCATCTAGTGTTCGGTTCAGGCGTTTACAACTCTTTTTCATGAAAGAAGGCTTTCGAGTCACAAGATCTAGTAGCGTCGCCTCTTCAGGGTAATGCCTATGCCCTTCGGCCGGCTACCTCTTCAGATTGTTTTTCTGACATCAGGTGCAAGTATAGTGGAGCTGGATAGTGTTTATAGTAACGGCCATGCAGCGTGAATTAAAACAAAGAATATTCAAGGTGTGTGCAGATTATCTGGAAAAACCAATGACGTCCAGGGAGGTCGGTGGGTGCAAGTGAATCTGCCGCACTACAGGCGACATATAGATGCTTACAAGGTAAGTAACATGATTAATTTGCAGCATGTGTGGCTGTTGATACACATGCTATGCACAGACTGCTAAACAGTTATTCCCATGTGGTGGGTAGTCACTGGATGTTGCAGATGTTTGGAATAACATTCTTTGTACAGCTTGTCCCACATGTGCCTGTTGGCGTGTAAGGACATCTACAAAGTAGTGTTTGGTAAGTGTGTGAAGCTGACCAAGTAGCTGGTATATAAATGTAAGCTATGGGAATGTTACCTAACCAAAGCCAAAGAAGCGCAGTCGCAGACTGGGCTGCGGGGGGACTGGTAGGGTCCTTTTGACTTTGGTATAGCAAGTTCAATGCATCTGGCGATCTATCTAGCAATACCAGCTTTGCATATAGCGTAACCATGTCTGAGGTTAGAGAAAGCTCCAAACAATTTTTCTGGCAATTGCACTTTTAACATCTGAAGTGAGAAGTGCTCTTTCAGCCACAGACTCTGGATTAGGAAAGAAAATTGACAGCTCAATAGTTTCACTAACTCTGCGTAAAGAAGTAATTGTGACTAAAAATGCCAGTTTCCATGAAAGATGTTGAAATGGACAGGAATGTAAGGACTCAAAAGGGGGCCTTATGCGGTTCCATACAGGAGAAGGTAGTGTTCTTGGAGGTATTACCCTCTACAGATATTCCATGAATGCTTTTACAACAGCTATTTTAAACAGTGAACAGTATTCTCCATTTTGTAGGTACGCAGCAACAACTGCAAGGTGAAGACATATGGATTTGTGACTGTTGCAGATGTTGTAGGTAACATAACAGATATTAACCTGTAGGGTTTATAGGGTCAATGTATTGAGATGGGCAGTAACACACAAATCTTTTCCACCTAGTTGCATAACATGTTCTAGTGGTAGGGCGTCTCGCTTCTTTAACGCCTTAACCGCGGCGGTTTTTGCGCCGCGGTGCGAGCGTTCTATTGAGTGGGCGGGGCTCTGTGCACCCGCGAGGTAGTGACCACGGAACGGGTTAAGAATGTCCATAAATTCTCATGGCAGATTTAGGTACCCAAACTCTAGGACTTCAGGCGCCGGCTGGCTGGATTGAGCCGTTCTAGATCCAGGTGTCCTGTGGTTTTGTGTGAGAAGACCCTGTCGATTGGGGAGATTCTCATGAGGGACCACTGACAAATCAAGTAAGGTGGTGTATCATGGTTGTTGTGCCAATGTGTAAGCTACCAGAAATAGAGTGCGAGAGGTTTGCCGGAGGTTCCTCACCAAATATGGAAGTAGTGGGAGAGGGGGAAAATTGTAGGCAAATATTCATGGCCAATTCATCCATAGAGCATTGCTTAGTAATAGTGGGTGGTAATGCCTGGTGGTGAAGTGTTGGCATTTTGGGGTTTCCACAGTTGTGAACAGGTCTTACTTTGGGGTTCCCCAAAATTGGAAGTACCTGTGAAGGACCTATGGGTAGAGTTCCCACTCATGGATTTATTGCTGCGTCTTGCTTAGGTGGTCCGCAAAGTCACTGTGCACTCCCGGGAGATATTCTGCCAGGAGTTGAATGTTTTGTAATTCCTATCAACATATTTTCGGAACTAAATGAGACAGCAGCAGGAAAGGAATGTCTCCCTGTTTTTGTATGCAATATATCCCGGTCATATTGTCTGCATTTAGAAGGACTAACCTGTGGTGGATGTATGACAGGAAGGCCTTGAGTGCCAACTAAATCGCAAGGAGCTCTAGAAAATTGATGTGATGAGTTCTTTATTGAGCAGTCCATATGCTCCTTATCCTGGTATTTCCAACATATGCACCCCTAACCTCTGAGTGAAGCATCTGTGGTAATGATCACTTGAGAAGTGGGTTCTTGAAGGCCCTTTCCTGCAGCAGATAATTACTGTTCCATCATAGATCCTTCAGACTGCCCTTACTCCTGTCAGTGGCGCATTTTCAATCTTGCATGGGGTACAATGGCTATGCAAGAGGCAATCTAGCCTTGGAAACACATTACCATCCTAATTGGCAGGCGACGATGTGGCTGAAAAAAAGCCAGTTAGTTCTGGAAATTAGGAACTCTCTGGGGATTGGGGTAGGCTTTGGCAGTGACAGTGTAAAGAATAGTCCCCAAGTAGGGTTATATCTATGGAGTGGTTGCAGATGTGACTGGGGCACGTATTGTGAAGCCCAATCTGTGGAGCAGGGAGATAGTGACTTGCATATCCAGTACACATCTTACCTAGTCTGTACTCCTTATCAGCCAATCATCCAGCTAAGGGAAGATATGAATACCCCGTCTTCCCAGGTGACTACTGCTAGACATTTTATGAATCCCCTTGGTGCAGCGCTCACTCTGAAGGGCAGTATTTTCAATTGATAATGGTGACTGCTTACCACAAACCTCAGATACTTGCCATGAGCTGGGTGGATGGGAATGTGGAAACAGGTGTCAAGGGCTGTAATGAACTCGCCTTCCTGCAAAAGGGATTACAACCTGAAGGGTCACCATATGAAAATGGTCTCATCGGTTGAGTGGTCTGAAGTCTATAATAGGCTGCAGGGTCCCATTCCTGGGAATTAAGAAGTATAGTGAATACATTCCCCTTCCCCGATACGTTTTTGGAAGTGGTTCAATAGCCCCTTTGACAAGGAGTGCCTTTTCTTCTCCCTTCAGAAGATGTGAGTGAATGAATGAATGAATTCATTAATTTTAGTTTTATTGCACAGTTACTATAATATCAGGACGGTGCTGCGGTGCTGTTAAAAACTCCAAGATCGACTTTTAAGGTACAATCAACTTTTATTATAAAGAGAAAAGAGCAAAACACACATTCCACATAAACTATGAGATCAGGGCGAGAGAGAGCCATATTCCCCATCAATAAAAAGGAAAAAGAAATCTCAAGGCTCACCCGCAAAGAATAACAAAGCAAAATCAGAGGGAGCGGCGCAGCCTTTAATCTCACCAGTGTATAGAATGTTAGCAAAATCGACCAGTATACCAAGAAAATTCAATTTTTTAAAAGACCCAGCGAACGCAATGTTATCCCATCACTAGGAGCAGGAGGGATGGGATCATCATCTACCATCATCAATCCCACCATCTATTCATATAGGGAATCTAAATGTAAAGAACAATCAAACTAATACAGGGCCCACAATTCTAAGTGGGTCCCAGCAGGATAAAGAACGTAAAGAACAAATGGACCAATCATGGGGGTCTATCATGGACCAGGAACTCTTGACGAACGGAGACCACTCATTACAACAGGATAAATATTCTACTGAATCACCCGCTAAACAAACGTCACAAAAATGTCGAGCGCAATTTCAGAGCACCGGGGCTCAACAACCAATTGAGGTGCAAGTAAAAATCAATAAGCATCTTTCAAACCTCACACATGTTGAAATAAGTGAAATCTATAGTAAAACACAAACATCGACTTGTACAGTACCGTTGCCTAGTTTACAAAACACCACAACAAACGAGGACTAGGAGGAAAAAACCAAGGCGGAGAGGGAGCAGGAGCCCATAGTAGGCTTATAGGTTTCCATACAGTAAAGTCAACACACAAAATAACCCAATACCCGAAAGTGAATATTCTAATAACACTCAGGTAAAGGACAAGCATTGCTAAAACATTGATGTTATACACCCAGTAGTCGCACACAACAAACAATGAAATTGGGGTCTGAGGGCGAGTTTACCGACCAGCCAGGTGCATGCCCCGAATTACAGTATCAACACAACAAAGTACACCTGGGGGTCACAAAAATATGGTCAAACCAGAGTGGATCAAAACACCAATGCTACACAAAAGACACCATTGAAGACTTTATCCGTGTGAGTGAGACGCGGGCCACGTTGAGGCTCAAGAGCATCTGGAGAAATGATTTCCATCATCATGCATTCTTCAGGACCGAATGGTAAAAACACTGCTAATAGGATTAAAGAAAATAAAACCTGACCTTCAGGTATATACTCAACCGTATACCAAATTTGATGGTTGAGAGGCTTCACCCCACCTGGCTACAGCGCAGGTATGAGGAGCACCGCTCTGTCCGTCGGTGTCTCCTGGCAGTCTACTGTACTGCTTGGGGGGGCTTGAAGGTCAGGTTTTATTTTCTTTAATCCTATTAGCAGTGTTTTTACCATTCGGTCCTGAAGAATGCATTTTGAAACTAGGTTCAGTATAATGCAGAAACATGTTGACCAATACTGAGCGCGGTGATTTTTTGAAACCCGCACTCACACTTGCTTTTTAATTCTTAGGGATTGGGGGACACTAATAAATGTTGTTTGTCCACCTAATCACCTAATTTTACATTTTCCTTCACTTATCACCGCTTTATCACTACAACACTGCCTTTACAGTTGCCACGTTTAATGTATTCTTGTGTACCATTTAAACATCCCTTACCTCACACACTTCGGTCACGGTAACATCTGACCGGCCGTTCTGTCTCCTGGGTGAGGAGAATCCAAATGATGAGAAAAAGGGCGGTACAGTGTGGCTTCTGATGGAAATCATTTCTCCAGATGCTCTTGAGCCTCAACGTGGCCCGCGTCTCACTCACACGGATAAAGTCTTCAATGGTGTCTTTTGTGTAGCATTGGTGTTTTGATCCACTCTGGTTTGACCATATTTTTGTGACCCCCAGGTGTACTTTGTTGTGTTGATACACCCAGTAGTAACAACAGACTCAGGAACAATATGGGATATTTTCTTCAAAACATCTCAACTCACACTTGAGGCACTGAACTATCAATCAAATAAGAAGGATGTCCAAGTGGATTTGCTCAACATCATGGCAAAAACAATATCAGGGATTGATCAAAAACTGGCTAACTTGAACAAGTTGATAACTCAAGCCCAAGTATATGCAACCACTTTAAACACAGACTGTGCCTGTGGGCCAACAATCGACAAACTGGCATCAATCCCGGAAGTGCTTTTTACCCTTACCGAAATAGAATATTTGCGACAACCGAGCAAATCACCAAAGACAAAAAACTCAAAAAAAGGACCGTACAAATTCAAACACAAACATAAACACGGACCCAATAACCATTATTCAATAGTAACTAGCGGAAAGCCAGATATGGAAAAGAAACATGCAAATCTAACCAGCACTACTGATTCAAACGATGTATGAAGAAAAAAACTAAAGAAACAATTGAAGCGCCAAAAGACCACACAATTCAGTAGGAGCTGGGGTCAGTCTATGCATGTCTTTACTGAGGTCACATTTAACTCCCCTCAAAACCAGGAAAGGCAACTATCAAATAAACCATATCCGATATTCATTAAGACCAAAAAACAAAACAACTCCTTAGGTGAAGGTTCTCAAACAGAAAACATTACATCAAGCCCACCAGCATTTCAGGAATCAGTGCCCACTGAAAATGGTGGAACAGTAAAGAAAATTGCACAAACAACAAATGAAACTGTTAGGGACAAAACTGAATGTGGACTATTTAAAGAAACAATGGGAGGCGGATCAAAAAATCAATAAACTGTGTACACTAATACTGCCAATGCACTAGAAGAGATACAGCGTAAAGGAACACGAGACCCTGAACCCATGTCGGGCACAACACTAACCTCTGCCCACACTAGAAATATGTGTAAAACAATCCTTCAACCACAGTGCAAATCAAAGGGGAGACTCGACACACTGAACAGGGGGAATTTACTAAGGCTCCTTCAACATATACCTTCATTGTCTCACATAAAAAGTGAAGATATAGTTAGCGTTCAATTTGATCCAAAAGACAAATACATCTGTAAAGAAGATACTATAGTGACCTGGTCAAACCATCACACGTCTGAAGCAGTGCTTAGAGAAAAAGATACCTTTAAAAACTGCGGTATTGGCGTAATCGCACCAGAACAAGAAAATAATTCACTAATTCTACTGGAGTGGGTAAACATAACAAACCATACGACGAAAGATAAAGAGCACTCACAAGGGATATTGAGAGGTACATCAAAAATACATCTAGACAAAAACTATAAGAAACTCACCATATCAGTAAGGAGACAGGAGGACATGACCATGAATAGGTTGGACAGTAAAAGACGATGGGCTACAGAAAATTCAAAGGAACGATCAATTCAGTAGGATAAGCAGAGACTTATAACGTGGCACTCTTTATTCCTGATGATCAAGTGGTCATATTTGATATTTTACAGAATCAACAAGTATTGTCTTCCGCAAACCTTATAGTATCAGAAATGTCTAGTATACCTTACATTAACCATAAATCACTTTCCAATCTTAAAATCATTTTTTGGAACGTGGCAGGCATACATAAAACGCTTAAACATGTAACAGCAACAAATATACTGCAGGAAGGAGACATCGTATGCCTACAAGAGACCTGGGCCATAGATCATGTACACCTTGAAGGCGAAGCCGGTTTTCACAAACTAGCAACTAAACATAATCGGTTTCATAGACCATCAGATGGAATCTCGATTTATGTAAAACATCTAAAACAGATAACAGTAAAAAGGGTATAAATTGTGCCAGACATGTTACAGGCACTCGTAATGAAAGGAAAAGGGGACAGAGATGATAGTTCCTCAATCCTACTTATGAACATATATTTAAATGCACACGATCCGTTAAAATTGGAAGCTACAAAAAACATAACTTCAATACAGGAAATCTTACCTATCATTCGCTATCAGTTAAAGTGAATGTAGGAGACTTTAATCTGCACTATCTGGGAACAAATATGAGTGACAGGTCGTGTCCAACCAGCTCTAAAAGAATTTTCAATTTCTTTCTGGAAAATTATGACCTAAAGTCCGCCAACGAAACCTGGAAAAGTTTGGATTCCAAACACTCAGGTACGGCCACATTTAAGAACTGTTCCACAATTGACTACATCTTTTTATGCAGCCTTCTCACTCAGAAAATAGCTAACTTTGAAGTAAAATCACACAAAACTAGTGATCACAAATTTCTGCAGGTTGAACTAAATACTAGTATCATACAGAGGGAACAAGCGGCTTTAGTATCCCATTCAACAGGGATTGAAGAACACACACTAGTTAGAAGGTTAAAATGGAACAAGCATCAGGCCACGTTATTTAACACACGGAAAGAAAAACAAGGGTATAAAGGTAAATATCCTGGAAACCAACCCCGTGTGGATGACTAGAAGACGTGGATTTGTACTCTAAAAACTACGCTTATCAACAACTACAAAGACATCCCACATGGAACGACTATGTACACCTCATAACTTAGACACAACAACATAAATCTTAGCACAATGATCCGCAACCTGAAGAGGGCTAAAAGAGCACATAGGATTGCAGGAACCCAAGAAACAAGGGAAACGCGTAAAGACCTATCCAAAAAGCGAAAACATCTGCTATGGTCTCTTAAATAAAATATAATAGAAAAAGACTGGATAATGATACACAAGCTCTCAAAACCTCACAAACAACGTCAGCTATGGCAATTTATAGCCAGCCTGGAAGAAGGCAAAGTAGACAGTTGTATCGCTGTACACGCAGATGCATGGCTGAGACAAGTCTCTACAATTTATATTGAAAAGGAAGGCTGCATTGACCCTGGAAGCTCCGGGGTTTGCCCCTTGGCTAGCGCAAATGCAGACGAGGAGGTCTCAGTGGAATTTATGGGCAAAGATCAAGACTAACGCAGTTGAAAAAGTAATAAAAAAGATAAGAAAAGACGGTGCACCTAGGCTCAATGGTGTTCCAGGAGCCATCTTTAGAGAAGATCCAGTACATTGGGGAAAAAACTTATCCAATCTGTTTATCGAATGGCGATTGAAAGCAAAGGTGCCCGATTCATGGCGAGGGTCATTTTTACACCCAATTTTCAAGAGCGGAGACAACACAGAGCCAGAAAAGTCTAGACAAATCGCCCGCTTGGATATTGCAGGAAAAGCCTACGCCAGCAACTTATTGAATTAATTAAATAGATGGATTAAAGGAAACAAAATCGTCACCCTCCCAACAGACTGGATTTTGTAAAGAATGCTCCACAGCTGACTACATCGTGGCCATGTCGTAACTAAGCCAGCAAGTAAACGGTAAAAATAATAAACCAGTCTTTGTATGCTTTGTAGACTACTTGGCTGCCTTTGATGGGGTGCCTCGACACAAGCTTTGGGCTTTGGGCCAAATTGCGTTCTCAACACCATTATCTCACTGTACAGTAACACCTGGATCAAAATAAAGCTAGTAGACAACACCACAACGAAGAAGTGCTTGACAAATCGTGGATTAAAACAGGGATGTGTACTTGCCCTACATTGTTTAACTTATACACCGCTGATCTGGGGAAGAAGCTTCACAATGCCAGTCTTGTAACTCCGAAAAACGAAACCAACAAACTTCAAATACTACAATACGCAACTGATTTAGTGGTAATGGACCATACACAAATCGGGCTACAAAGGGGCCTAGATGCCCTCAACAATTACAACGAAAGAAAGTGAACTTATAATAAATGCTGAAAAAACTAAAGTAGTAATTTTTGGACATTTCCCCAAAAAAGCCCCATTGAAATGGCATGTGGGCAAAGAAACCATCTCTACGGCGAAATCCTCGGGTGCTGTCTAAGTGAAATAGGTAAAGCAATGCTACATCTGCATAAAATGAAGGCCAAAGCACAACCTATGCCCTATGTAATCTACATGAGCTAATGAAAAGTCCAACGACGGCTCCCATCAGAAAAACAATACAAGCCAAAATCAGGGCAACAGCAGGTTACGCACAGCAGGCATTCCTGGGTAAAATGGAAGCAATGTTAGACAAAGCACACTACCAGGCCTATAAACGCATTGGCAAATGGCCTAAATACACGCGCAGCAGCCTAATTTGGTCTGAAGCAACAAAATAAAGAATGTTTAGGAATGCATGTGAAATACTACTATCAAGTACTAACAGCCCCAGCTGGAAGCTTGAAGAGCATGCTGAAGCCGATCTACGGGGGGTCAATTAACTCGTGGCAATGTTATATGGAGGACGCAGTGGAAAAGTTGGGTTTAGCAATTGGAAACTGGGACCAAGGAACGATAAACTATCTGGCCATTAAAAACTCAATTTATAAACAATGCTAAATCTGTCACATAAAAATGACCTAGCAGACTATGTAACAGGAAGAGGTCCACCAGGGCTGATAACAACATATGCAGGGCATAAAATCCAGCCCTATCTTAGCCAAGTACTGGGAAGGAAAGCACTAAAAAACATTGTATGGGCCAGATTAGTGCTCCTCCCTATTAAAGATTTAAACCCAGGGTGGAAGTCCCTTCAACACAAAATCAGATGTAGAATCTGTAACTTTAAATCTGAATCTCTGCTACACTTGATTTGTTGTTGACCCGATATGCTACAGCCCAGTCTGAACCTTTTAAAACAAATATGGCTGCGTAACGGGGTCCAGACAGTTAAAAAAGCAGCCTCGGTTCTCTTTTCCTGCACCCTACCGTCAGACTTGGCCAGATTTGGGAGATACATGGCAGAGCTGCGTCTTAAGCTTATGGAAGAGGAGTGGCTAGGCAATACAAAAGGCAATCTGGTTTGTTAAACAATCAGGCTCCAGCAATCAGTTCACGATGACGCCGTTTTAAATACCAACTATGTTTATGTTTATGTTTACGGATTTCTAGAGCACATGGCTGCCCGTGAACGTCCCAGCGCTGATGATGAGAACAGGCGTGGACAACAAGAGGAGAATAAAAGGAACAGCCAGGTTTTTAAAAGTTTACGGAAGGAGGCTAGACTGGGTTGAGCACGAATTTCCAAGGGTAGCAAATTCCACAGTTTGGAAGCATTATAAGAAAAGAGGCGGCCTCCAGCTCGAGCTCTCTTAATCCTAGGTATAAGGGCCAGATGGAGATTCGTAGACCGAAGGGTTCTGTTTGTTCTGTAAGGAGCAATAAGATCTTTAAGAATGGGTGGGGCCTTGCCAAGTAAGATTTTATGGGTTATACAGAGGGCCTTGAAATGTACTCTCTCTTGTATTGGCAGCCAGTGGAGTGCTCTAAGGGCCGGTTTGGCCGAGCTGCGATTATTGGTGCCTGTGAGGATCCGGGCTGCGGTGTTTTGCACGGCCTGCAGTTTAGCTGTAACTTTCTTTGGTACCCCAAGATAAAGAGCGTTTCCATAATCCAGTCTGGACAAAATCAGTCCCTGAACCAAAAGTTTCCTGGACTGAAAGGGGAGCAGAGGTAGGATCTTACGGGCAGGACGAAGGAGACCATAGCAGGCTCCAATCGTCTTCCTTGCTTGAGTATTAAGTGTCAGGTCTTGATCCAACCAAATCCCAAGGCTTTTGATGTCAGATTTTGGGATGGGAGGGGTACCCATACAGGTGGGCCACAAGGTCTCTGGACGATAGTGGGACTGATTGCCCAAGACCAGGATCTCTGTTTTGTCGCTGTTCAATTTTAGCTGGGACTTGTCCATCCAGCTAGCTATATCCTTAAGGCAGGAATACAAGTCAGTGGCAATGTTGTTCTTTTGGTTGAGGGATACAACGAGCTGAGTGTCGTCAGCATAGGTCAAAAGTTTGATTCCATGGGAGGCGACAATTTTTTCCAGGGCAGACATGTAAACATTGAAGAGCGTCGGGCTCAATGAGGAGCCCTGCGGGACTTCACAGTGTATCGGGGTCACTTTGGAGATGTAATTGCCCTCCGCCACCTGGAAAGAGCGGTTGAGTAAAAAAGAGCTCAACCAAGACAGTGCAGATCCTGAGATGCCCAGTTCCCTGAGCCGTTGGATCAGCGTGTGATGGTTGACGGTGTCGAAGGCCGCACTCAGATCAAGGAGGATCACTGCCACTGATCCTCCTGCATCAATGATCTTCCTGGCCTCCTCGACAACCGCAACCATCACTGTCTCCGTGCCCTGACCCGGGCGAAAACCCGTCTTTGAGGGCATGAGTAGTTTGCTTGATTCCAGATAGTTAGACAGCTGGCCGTTAATGAATTTTTCAGCTACCTTGCTGGTACTTGGCAGAAGGGAGATTGGCCTAAAGTTGTTCAGAGCCAGCGGATCTAGATAGAGCTTTTTTAATAAGACCTTAACCACAGCTTTCTTCCAACTCGGGGGGACGATGCCCTGCGAGAGGGAGGAGTTTATCACGTTCACCATTGGGGCCAAAATGGTGGATGCCACAAGTTTTAAGGCCTTCACTGGGGCTGGGTCTAGCGGTGATCCGCTCTTGATTGACTGAAAAATAGGCAGGATGGTATCCTCAGTGATTGGAGTGAACTCATCCAGTCCTGCCTTAGGATCCTGTATTTGTGTTAAAGGCGGGTCCAGTGGGTTAATAGGGTTGTGAGAAGGAAGTTGTTTCACAATATTTTGGATTTTTAGCTCAGAGAATTTGGCTAGTTCATTACATCGGTCGTCCGAGGGGTCTACCAGGTGAGAGGGCTCCAGGGTTTTTAGGAGTTTCTTTACTATTTGGAAGGTTTCCCTCGATGAACTAGAGGCTGCACTTATCCTTTCTTCGAAGAACACTACTTGCGCCGCTTTGAGTGCCTTCTTGTAGTGGAGAATATTGAGTTTGTACTCCTTCTTACTGTTAGGATCGTAGTCCTTCCTCCAAGTGCTTTCGGCTTTTTTACAGAGTTTTTTCTGAAAACGCACTTCCTTTGTAAACCAAGGTAAGGTGTTTTTTTCTCGTGGTTTGGGTGAGATTTTTTTGGGGAGGACTGTGTTCAACGAGTTTTTGATCCATACGGCGAAAAAGGTGTCCAGATCTTTGGGGTCTGCTTCGATGGGGGGAGACAGAAGCCTAGAGCATGCTTCCATTTATCTGGGTCAAGTTTGGACCAAGAGCGTGTTGGCCTACAGGGGGCTAGTCTGGGGCGGGGCGTAGTCGGGATCCACCAGCTAAATGGAATGAGCATGTGGTCGGACCATGGTATCGGAATTGGTGCCCTTACTTTAAGATCTGAAATGTTTGTAAAAATGGGGTCCAGCAGATGCCCCTCAGATTGGGTAAGTAGGTGGCTCCCCAAGTGTAGTTGATGGGATGCTAGGTCTGCTAATAGTTCAGAGGCTCTGTTGTCTCCCCTGTTGACGAAGTGGATATTTAATTCCATAGTACCTGTATCAAATTTGTAATAAGGTTGAACTGGCAATCTCTCACCGTATTATTAATGTATATAACATCTTTTTATTCAATTTTGATAATGCTGCACGTGAACACATTTTGTACGTATGTTTTTTAAACAATTGTGATTCTAATTTTCTTTTTTTAATTGTATGCAAGTCATATTGCTAATGGTTTTGAGTAACTGCAATAAAAATAAAATCCATTCATTCAAAAAAGAAGATGTAAGTGTTATGGACTGAGGATGTATGTGCATGGAGGAATGTTTGGTGGGGTTGATAGAAGTTCAAAACAGTAACCGTGCTGTACTATTGCCAGCACTCACTGGTCGGACATAATGACTGCCCACGGTGTCTGTGACCCCAGAAGTCTTCCCCTGACAGGTGTTGGGTGGTTGGGTATGGGTCAAGGGAAGTCATTATTTGGTGGAGGAGGAGGCGCCTTTAGTTGGCATGCCTATTCCCCCGTTCCCATGGGCTCTGTATGAGCCACTACCAAAATCGTTTCCTCACTGTTGGTGGTAGGCCTGCTGCTGTCACTGGGAGGATAGCCTCTGATCTGTGGTGGATGCTTTATTACCACACCTTCTCTGTTGCTTCTGAAAGGACTGACGGAATGCTGCTGTTTGCAACACACACATCGCTTTTGGCATCTCTCTGTGTACTTTTTAATCTTTTCTAACATCTCTTCGACCCGGGGACAGAAGAGATGTTTCCATCAAGAGGTACATTCAGAAGGTGTTGCTGCACCTCAGATTTGAATCCAGAAGTATGCAGACATGCATGTCTGTGTACTACGATAGCAGAGTTGGTACCCCTCGCTGAATTGTCAGCAGCATTCATGGCACATCTAATGGTCGCATTATTTTTTATTTTTTTAAACAGATTTTTATTGAGTTTCGTTCAAACATCTTACAACCATGCATCAAAAAACGGGGCTTCAGCGCCATGGTCCTTCCTAGGACATACCCTACATTAGCCCGCAACCTCCATACCCTAACGATTCTCCCTCCCCCCTCCCTCTCTACCCCCACCCCCCCTCGTCAGTGTACCGTCTTTCCCACAAATTGGCATAAACCTTTGTGCGGTGGTACCCAACTCCCTCCCGAGTACTCCCAGTCGCAGCCCTCAGCCGGTTGATGATCTAGAAAGTGCGCAAAATATAGCATGGTCCCCTAGCTGTCCTTCGTTCCCTTTCAGCAAGGGCACTCAAATCCTCACATGTATCAGGGCTCGCGGGCCTAGCTTGCTGCACCCCCCGCGTGCACCCCCACAGTCCCCGCCCTAATCTCCATTGTCTGACTCGCCGGCGCATCCAACTCGTCTCCCCCACTAGCTTCCATCATTGATTGAAGGTCCGCGCACCCCACGCCCTGGCCGCATCTAGCGCTTTGTCATTAGAAGTGCGTCTGGCTAGCTGCAATCTAAGAGTCCCTTCACTATTCGCACATTGTTGAAAACTCCCCCGCCATCTCAGGAAGCTGGGGCCTCCCCTGGACTTCCAGTGCATTGTGAGCTCTCTCTTGGCCATAATCAACCCCAGGTCAAAGAATTTACTTGTAATTTTTGTGGCTGTCGTGTGCGGGAACCAGAGTAAGAGGCAAGCCCCCATGTTTGTGTCAATTTGACGTCCTGTAACCTCATTTAAGCAAGACATAACATCAGTCCAGTATGGACCGAGCTCTGCGCATGACCAAAACATATGACCAAAGTCAGCACCCTCCGCATTACAGCGAGGACACACTGAGTGTGCTCCTCCAAAGACCCACTGGATTTTAACCGGCGTCCAATAAGCCCTGTGCAGGGTGAAGTATTGGACTAGTTGGAACCGAACATTGCGCGTGCCCTCCCAGACCCGTCGCACGAGCTGTGGCCAGGTCGTCTCCGGTATCTGCTGGCCGAGGTCTCCCTCCCAGCGCTCCCGCAGCCTAACCAGGGGCGGTGGTCCATCCAATGCCAATCTCCTGTACAAGCAGGTGACAGCCTTAAAGGTGTCAGCGGCCATCGTAACATATTGGCAGCCCAATGACGTGGGGGGTTCTACCAGACCCAGCTTCCAGCGTTTCTGGATTCCGGACACCAAAGCCGCATGCAGCAAAAAGTCACCCCTCGGCAAATCAAAGGTATCTCGTAGTTCGTGAAACGGCAGCAAGGTACCATCCCTATATAAGTCCCCTATCATGTGGACCCCGCGGTACTCCCAGACGGTCAGCGCTGACCAATCCCCGCCATGCGGGAGGGCAGTGCACATGCCCAAAGGGATCTCCGGGGCATATGGGGTGGGAAATCCCGCCCGTTTCTGGCTACGTAGCCAGCATTGGCGAAGGGTACGCTCTTCGAGAGTGAGCTGATCCAGCTGGAGCCTCTGCTGGAGCACTATGAAGGACAAGACATGGCGCTGAATGATTCTGCCCTGCGGGCCGTCTGGGCCCCTAAATTCCCGCGCCACCGCCTGCGTGGGCTATTGCAGCTGTGCCGCCAGATAGTACCATTCAAAATCCGGTACCGCCAGACCTCCTTCTTCCCGCGATCTGAGCAGGGTGTTCAAAGCCACACGTCTCCTGCCTGAGCCCCAGATGAACCCTATCACCATCGACCGCAGCATCCGGAAGAAGGAAAGCGAATCCACACCAGCAGCGTGCGGAAAAAAAAAGCAGTCGTGGGAGGACCACCATCTTCAACAGCGCTATTCGTCCGGCCACTGACAGTGGAAGGGTACGCCAAAACCCCATACTGCCTCTAATGCCCCTCAGCGCTCTGCCCACATTCCCCTCATACAGGAGCGAGTGGGTGGGTGTGGTAAATATAGACCCCAAGGTACGGTAAGCACTCCGATTCCCAACGCAGCCCCTCTAGCTCCGCAGGCTGGGCGCAACGAGTTGTCAATGGGAATAAACAGGTCTTGGACCAGTTAACACGCAACCCTGACAATTCGCCAAACTCCCGGAGGAGGGCCCTTGCGCCTCGCACCGAAGCCTCCACGTCGGCCAAGTAGAGCAAGAGGTCGTCGGCATACAGGGAAATATAGTGCGAATCGCCGCGCAGTGGCACCCCCTTATAATACCGTCCCTGCCGGGCTCGTGCTGCCAGAGGCTCAATCGCCAAGGCGAAGAGGAGCGGGGACAAGGAGCAACCCTGTCGGGTGCCTCTTTCCACCGGGCATGCCGCAGATATTGAACGGCCCGTGCGGACCCTGGCAGTAGCGGAGTCATACAGCAGCTGCGTCCAGCGGACGAAACCATCCCCTAACCCGAACCGACGAAGCACGTAAAACAGATACGACCACTCCACGCTATTGAATGCTTTTTCGATATCCACCGATAACACGGCCGCGCCTGAGGGGCCCTCCCCCTCAACTTCCATGACCCGTATCAGCCGCCGTATGCATGTCGAGGTGTTCCGTGTGGGAATGAAGCCCGACTGGTCTGGGTGCACCAGAGTACACATATGTACAGACAGCCGCGTGGCCAAGATCCTATTCAGTACCTTATAGTCCACAGTGAGCATCGAGAGCGGACGGTAAGCCGTCCTTGCGGCAGGTGAGCCGCCTTTCTTCAATAACGGCACTATGATCGCCTCTCTGGCTGACGGTGGCAGCCTGCCCAGTTCCCAGGCCTCTCCATACACCCGATGTAATTGAGGTGCTAGGAGGTCAATGTACGAGGCGTAGAACTCTACCGGCAGTCCGTCATCCCCTGGCGTCTTCTTTCTGGCCATGTGTTTAACCGCTGCTCTAATCTCCCCCAAGGATATAGCAGCGCCCAGCGCATCCCCCTGTTCTGAGTCTAACTGTGGTAACTGCACCTCATCCAAGAAGGCGTCCAACCCAGCCGGGAGTACAGTCAGCCTGCTCCGGTAGAGCTCCGCGTAATAAGCTAGAAACTGATCGTTAATCTCTTTCTGCGAGGGAACCAGGTCCCCCGCGGGCGTAGCCAGCGATAGTATCGGCGTACCCCTAGTACGGGGGTTGGCCAGCCATGCTAATAACGTGCCTACCCGGTCTCTCTCAGCGTGCGCCCGGACCATGTACTCTTTATAATCAAGGCAGCGAAGCCTCTCAACTTGAGTGGCTACCCGCTCCCGCGCCGCTAGCACTTCCTCCCTACTGCCCCCCTCCATTTGACTGGCCTTCTCCGCCTGCCGCAGTGAGGTCTCCTCTCGGTCTATGTCATCTAGCAATGTCCGCCGTACCCCCGCCGTGGACGAGAGGCACACACCTCGCACCACCACTTTGAAGGCGTCCCACTCATGCGCCCTGGTGGTCGCAGACCCCGCGTTCTCCTGAAAGTATCGCTCTATGCCCTCCCGCTGCGCCGCATTAAACACCGGTTAATTTAACAACAACAAGGGACCCCAATATTAGTCAGCAGGGACCTCGGGGAGCATACTTTTTTTCAAACAACATTGGTCCCAAGCATAGCGAAGTATCAGAACAAAATAAAATATAGACAGAGTCAATCTATATTTTAGAGAGACATGTCCAGCCGGACAGTGGTCTTTCAGAGATTTTACTCAAAATTCATGTATTTAAATCACACCAAATACCTTCCAACGATCAGCCAGTGTGGACCACAAGCCTGTGCCCAGCACTAACAGAACAGGTACATAGGGATGATATAGACAGCAAACAAGGGCTTTATAAGGCAAAACAAGTTACTCTACCAACAATACAATTGTACAGAGTATTACAGCTAAGCACTTTACAACATATAGTAATCATAGTTTAGTTTCAGTGCTTGAAAAGTCGACGGCGTTTCGGACCCTTAGTAAATCACAGGGTCCATCATCAGGACAGTTACAATGAAAAGCATTAAGATTATTAAGCCTCTAAATGCCTAAAGGGGGGAAAAGGGAAATTTTCACATTTAGTTACACGAACTACATTTACAAGAATTGAGAAGTGACTTGTGGTGACCAGTGTGTGACGCGACACTGGTAAGGTGTAAGAGATTATAAGTGATCTAAAGTGGTGGGCACGACATCCAAAGTGGGGTTGCAGTGCTAAAGCTAAGGTGTAAAGTGCGAGAATTAAAAAAGAGCTTCCTCACGTATAATATAGGTGTGGAATTGCCTGAGGGAGTAACATTGTCCACGTGCTAAAACGGTAGTATACAGTGAAAGTGCTAATAAGGGCGGACTACGTGATCGAGCCCGTCGTGTGAGTTTATACAATACCGCAGTAGTATCAGGGTGCCTCGGGCCAATGGTAGACGGGGGAGGCGGTGAGAGATTGGTAGGGGTGGGTCGGCATAGCGGGGTGAGTCGCCAGTGAAAGCTTACAGCTTACCGAATTGCCTCGGAAGGCAGTAGCCGGATAAGAGGGTAGCGAATGCAAACGCGTCCACCCTAAAAAAGGTTAGAGATAGATATTTAAGTAATGCGGCCAGCGTGTAGGGGCACGCGGGTGAAGGAGAAGGTCTCTAATAATATCTTACCACAATCGGGCGGCGGGAGCCGTGTTAATAAGTGGTATTCATCGGCAGCCAGGGGACCTGGGGGGCAAGAAGAGTGATTCAGGCTCGGAAAATAACGGGGGAGAAGGCGTAGTTGTCAGTGAACGAAGGAGTAAACTTACCGGGTTAGTCGGTGAAGGATCTCTCTTCCTGGCGTGCTCAGGGAGGAGTGGCGAGGCAAGGCTATATAATTGCTATATAATTGCCTGCCTGGGAGGGAGGGGCATAAAAATAAAAGGAGGACCGCCGCGTATGCCATCTTGAGTCAGTGAAGGGGTGAAAAAATCAAGGTAGGACTAAAATCAACGATAGAGGTAGTGAGGTGGAGAGCCAGTGACATGCTTAAAGAAGACCATCTGTGAAAAATGTAACTCTCCACGATCACTGGCAATTACCACCACTCCTTGGCCACTCTCGTTGTGGGTCCTGCATTGTATGTGACTTCTCCATCGATGGTAAAGAATTTGTATATAAAAATGTTAAAAATGTATTAAAAACATTCACAAATTGTAACAGCCAGTATTGTATATGCCATTCTCTGCCCATGCAACATGATATACGTGGGCCAAACCAAACAGAAGATTAAGCTGAGGATATCCCAACATAGAAGTCGCATCCGTTGCAAAACACCCAATGCCCCATTGGTGGAACACTTTTTGGAAAAAGGACACTCGGAGAATGATATTCGTTGGACCGTAATCTCCCAGATCACCATCCCACCTAGAGGTGGGGACCTCACCCGCCTCCTGAACAGAGAGGAACTTAAATGGATTTTGAAGACTGATAGTCTTAACTCTGGTCTCAACCTTCAAGATGAATGGACTGCTCTGATATAGGAGCGGGTGCTGAATCAGTCATATGTGTACTCTGTTGTGAATATGAGTTTTAATTGTGCTATCTATAAGCTCTTCTTTAAGCATGTCACTGGCTCTCCACCTCACTACCTCTATCGTCGATTTTAGTCCTACCTTGATTTTTTCACCCCTTCACTGACTCAAGATGGCATACGCGGCGGTCTTCCTTTTATTTTTATGCCCCCTCCGTCCCAGGCAGGCAATTATATAGCCTTGCCTCACCACTCCTCCCTGAGCACGCCAGGAAGAGAGATCCTTCACTGACTAACCCGGTAAGTTTACTCCTTCGTTCACTGACAACTACGCCTTCTCCCCCGTTATTTTCCGAGCCTGAATCACTCTTCTTGCCCCCCAGGTCCCCTGGCTGCCGATGAATACCACTTATTAACACGGCTCCCGCCGCCCGATTGTGGTAAGATATTATTAGAGACCTTCTCCTCTTATCCGGCTACTGCCTTCCGAGGCAATTCGGTAAGCTGTAAGCTTTCACTGGCGACTCACCCCGCTATGCCGACCCACCCCTACCAATCTCTCACCGCCTCCCCCGTCTACCATTGGCCCGAGGCACCCTGATACTACTGCGGTATTGTATAAACTCACACGACGGGCTCGATCTAGTAGTCCGCCCTTATTAGCACTTTCACTGTATACTACCGTTTTAGCACATGGACAATGTTACTCCCTCAGGCAATTCCACACCTATATTATACGTGAGGAAGCTCTTTTTTAATTCTCGCACTTTACACCTTAGCTTTAGCACTGCAACCCCACTTTGGATGTCGTGCCCACCACTTTAGATCACTTATAATCTCTTACACCTTACCAGTGTTGCGTCACACACTGGTCACCACAAGTCACTTCTCAATTCTTGTACATGTAGTTTGTGTAACTAAATGTGAAAATTTCCCTTTTCCCCCCTTTAGGCATTTAGAGGCTTAATAACCTTAAGGCTTTTCATTGTAACTGTCCTGATGATGGACCCTGTGATTTACTAAGGGTCCGAAACGCCGTCGACTTTTCAAGCACTGAAACTAAACTATGATTACTATATGTTGTAAAGTGCTTAGCTGTAATACTCTGTACAATTGTATTGTTGGTAGAGTAACTTGTTTTGCCTTATAAAGCCCTTGTTTGCTGTCTATATCATCCCTATGTACCTGTTCTGTTAGTGCTGGGCACAGGCTTGTGGTCCAGACTGGCTGATCGTTGGAAGGTATTTGGTGTGATTTAAATACATGAATTTTGAGTAAAATCTCTGAAAGACCACTGTCCGGCTGGACATGTCTCTCTAAAATATAGATTGACTCTGTCTATATTTTATTTTGTTCTGATACTTCGCTATGCTTGGGACCAATGTTGTTTGAAAAAAAGTATGCTCCCCGAGGTCCCTGCTGACTAATATTGGGGTCCCTTGTTGTTGTTAAATTAACTGTGCGCAATCAGCTGATTGCAAGGGTTTCTCTCCCCTTCCACTTCTCCTAAGTGGTCCCCTGCCTCCCGGTACCTACAGCTGTGTACCTCTTCTTCCCCCCCCCTCTGTCCGTGTGTTATGTCTGACCCAGCACCCTTATACTCCCTTGAGTATATTAATAAAATGTGTGCAGGCCCCTCCTTGTTTGATACTCCAGATGAACCCTCCTCGACAGGCAATACTAGTCTATCAGAAGATTTAGAAAAATATAAGAAAAAACATGCTCGATTAGAACTAATGATGCTCATGCTGACCCAGTATCTGAAATCCAACACCATCCCTCTTGGTTTGCAAGTTAGAAATATTCCCGGAGTGTTCACCGACAACCCCAAATACATCACAGGGTTTAGCGGCATTGGCACTAATTGCTCCCGCCATTGGTTAGTACTAGGGATTGAAACTGCAGTGGAGGAACTTAAAAAACGGGATGATATTATCAAAGATCTGGAAAAACAGATCACAGATGATAAAACTATTGTTGATACAAAGTCCTTACTAGAGAAAATTGACAAAACGGTGGCCGAGTTCCACCGGATTGAACAAAATAAAAAATCGAACAAAGTAAAGAAGGACATTAAATTCTTCTCACTGGAACGTACCTATTTATTTATTTATTTATTTATTTAATTTATATAGCGCATGATCACCCCGGGGTCTCTAAGCGTTTTCCAGGTAACATAGTGCCACACAAATTCCACCGCCAATAATCAAGATTTACAGCACACCCCATGCTTGCTGAAAAAGCACTGTTTTTAGTTTCTTTCGAAACGGCAGCAAGTTAGGTTCCTTGCGCAATTCCATGGGTAGGTTGTTCCAGACAGCTGGAAAGATGTTAGAAAAGGCGCGACCCCCAAGGGTGGATAGTTTGTAGCGCGGTTGAACTAACAGAGAGGCATCTGTAGAGCGCAGCTGTCTGCCGGGTTTGTATAAGGCCAGACGAGCTTTGATGTAACCTGGCGCTTTCCCGTACAGGGCTTTATGCGTAATGCAAAGCCCTTTAAACAGAACCCTCTGTTTAACCGGAAGCCAATGGAGTTCGCGCAATAGCGGGGAGGCATGCGATCTCCGAGGTTTCCTAAAAATCAGCCTAGCCGCGTCGTTCATCACGATCTGAAGGCGGCTCAGCTGCTTTTGAGGGAGCCCTGCATACAGTGAGTTTCCATAATCTATCCTCCCTAGAATCATAGCAGAGACTGCACGTCTTAGGGTGGTGAAGGACAGGAGTGAGGAGATTTTCCTAAGTTGTCGAAGCAAACCTACACAAGTGCCCACCACCCCAGAGACTTGTCTTTGCAGCGACAGGCTGCCATCGAGGGAGATACCCAGACTTTTTACAACTGCTGCCGGTTCTGGAGGTGTACTAAGATCTTCTGGCCAGAACCGATCGCTCCATGGGTTGGCTGCAGTTGTAATCGGCAGCACCTCTGTCTTGTCCGGGTTAATTTTCAAAGAATTCAGAGACATCCAATTAGTGGTGTATCTTAGGATGTTCTGCATTCTTTCATATGCGCCCGGGCAGTCCTCCATTTGAATTATAATCTGGGTATCGTCGGCATAGTTATAGACTTGGCAGTCCATCTGGTTAAGGGCCGATATCAGGGGTTGCAAATAAACATTAAATAAAAGGGGGGAGAGGGCAGAGCCTTGTGGGATGCCACAAGTAATTGGCAATGTGGTGGAAGTTAGATCTGCCAATTGAACTCTCTGAGTTCTCCCCTGGAGAAAAGAGGATAGCCAGACAAGTACTGTGCCCTGGATACCAGAGACCCTCAACCGCAACAGCAATTGGCTATGACACACGGTGTCAAAAGCCGCGGAGAGGTCCAAGAGCACCAGGGCCCCAGGAAGTTTCTTGTCCGCTCTGTTCCGTAGCTCATCTAAGATGGATAACATCACTAACTCTGTGCTGTGATGCGCACGGAACCCAGCCTGATTTTGCTCAAGTAGGCCGTTTTTCTCCATGTGGTCAGACAGAGACGTAAGGACGTGCTGCTCCAAGACCTTGGCCAAAAATGGAAGCTGAGAAATCGGCCTAAAGTTCTTTAGGTTCTTTACGTCTGCCCCCGGCTTTTTCAGCAGGGGGATCAACCGGGCCTCCTTAAAGGAGGGGGGGACCTGACCTAATTGCAGGGAACTATTGAGAACCATTAGGACGTCTTCCTCAATGCCTGGCAAGGCTAGTTTGAAGACCTCCGGGGGACAAGGGTCGGCCCGGCAGCCGGATTTAACCCGCCCCACAAGATTAGTCAATCTGTCCTTTGTAATCAAGGGCAGAATAGCCAACGGGTCGTCAACTGGATGAGTGACTGGAACTATCTGCAGAGGGCAGTCTAGAATCGGAGTGGTGGTAATTTCCGATAGGAGATCTTCGATTTTTTTGGAGAAATAGTCCTGGAATTTTTGGCAACCTATCCTTATCTACAGAAAGATTTTGTACCTTAACCGTAATTTTAACCCACATCAACAAACACCTAGACCCTGGGGCCGCTTTAATAAAAGGAACACAGTGGTAGGCTTTACTGATTCTTCAGCAGAATCTTCTGATAGCTCCGATCCAGGAGAAGGAGCGAGTGGGCAGCAACGCAATCAACCACATTTTTTATCAAGAGGCAACTCAGAACCTCCAAAGAGAGGAAGGGTCAAACAGCAGCAGAGATGGCACAATCCCCCTGGAGAACGCCAGACGAGACACAAATTTTACCAATGGTAAATTCTGATTGTGCTCCTAACTCTATTCCGATTTTTAACATCTCTAACCACACCCTCTCGAACCATGAATCATCCCTCCTCCAGAGAGGATTATCGTTTGTCCCTGCTACCTACCCAAACTTTTTGGACCTTCAATCAGAATTGATGGCCTTCTTTCGCAAATTAAGACTACGTTCCTATTTTGAACTAAATCCGTCTGAACCTAAAACCACTGTGACACCTTTCAGGCCACCATCTACCTTTTCCCCTACAACTAACATGATACCAAGAGAAATTGTCACGTTTGAGAAAGTTATTCTTAAAGAGATTTCTGAGCTAGAGAAAGCCCATCTCTTCATACCCTTTAACATCTCTATTGAGGAAAAGACCGCCATCTCCACCCTGAGAAACAACAATCAGCTAATAATTAAACCTGCTGATAAAGGTGGTGGAATTGTCCTACAGGACATTGATAACTACAAAGAGGAACTGCAACGTCAGGTTTCCAATACTGATCATTATTGTAAGCTACCGTGTAATCCCACAAAGGAATTACAGACCCTGATTAGGCAGCTCACTACAGACGCCATGTCTAATGGCATCATTAGCCAACATGAATACAATTTTTTGAACACCACCAACCCGAGAATCCCAGTGATTTATACTTTACCCAAGATCCACAAGAGACTTGACAAACCCCCAGGTAGGCCGATAGTGTCAGGCTGTGGCTCGGTGCTGGAACCATTGGGCCAGTACGTCAATCATTTCTTAAAGGACTTTGTACCAACAACCCAGTGTTATATCAGAGATAGTATGCATATGATAAACATCATAGAAAATCATGCATTTAATCCTGAAATTGAGACTCTTTCTACACTAGACGTTGAGTCGTTATATACGAACATACCACAGAGAGACTCCCTGCTGGTGATGGAAAGAATTCTTAATACTAGGCCCAGCCCCCACAGAGTTCCTACCTTGTTCATTATACAACTCTTGGAAATCTGTCTCACCCAAAACTTCTTCATGTACGATTCCCAATATTACCAACAGGTACGGGGTACATCTATGGGGGCTATTTTTGCCCCCACCCTGGCTATACTGTATATGGACTGGTTGGAGACTAATACTATCCTGTCTCCCACCAACCCCTTCCACCAAGGATTGAACACATGGAAGAGGTATATAGACAATATCTTTCTAATCTGGGGAGGCACTGTCCCTGAGCTTCTGGGTTTATTGCACTGGCTTAACCACAATTGCAATGGCCTCACATTTACCATAACTCACAACCCTAACAGTATTTCTTTTCTTGATCTAAATATTCAACATCAAGATGGCATTCTATACACCTCCCTGTTCCGCAAACCAACGGAGAGAAACACCTTACTGCGGTATGACAGCTGTCACCCAAGGGCTCTGAGGGACAGTCTGCCATACTCCCAGTTCTTGAGACTGAGGAGAAATTGTTTTAGGAAGGAGGATTACTTCTGTGAGGCAAACACTTTATCTGAGAAACTCAAGTTCAGAGGGTACCCGAGGCGCTTGATCAAGAACTCTATGAAAAGAGCCTGGTACTGCCCGCGAGAAACTCTCCTCGAACCGAAACCCAAACAACCTTCAGAAAAATTGGTGTGTGTTACTACCTACTCCCCAATTTCCAACCGTGTAAAACAATGTGTCAAGAAGAACTGGCACATTCTAAATTCAGGGGTGCTAAATTGGGGTACTCCCCTCTTTGCCTTCAATAAAAATAAAAATCTTAAAGACCAACTGGTGAGGGCGGCATTACCATCTGTGAAAAATGTAACTCTCCACGATCACTGGCAATTACCACCACTCCTTGGCCACTCTCGTTGTGGGTCCTGCATTGTATGTGACTTCTCCATCGATGGTAAAGAATTTGTATATAAAAATGTGAGAAATGTATTAAAAACATTCACAAATTGTAACAGCCAGAATATTGTATATGCCATTCTCTGCCCATGCAACATGATATACGTGGGCCAAACCAAACAGAAGATTAAGCTGAGGATATCCCAACATAGAAGTCGCATCCGTTGCAAAATACCCAATGCCCCATTGGTGGAACACTTTTTGGAAAAAGGACACTCGGAGAATGATATTCGTTGGACCGTAATCTCCCAGATCACCATCCCACCTAGAGGTGGGGACCTCACCCGCCTCCTGAACAGAGAGGACCTTAAATGGATTTTGAAGACTGACAGTCTTAACTCTGGTCTCAACCTTCAAGATGAATGGACTGCTCTGATATAGGAGCGGGTGCTGAATCAGTCATATGTGTACTCTGTTGTGAATATGAGTTTTAATTGTGCTATCTATAAGCTCTTCTTTAAGCATGTCACTGGCTCTCCACCTCACTATCTCTATCGTCGATTTTAGTCCTACCTTGATTTTTTCACCCCTTCACTGACTCAAGATGGCATACGCGGCGGTCCTCCTTTTATTTTTATGCCACCTCCCTCCCAGGCAGGCAATTATATAGCCTTGCCTCGCCACTCCTCCCTGAGCACGCCAGGAAGAGAGATCCTTCACCGACTAACCCGGTAAGTTTACTCCTTCGTTCACTGACAACTACGCCTTCTCCCCCGTTATTTTCCGAGCCTGAATCACTCTTCTTGCCCCCCAGGTCCCCTGGCTGCCGATGAATACCACTTATTAACACGGCTCCCGCCGCCCGATTGTGGTAAGATATTATTAGAGACCTTCTCCTTCACCCGCGTGCCCCTACACGCTGGCCGCATTACTTAAATATCTATCTCTAACCTTTTTTAGGTTGGACGCGTTTGCATTCGCTACCCACTTATCCGGCTACTGCCTTCCGAGGCAATTCGGTAAGCTGTAAGCTTTCACTGGCGACTCACCCCGCTATGCCGACCCACCCCTACCAATCTCTCACCGCCTCCCCCGTCTACCATTGGCCCGAGGCACCCTGATACTACTGCGGTATTGTATAAACTCACGACGGGCTCGATCACGTAGTCCGCCCTTATTAGCACTTTCACTGTATACTACCGTTTTAGCACATGGACAATGTTACTCCCTCAGGCAATTCCACACCTATATTATACGTGAGGAAGCTCTTTTTTAATTCTCGCACTTTACACCTTAGCTTTAGCACTGCAACCCCACTTTGGATGTCGTGCCCACCACTTTAGATCACTTATAATCTCTTACACCTTACCAGTGTCGCGTCACACACTGGTCACCACAAGTCACTTCTCAATTCTTGTAAATGTAGTTCGTGTAACTAAATGTGAAAATTTCCCTTTTCCCCCCTTTAGGCATTTAGAGGCTTAATAACCTTAAGGCTTTTCATTGTAACTGTCCTGATGATGGACCCTGTGATTTACTAAGGGTCCGAAACGCCGTCGACTTTTCAAGCACTGAAACTAAACTATGATTACTATATGTTGTAAAGTGCTTAGCTGTAATACTCTGTACAATTGTATTGTTGGTAGAGTAACTTGTTTTGCCTTATAAAGCCCTTGTTTGCTGTCTATATCATCCCTATGTACCTGTTCTGTTAGTGCTGGGCACAGGCTTGTGGTCCACATTGGCTGATCGTTGGAAGGTATTTGGTGTGATTTAAATACATGAATTTTGAGTAAAATCTCTGAAAGACCACTGTCCGGCTGGACATGTCTCTCTAAAATATAGATTGACTCTGTCTATATTTTATTTTGTTCTGATACTTCGCTATGCTTGGGACCAATGTTGTTTGAAAAAAAGTATGCTCCCGAGGTCCCTGCTGACTAATATTGGGGTCCCTTGTTGTTGTTAAATTAACTGTGCGCAATCAGCTGATTGCAAGGGTTTCTCTCCCCTTCCACTTCTCCTAAGTGGTCCCCTGCCTCCCGGTACCTACAGCTGTGTACCTCTTCTTTCCCCCCCCCCTCTGTCCGTGTGTTATGTCTGACCCAGCACCCTTATACTCCCTTGAGTATATTAATGAAATTTGTGCAGGCCCCTCCTTGTTTGATACTCCAGATGAACCCTCCTCGACAGGCAATACTAGTCTATCAGAAGATTTAGAAAAATATAAGAAAAAACATGCTCGATTAGAACTAATGATGCTCATGCTGACCCAGTATCTGAAATCCAACACCATCCCTCTTGGTTTGCAAGTTAGAAATATTCCCGGAGTGTTCACCGACAACCCCAAATACATCACAGGGTTTAGCGGCATTGGCACTACTTGCTCCCGCCATTGGTTAGTACTAGGGATTGAAACTGCAGTTGAGGAACTTAAAAAACTGGATGATATTATCAAAGATCTGGAAAAACAGATCACAGATGATAAAACTATTGTTGATACAAAGTCCTTACTAGAGAAAATTGACATAACGGTGGCCGAGTTCCACCGGATTGAACAAAATAAAAAAATCGAACAAAGTAAAGAAGGACATTAAATTCTTCTCACTGGAATGTACCTATCCTTATCTACAGAAAGATTTTTACCTTAACCGTAATTTTAACCCACATCAACAAACACCTATACCCTGGGGCCGCTTTATTAAAAGGAACACAGTGGTAGGCTTTACTGATTCTTCAGCAGAATCTTCTGATAGCTCCGATCCAGGAGAAGGAGCGAGTGGGCAGCAACGCAATCAACCACATTTTTTATCAAGAGGCAACTCAGAACCTCCAAAGAGAGGAAGGGTCAAGCAGCAGCAGAGATGGCACAATCCCCCTGGAGAACGCCAGACGAGACACAAATTTTACCAATGGTAAATTCTGATTGTGCTCCTAACTCTATTCCGATTTTTAACATCTCTAACCACACCCTCTCGAACCATGAATCATCCCTGCTCCAGAGAGGATTATCGTTTGTCCCTGCTACCTACCCAAACTTTTTGGACCTTCAATCAGAATTGATGGCCTTCTTTCGCAAATTAAGACTACGTTCCTATTTTGAACTAAATCTGTCTGAACCTAAAACCACTGTGACACCTTTCAGGCCACCATCTACCTTTTCCCCTACAACTAACATGATACCAAGAGAAATTGTCACGTTTGAGAAAGTTATTCTTAAAGAGATTTCTGAGCTAGAGAAAGCCCATCTCTTCATACCCTTTAACATCTCTATTGAGGAAAAGACCGCCATCTCCACCCTGAGAAACAACAATCAGCTAATAATAAAACCTGCTGATAAAGGTGGTGGAATTGTCCTACAGAACATTGATAACTACAAAGAGGAACTGCAACGTCAGGTTTCCAATACTGATCATTATTGTAAGCTACCGTGTAATCCCACAAAGGAATTACAGACCCTGATTAGGCAGCTCACTACAGACGCCATGTCTAATGGCAACATTAGGATGGGGAGCACACAGTGTTGTTTAAATGCCCCTCACACACCAACAGGCCCTTGGTGTCATGCTTCATCATCGGGGCCTTCGCACCCCTCTACGGGATGCGGCGTGCTGCGACAAACGACTACGTAGGAGCACTTTGTAGTGAGCTATGTGAGGGTGTATAATGAAGGATGTGAGTGAGGTGAGGTGAAAAAAGTGAGTAAAAAATACCTGGCACTAAGGAAACAAATATTTATTCTGTCCTTGGCTAGTATTAATAAAAGGTGCAGAATCTGGTTGAAAAAATACGTACTAGGGTATATCAACCATTAACAGTGTCAACATGTTTCGGCGCACAAGGCTCCTTCTTCAGGACGAGGATATGCACTATTATCCTCACCTTACTCACATTGAATGTGAAAGTGTTCGAAATTTTTTTTAAAATAAAAATTCAATGTGTAATGTACCTATCAATGTTTTAAGAAAAGGTATGTTCGTTGCGCCCAATTGGCGTTTTGAGAAAAACCTGTAAAAGAAAGACATAATAAATATACTAGTCGGATGTCCAGGAACATAGTAAACATGCTAGTCGGATGTCCAGGAACATGAGGAAAAAGTATTTCTTTTCTAATAAAGGTGAGTATACAGAACTCAACTGAGGCTCTGGTACCTTGTGAAAGAAAGACACTTAAAGAGGGACACACAACCCTAAACACACACACATACATACATGCAATCTCCCAGATATAAATGGGAAAAAAGGGGTTAGCAATGGTGCAGGCTTACTTATGTTCAAAAACTCGGAAGGCCTCATGAGCCTATGCGTGGTATTGGGGGTATCTCTCTTCGTTGCCCAGTAAACAACCTAAAAGATAGTAATAGCTGTATTGTAGGTAGTGAAGTAGAGATTAATCAATAAGACAAGGTTACTGATACGTGAGACGCATCCTCGGTCTTAACTCGCCCTACTCACGGTGACTGCATGGAACGATCGCCTGCCTTCCCCTCAACGCTGCTCCGGTGAAGTGAGCCGTTAGGGGAGAGGCTCGCTTTTTATACTCTATGGTTTGGTTAATTGGTTGAAGTAAATTGGATAATCAATAGCGGAAGGGAGCCCATATAAGGCCAAAATACCCGTTTCTTTTCCGGTACGCATGTGGTCCCCGGAACTGCGCTGGACATGGTCGCGCTGGCTTGGCGGTAGTGAATCCCGGGACGCGCATGCGTAAACCCAGATTAATGCCTTGCGAGGTGCGCATGCGTCAAGCCGAAACGGCCAGCGCATGCGCAAACGAGTGGCACTGCATTGCCGAGCACTGCTGACCGTGGTTATTCAGCCAGTAGTGTTTATATTACCCAGCTCTCCCAATCGATGATCATATATTGTGAGGTTCCAAATGGAAGGACAAAGTAGTGGTGAATTAGATCCAAAAGGATTCTTTTGGGGAGTATAGCGTTCGTGGTGGCCCAATGGAGGTAGTAAGGTGGCCCATAAATTTTACAACTAATGAGGGGAGATATCCATAACGGAAGGTTACACTAGACCTCAATAGGTGTCTTCAATGTACACAAACGCTCATCACACCACTAGAACTATGAGTCGTCTGATAGATAGAAACAAGATGCTATATTAGATGTTCCTTCGTCACTCATCATACCATGCATACAGTATGCAAAAGTTAGCGTAATTGGCTCCAAGGAATTGAATCATTAAGCCCTGCGCTGTCGGTGCCCAGACGGAACACCCAACGTTGCTCCTTTTCCAACAGAACTGTGTCTGAGGGTAGTTGTTCGATCACTGTCCATTGTAATTCATTGACACAGTGTTGAAGTTCCAGGAAATGAGCTGACATTTTTGTAGTTGCCTTCTTGCATCTAATGTTGCTCTTATGCTCATTAATCCTGACTTTGACTTGTCTCGTGGTCATTCCCACATACTCCTTTCCGCAGGGACATGTGATCAAGTAGACCACATTTTTACTATTACAGTTTGTGAACGTCCGTTGTTCCCAGCTGGTCCCATTGGTGAAGGAAAGGGTCTGACTCTTTTTTGTAAGGTGACAACAGTTGCAATTGCCACAAGGATGGTGGCCCTTTATCCCCTGTAGTCTTGTTTGCTCCATTTTTAGTGGCTGTGGTCTTGTATGGACGAGAATGTCTTTCAGATTCCTGCCACGTCTGTGGGCGAACATTGGTTTCTCAAGGGATAGTGTGCCACATGTGAGTATGCGCCAATGTCTATTTACCAGTTTCGTCAATTGGTTGGTAACCGGGCTGTAGGTGGTGATACAGACCGTCCTGCTCATCTGGTTATCATTTGTGGGTTTGTCTTCGAGGAGAGCCTCACAATTGTTATTCCTAGCTCTTTTCATAGCCTTCTGGATAACAGGGTTAGGGTATTTCCTTTCTCTTAACTTAGTACAAAGATCTTTGGCTTGACTTTTATATTTCGCCAGGTCGCTGCAGTTCCGACGTAGGCGCAGGAACTGTCCATATGGAAGGTTCTCCCTCAGGTGACGCGGATGGAAGCTGTCAAACCTGAGGACGCAGTTCCTGGCCGTCGGTTTAAAATGAGTCTCTGTTTTAAGAAACCCTGCCTCATGATAGATATTGAGGTCCAAGAAAACCATAGAACTGTTTGACATTTGGTGGGTGAACTTGAGGAAAGTGTTCTGATTGTTCAGCCATTGCATAAACTCTGTGATGGAATTCTCGTCCCCCTCCCAAATCACCAGGACGTCGTCAATATAGCGTCGCCATGTGTTTATCCTCGTTCTGTAGGGATTACTGGGATGGAGGATTTTTGAGGACTCCAGGTGATGGACATAGAGTCCTGCCAGGCTCGGAGCAAAGGTGCTCCCCATGCTGGTCCCATGGCTTTGCCAATACAGAGTTCCCTCGTATTCAAAAAAGTTCTTTGTGAGAGCTAAGGAGATGCACTCCATAACAACACCTCTTGGAGTTTGGTATTTCCAATGTGTGGAGTGGAGTACTTCTTCAATGATCAAAAGTGTCTCATCGTGTGGGAGGCTCGTATAAAGACTCTCCACATCCAGGCTCAGAAGCATTTGTGACTCAGGGTCAAATGGGTGATTCTGCAATAATTGGAGCACCGCCTTTGTGTCCCTTAGATATGTGTCTGTGGCCTGCACAAGGGGTCTCAAGAATGCATCGGCAAACTTGGATAGTGGTTCCAGAATGGATGAGATGCCGGATACAATCGGGCGTCCTGGCGGGTTCTCAAGGTTCTTATGCACTTTGGGTATGGTGTAGAAATATGGCGTACGAGGGTTTTTTTGAACCAGAAACTCTGATTCCTTTTTGGAGAGCCAATCATGTGCAAGGGCCTCCTCAATCATTCCTTCTATTTTTACTCTTAGGGACTCAGTAGGATCTACAACCAGGACTTGATAGTTTCTGTTGTCAGATAAGAGTCTTCTGCACTCCTTGTCATAGGCGGTGGTGGTTTGAACAACCACAGCTCCCCCTTTGTCAGCTGGCTTAATGACTAGATCTTTGTTGTGTCCGAGTTCCCTGATAGCTTCATTTTCCAGTTTGCTGATGTTTTGGAACACCCTTTGTTTAGTGTCCAAATTCTTTAGTTCCTGCATGATAGCCTTTTCGAAAGCCAATACTTCCACTGGAAGTTGGCTGTCCAGTGGTGTGAAGTTGGACTTAGGTCTTAATCCTGTATCTGAGGTCTCTAGAGGTGGTTCCTTATCCTTAAAGAAAGCCCTCAATTTGATAGTTCTTATAAAGTCCTGCATTTCTTTGTGCAGCAAAAAAATTTCTGGTTTGTTGGTTGGGACATACCCTAAGCCTTTGTTCAGTACCTTGTGTTGTACCTCAGTAAGGGGCCAAGGAGTTATGTTAATAACTAGGTCCCCCTCTTGCTCATTGATGCTTGGTTCGCTGTCATACTCCTGGTTAGGACCCTGGGGTCTGTTCCGTCTGCGGGTTGCCAGTTCACATTGTTGCCCTTCCTGTTCCTCCCTCTGTTCGATCCCTGGCCCCAGGATAAAAAAGGCTGAGCATTTTGGGCTACGTTGGTTTGTTCCGGGACCCATTGTGGATACATCTGCCCCATTGGTGGGGGGACAAATTGATATGGTGGGAACTGGAAATGGTTCTGGTAGGGGTTGAACTGTGGTCCCTGAAAACCTCTCCACCCTCGCTGGCGAGGGTATTGAGATCTCTGTTATCGATAACCACCCCTCTGTTTTCTTTGTTGGAAACCACCCGAATTTGTACTGGTAGTACTTCCATCAGAGCTCGCATTATCTGAGTCGCTCCCCTTGTCTTTCATCACATAGTCTGCTTTTGTGTATGGATATGCCCATTCAGGGGTAAAGCGATCTTTATCTTTTTTCATTTTATTAAATTTGCTCTGCTTCAGAGTGGCCTCAAAATCCATCATTTGTTGGTTGAGTTCATCTAATCCTTTCTTCGGATCAGCTGGTGAAATGAAAGCTTTTAACTTTACTTCCAGTCTAGTGATCTCTGTTTTAAGTTCCAGGGATTTTCTTGTCGCAGTTTGCACTATCAAGACCAACCAGTCTCTAGTGCAGTGCCACGAAATAAGCGACCATGCTTTTTTAAAAACCATGTCGTCCTGAAAAATGAAAGGTTCATTTTTAACCAACAAGCCCTGCGGGGCTATTTTGTTTCTTAAATATTCCCTCATCAGGAGACCATGTAGGGCTGCTCTTAAATGGATTTTCCTAGTGTTCATTAACTCATCCCAGTCTGCTACTGCTGGGCTCGGGTCGCTACTGCTAAGGCCCTCAAAAGGATTGACATCAGCAAGAATTCTATCGATGTCGTCCTCACTGAAGGTCAGTCCATGATCGTCCTCCATGATGGTTTTCGGAGGAAGTTGAATTTCTGGTACAGGGCAAATATATGTAAGGAAAAGTGTTTATGTATGTCCACAGTGTCTACTATTAAACGGGAAAGGGGCTCCCACAGCTGTGCGCTGTCTAAAACGGAAATATAACAAAAGGGGGGAGAGAGAGAAAAGTGGATCCAGACTCCCTAGGCATCATGAATAAACAAAATAGAATCCACTAGGAGGGTGGCAGTGGTCCCTAATAGGATGGGGAGCACACAGTGTTGTTTAAATGCCCCTCACACACCAACAGGCCCCTTGGTGTCATGCTTCATCATCGGGGCACCCCTCTACGGGATGCGGCGTGCTGCGACAAACGACTACGTAGGAGCACTTTGTAGTGAGCTATGTGAGGGTGTATAATGAAGGATGTGAGTGAGGTGAGGTGAAAAAAGTGAGTAAAAAATACCTGGCACTAAGGAAACAAATATTTATTCTGTCCTTGGCTGGTATTAATAAAAGGTGCAGAATCTGGTTGAAAAAATACGTACTAGGGTATATCAACCATTAACAGTGTCAACATGTTTCGGAGCACAAGGCTCCTTCTTCAGGACGAGGATATGCACTATTATCCTCACCTTACTCACATGAAATGTGAAAGTGTTCGACATTTTTTTTTAAATAAAAATTCAAAATTCAATGTGTAATGTACCTATCAATGTTTTAAGAAACGGTATGTTCGTTGCGCCCAATTGGCGTTTTTAGAAAAACCTGTAAAAGAAAGACATAATAAATATACTAGTCGGATGTCCAGGAACATAGTAAACATGCTAGTCGGATGTCCAGGAACATGAGGAAAAAGTATTTCTTTTCTAATAAAGGTGAGTATACAGAACTCAACTGAGGCTCTGGTACCTTGTGAAAGAAAGACACTTAAAGAGGGACACACAACCCTAAACACACACACATACATACATGCAATCTCCCAGATATAAATGGGAAAAAAGGGGTTAGCAATGGTGCAGGCTTACTTATGTTCAAAAACTCGGAAGGCCTCATGAGCCTATGCGTGGTATTGGGGGTATCTCTCTTCGTTGCCCAGTAAACAACCTAAAAGATAGTAATAGCTGTATTGTAGGTAGTGAAGTAGAGATTAATCAATAAGACAAGGTTACTGATACGTGAGACGCATCCTCGGTCTTAACTCGCCCTACTCACGGTGACTGCATGGAACGATCGCCTGCCTTCCCCTCAACGCTGCTCCGGTGAAGTGAGCCGTTAGGGGAGAGGCTCGCTTTTTATACTCTATGGTTTGGTTAATTGGTTGAAGTAAATTGGATAATCAATAGCGGAAGGGAGCCCATATAAGGCCAAAATACCCGTTTCTTTTCCGGTACGCATGTGGTCCCCGGAACTGCGCTGGACATGGTCGCGCTGGCTTGGCGGTAGTGAATCCCGGGACGCGCATGCGTAAACCCAGATTAATGCCTTGCGAGGTGCGCATGCGTCAAGCCGAAACGGCCAGCGCATGCGCAAACGAGTGGCACTGCATTGCCGAGCACTGCTGACCGTGGTTATTCAGCCAGTAGTGTTTATATTACCCGGCTCTCCCAATCGATGATCATATATTGTGAGGTTCCAAATGGAAGGACAAAGTAGTGGTGAATTAGATCCAAAAGGATTCTATTGGGGAGTATAGCGTTCGTGGTGGCCCAATGGAGGTAGTAAGGTGGCCCATAAATTTTACAACTAATGAGGTGAGATATCCATAACGGAAGGTTACACTAGACCTCAATAGGTGTCTTCAATGTACACAAACGCTCATCACACCACTAGAACTACGAGTAGTCTGGTAGATAGAAACAAGATGCTATATTAGATGTTCCTTCGTCACTCATCATACCATGCATACAGTATGCAAAAGTTAGCGTAATTGGCTCCAAGGAATTGAATCATTAAGCCCTGCGCTGTCGGTGCCCAGACGGAACACCCAACGTTGCTCCTTTTCCAACAGACCTGTGTCTGAGGGTAGTTGTTCGATCACTGTCCATTGTAATTCATTAACACAGTGTTGAAGTTCCAGGAAATGAGCTGACATTTTTGTAGTTGCCTTCTTGCATCTAATGTTGCTCTTATGCTCATTAATCCTGACTTTGACTTGTCTGGTGGTCATTCCCACATACTCCTTTCCGCAGGGACATGTGATCAAGTAGACCACATTTTTACTATTACAGTTTGTGAACGTCCGTTGTTCCCAGCTGGTCCCATTGGTGAAGGAAAGGGTCTGACTCTTTTTTGTAAGGTGACAACAGTCAATTGGTTGGTAACCGGGCTGTAGGTGGTGACACAGACCGTTCTGCTCATCTGGTTATCATTTGTGGGTTTGTCTTCGAGGAGAGCCTCACGATTGTTATTCCTAGCTCTTTTCATAGCCTTCTGGATAACAGGGTTAGGGTATTTCCTTTCTCTTAACTTAGTACAAAGTTCTTTGGCTTGACTTTTATATTTCGCCAGGTCGCTGCAGTTCCGCTGATAACCAGATGAGCAGAACGGTCTGTGTCACCACCTACAGCCCGGTTACCAACCAATTGACGAAAACTGGTAAATAGACATTGGCGCATACTCACATGTGGCACACTATCCCTTGAGAAACCAATGTTCGCCCACAGACGTGGCAGGAATCAGAAAGACATTCTTGTCCATACAAGACCACAGCCACTAAAAATGGAGCAAACAAGACTACAGGGGATAAAGGGCCACCATCCTTGTGGCAATTGCAACTGTTGTCACCTTACAAAAAAAGAGTCAGACCCTTTCCTTCACCAATGGGACCAGCTGGGAACAACGGACGTTCACAAACTGTAATAGTAAAAATGTGGTCTACTTGATCACATGTCCCTGCGGAAAGGAGTATGTGGGAATGACCACGAGACAAGTCAAAGTCAGGATTAATGAGCATAAGAGCAACATTAGATGCAAGAAGGTAACTACAAAAATGTCAGCTCATTTCCTGGAACTTCAACACTGTGTCAATGAATTACAATGGACAGTGATCGAACAACTACCCTCAGACACAGGTCTGTTGGAAAAGGAGCAACGTTGGGTGTTCCGTCTGGGCACCGACAGCGCAGGGCTTAATGATTCAATTCCTTGGAGCCAATTACGCTAACTTTTGCATACTGTATGCATGGTATGATGAGTGACGAAGGAACATCTAACATAGCATCTTGTTTCTATCTACCAGACTACTCATAGTTCTAGTGGTGTGATGAGCGTTTGTGTACATTGAAGACACCTATTGAGGTCTAGTGTAACCTTCCGTTATGGATATCTCCCCTCATTAGTTGTAAAATTTATGGGCCACCTTACTACCTCCATTGGGCCACCACGAACCCTATACTCCCCAATAGAATCCTTTTGGATCTAATTCACCACTACTTTGTCCTTCCATTTGGAACCTCACAATATATGATCATCGATTGGGAGAGCTGGGTAATATAAACACTACTGGCTGAATAACCACGGTCAGCAGTGCTCGGCAATGCAGTGCCACTCGTTTGCGCATGCGCTGGCCGTTTCGGCTTGACGCATGCGCACCTCGCAAGGCATTAATCTGGGTTTACGCATGCGTGTCCCGGGATTCACTTCCGCCAAGCCAGCGCGACCATGTCCAGCGCAGTTCCGGGGACCACATGCGTACCGGAAAAGAAACGGGTATTTTGGCCTTATATGGGCTCCCTTCCGCTATTGATTATCCAATTTACTTCAACCAATTAACCAAACCATAGAGTATAAAAAGCGAGCCTCTCCCCTAACGGCTCACTTCACCGGAGCAGCGTTGAGAGGAAGGCAGGCGATCGTTCCATGCAGTCACCGTGAGTAGGGCGAGTTAAGACAGAGGATGCGTCTCACGTATCAGTAACCTTGTCTTATTGATTAATCTCTACTTCACTACCTACAATACAGCTATTACTATCTTGTAGGTTGTTTACTGGGCAACGAAGAGAGATACCCCCAATACCATGCATAGGCTCATGAGGCCTTCCGAGTTTTTGAACATAAGTAAGCCTGCACCATTGCTAACCCCTTTTTTCCCATTTATATCTGGGAGATTGCATGTATGTATGTGTGTGTGTTTAGGGTTGTGTGTCCCTCTTTAAGTGTCTTTCTTTCACAAGGTACCAGAGCCTCAGTTGAGTTCTGTATACTCACCTTTATTAGAAAAGAAATACTTTTTCCTCATGTTCCTGGACATCCGACTAGCATGTTTACTATGTTCCTGGACATCCGACTAGTATATTTATTATGTCTTTCTTTTACAGGTTTTTCTCAAAACGCCAATTGGGCGCAACGAACATACCTTTTCTTAAAACATTGATAGGTACATTACACATTGAATTTTGAATTTTTATTTAAAAAAAAAATTCGAACACTTTCACATTTCATGTGAGTAAGGTGAGGATAATAGTGCATATCCTCGTCCTGAAGAAGGAGCCTTGTGCTCCGAAACATGTTGACACTGTTAATGGTTGATATACCCTAGTACGTATTTTTTCAACCAGATTCTGCACCTTTTATTAATACCAGCCAAGGACAGAATAAATATTTGTTTCCTTAGTGCCAGGTATTTTTTACTCACTTTTTTCACCTCACCTCACTCACATCCTTCATTATACACCCTCACATAGCTCACTACAAAGTGCTCCTACGTAGTCGTTTGTCGCAGCACGCCGCATCCCATAGAGGGGTGCGAAGGCCCCGATGATGAAGCATGACACCAAGGGGCCTGTTGGTGTGTGAGGGGCATTTAAACAACACTGTGTGCTCCGCATCCTATTAGGGACCACTGCCACCCTCCTAGTGGATTCTATTTTGTTTATTCATGATGCCTAGGGAGACTGGATCCACTTTTCTCTCTCTCCCCCCTTTTGTTATATTTCCTAATGGCAACATTAGCCAACATGAATACAATTTTTTGAACACCACCAACCAGAGAATCCCAGTGATTTATACTTTACCCAAGATCCACAAGAGACTTGACAAACCCCCAGGTAGGCCGATAGTGTCAGGCTGTGGCTCGGTGCTGGAACCATTGGGCCAGTACGTCAATCATTTCTTAAAGGACTTTGTACCAACAACCCAGTGTTATATCAGAGATAGTATGCATATGATAAACATCATAGAAAATCATGCATTTAATCCTGAAATTGAGACTCTTTCTACACTAGACGTTGAGTCGTTATATACGAACATACCACAGAGAGACTCCCTGCTGGTGATGGAAAGAATTCTTAATACTAGGCCCAGCCCCCACAGAGTTCCCACCTTGTTCATTATACAACTCTTGGAAATCTGTCTCACCCAAAATTTCTTCATGTACGATTCCCAATATTACCAACAGGTACGGGGTACATCTATGGGGGCTATTTTTGCCCCCACCCTGGCTATACTGTATATGGACTGGTTGGAGACTAATATTATCCTGTCTCCCACCAACCCCTTCCACCAAGGATTGAACACATGGAAGAGGTATATAGACGATATCTTTCTAATCTGGGGAGGCACTGTCCCTGAGCTTCTGGGTGATTGCACTGGCTTAACCACAATTGCAATGGCCTCACATTTACCATAACTCACAACCCTAACAGTATTTCTTTTCTTGATCTAAATATTCAACATCAAGATGGCATTCAATACACCTCCCTGTTCCCCAAACCAACGGAAAGAAACACCTTACTGCGGTATGACAGCTGTCACCCAAGGGCTCTGAGGGACAGTGTGCCATACTCCCAGTTCTTGAGACTGAGGAGAAATTGTTTTAGGAAGGAGGATTACTTTTGTGAGGCAAACACTTTATCTGAGAAACTCAAGTTCAGAGGGTATCCGAGGCGCTTGATCAAGAACTCTATGAAAAGAGCCTGGTACTGCCCGCGAGAAACTCTCCTCGAACCGAAACCCAAACAACCTTCAGAAAAATTGGTGTGTGTTACTACCTACTCCCCAATTTCCAACCGTGTAAAACAATGTGTCAAGAAGAACTGGCACATTCTAAATTCAGGGGTGCTAAATTGGGATACTCCCCTCTTTGCCTTCAAGAAAAATAAAAATCTTAAAGACCAACTGGCGAGGGCGGCATTACCATCTGTGAAAAATGTAACTCTCCACGATCACTGGCAATTACCACCACTCCTTGGCCACTCTCGTTGTGGGTCCTGCATTGTATGTGACTTCTCCATCGATGGTAAAGAATTTGTATATAAAAATGTGAGAAATGTATTAAAAACATTCACAAATTGTAACAGCCAGAATATTGTATATGCCATTCTCTGCCCATGCAACATGATATACGTGGGCCAAACCAAACAGAAGATTAAGCTGAGGATATCCCAACATAGAAGTCGCATCCGTTGCAAAACACCCAATGCCCCATTGGTGGAACACTTTTTGGAAAAAGGACACTCGGAGAATGATATTCGTTGGACCGTAATCTCCCAGATCACCATCCCACCTAGAGGTGGGGACCTCACCCGCCTCCTGAACAGAGAGGAACTTAAATGGATTTTGAAGACTGACAGTCTTAACTCTGGTCTTAACCTTCAAGATGAATGGACTGCTCTGATATAGGAGCGGGTGCTGAATCAGTCATATGTGTACTCTGTTGTGAATATGAGTTTTAATTGTGCTATCTATAAGCTCTTCTTTAAGCATGTCACTGGCTCTCCACCTCACTACCTCTATCGTCGATTTTAGTCCTACCTTGATTTTTTCACCCCTTCACAGACTCAAGATGGCATACGCGGCGGTCCTCCTTTTATTTTTATGCCCCCTCCCTCCCAGGCAGGCAATTATATAGCCTTGCCTCGCCACTCCTCCCTGAGCACGCCAGGAAGAGAGATCCTTCACCGACTAACCCGGTAAGTTTACTCCTTCGTTCACTGACAACTACGCCTTCTCCCCCGTTATTTTACGAGCCTGAATCACTCTTCTTGCCCCCCAGGTCCCCTGGCTGCCGATGAATACCACTTATTAACACGGCTCCCGCCGCCCGATTGTGGTAAGATATTATTAGAGACCTTCTCCTTCACCCGCGTGCCCCTACACGCTGGCCGCATTACTTAAATATCTATCTCTAACCTTTTTTAGGGTGGACACGTTTGTATTCGCTACCCTCTTATCCGGCTACTGCCTTCCGAGGCAATTCGGTAAGCTGTAAGCTTTCACTGGCGACTCACCCCGCTATGCCGACCCACCCCTACCAATCTCTCACCGCCTCCCCCCGTCTACCATTGGCCCGAGGCACCCTGATACTACTGCGGTATTGTATAAACTCACGACGGGCTCGATCACGTAGCCCGCCCTTATTAGCACTTTCACTGTATACTACCGTTTTAGCACATGGACAATGTTACTCCCTCAGGCAATTCCACACCTATATTATACGTGTGGAAGCTCTTTTTTAATTCTCGCACTTTACACCTTAGCTTTAGCACTGCAACCCCACTTTGGATGTCGTGCCCACCACTTTAGATCACTTATAATCTCTTACACCTTACCAGTGTCGCGTCACACACTGGTCGCTTCTCAATTCTTGAAAATGTAGTTCGTGTAACTAAATGTGAAAATTTCCCTTTTCCCCCCTTTAGGCATTTAGAGGCTTAATAACCTTAAGGCTTTTCATTGTAACTGTCCTGATGATGGACCCTGTGAATTACTAAGGGTCCGAAACGCCGTCGACTTTTCAAGCACTGAAACTAAACTATGATTACTATATGTTGTAAAGTGCTTAGCTGTAATACTCTGTACAATTGTATTGTTGGTAGAGTAACTTGTTTTGCCTTATAAAGCCCTTGTTTGCTGTCTATATCATCCCTATGTACCTGTTCTGTTAGTGCTGGGCACAGGCTTGTGGTCCACACTGGCTGATCGTTGGAAGGTATTTGGTGTGATTTAAATACATGAATTTTGAGTAAAATCTCTGAAAGACCACTGTCCGGCTGGACATGTCTCTCTAAAATATAGATTGACTCCGCATTAAACACCGGGTCCTCCAGCACCAGCGGGTTCAGTCTCCATGTGGGGACCGGCTGCCTCTGTCTGGACCAAAGGATCGTGAGCAAGCAAGGGTTATGATCCGAGATAGTCCTTGCTAGGTATTCGCTGCTACTTGTGAGTTCCTGGGCCCCAGGTGTACAAAGAACAGTGTCAAGGCGCACGTGAAGGTCATGGGGTGCAGAGTAAAACGAATAATCCCTGTCAGTGGGGTGATGTGTCCGCCAGGCATCTAAGAGGTCCCATTTTTCCTGCCAAGTTCTCCACGCCCCGGCCACCCTGCGCACCGCTGATTGCGCCAGCGGAGGATGGGAACGGTCCAGCTCCACATCCACCACTGAATTAAAGTCCGCCCCCATAAACACTGTGCCCACCAGCAGGGACGCCAGACTCCCCGACAACGCCGAGAAAAACGCAGCCTGGTCAGTGTTTGGGACATAGACGCTGCAAAGCGTAACGTCCCGGCCATCGAGACGCCCCAGCACAGCCACAAACCTCCCCTCTGAGTCCACCACCGTCGTCATGGGTTGGAAGGGGACACCTGCGCGCACCCAGACCAGCGCCCCCCTAGCATGAGCGGAAAAGGTGGTATAGAAGAGTTGCCCCCTCCAACGCCGCTGCAGCGCCTGCCCTTCTGCTTGATTTAAATGCGTTTCCTGTAAAAAGGCCACCTGGACCCCCCTGCGGACCAAATATGCATGCACCTTATACCGCTTCCTCATGGAGCTGAGCCCCCGCACATTCAAGGTAATTACATTTCAATTCAAGTCTAGCCGCCATCAATAGGTCTATAACGGAGTCCAATCCCACACAATCCTAGCGGCACACTGACAACCCCCTGTAATACGTAACAGCCCCAACCAACTCCCAACCCACCCTCCCCCAGAACAGGCGCCAAACAGTTGTTACCCATCCAAACCCAACCCCCGTCAACGAGGGAAACTCTGGGAACTACCAGAGACTCACAAGCTATGTGAGGTAGAGGGGGTGACCCTACACCAGCCAGGCCGGACAACAAGAGACCCACCACACCGTGATAGGCCGATCCCGCCTATGATATCCTCCTCCCCCCAGCTGCGCCTCAACCCATTTGAGTTCTCAATCTGCCAGGGCCCTCTCACCCCCCCAGCAATACCCCTACAATACAGCAGTGAGCGTTCCTCCCAGCGCCCCAAGAAGTGGTCGCCCAGTGTCCCCCAAAGTGTCAACACCGCAGGTAGGGTATGCCCCCTTACTGTACTTTATTCAGCATCCTGAGTATCATTCGTCCATCAGTCCATCGGCCGTCTGTGGGGTAACCTGAGGCAGCTCCCCAGGATCCTTCTCCGATCCCACATCAGAGCCTCCAAAGTCCACCTCATCAGAGCCAAGCCGGGAACCCGAATCCACCAATGGGGTCTCCGTCGCTCCTCCAGAGATGACCGACACCACCTGCAGGGCGGCCTGCCTCTCCATCTCCGTCTGCGATGCCGACGGGAACCTCCTGTTCTGCACACGTCTTCGGTTGCGCCTACTCCTGCGCGGTTTTGGTCTGTCCTCCGGTGCCTCTGCCCAGTTGCCAGCGCCATCTTTGCCCGCTCGGTACCGCTCCAACCATTGCCAAGCGTCATCCGGTGTGTCACAAAACGTCGCCACTCCATCCACCAGCAATTTTAGGCGTGCAGGGAACAGCAAGGAGTACTGCACTCCTTCATCACGGAGGGCCCTCTTGACCGCCAAGAAGGAGAAACGACTACGTTGGACCTCCTGGGAGTAGTCGGGGAAAAGAGACACCGATGCGTTGTCCACCTTATACGGGCCAGTCGACCTAGCTTGTCGCAGAATGATGTCCCAGTCTCTGAAATGCAGCAGACGCGCAACCACCGGCCGGGGAGGGCGGCCCGGTGCTGGAGGCCAGGCTGGAACCCTGTGAGCCCTCTCTAGTGTGTAGAAGTGCGTCAGGCCCTCAGGGACCACCACATCCGGCAGCCAGTTTTCCAGGTAGGAGACCATGTCGCTCCCCTCAATATTTTCGGGCAAGCCCACCACTCGGATTTTATTGCGCCTATTGCGCCCCTCTGCATCTGCCACCCTCCGTTCCAGCTGCTGCACCCTGCGCAGTAAGTCCTCCATCGTGGCGTCCGCTGCTTTCTGGGCCGGCTCTAGCGACTCCAGCACCAGCTCCGCAGACTTGACCCGATCAGCGAGCTTGTCGTGGTCCGCCTTCAGGAGGCCTAGGCCTGTCGATACCTGCGCAATGTCCTGCCGCAGCGCCTCTCTAGTGTCCCCTATGGCCTTAAGGATCTGGTCCATTTGCTGCTGTTGCAGCCCTGCATTCTGGCTGTCCGTCGAGCTCTGTCCTTGCACCTCTGTTGAGTCCTCAGTTTGGTCGGCCAGTGCCGCTCCCGCTCCCTTCCACGGCTTCCCCATGGCGCAGCCCTGGGTCTCGTCGGTCGTGCCAATCACCAAGAGTCAACCTCGCTGTGCTCTGGACTGCAATGGGAACCACGCTCCCCGTAGTTCCATCCAGACAACTGACCAGGGCCGCGGCTCGGGGGGCCGCCCGCGCAAGAAAGTCCGGCCACCAGCCCACGCTCCGAGCGACGTCGGAGGTCCAGTTGTACTCGCCGCTCCAGTGGGGGCACCACTCGCCACCCCCAGCGCCCGCCGTCGAGGTTCACCGGGGGCGTGCAACTGTCCCAGCAGATGGGGCACCACTCACCGCTCCTGAGCAGCTTGTTCCGGGCCGGGGCCCGCGTCTCCGAGGGTTCAACCTGCAGGCCGCAAGGCAGCGCCACTCCTCCCAGCAAACGGCGCTTGTCGTAACTGCTCCAGACGTCGTCCCCCCCCGGCAAACGTGCCGCGCCGCTGCCCGGGTGCGACGACGCTGCAGCACCACTCACCGGGCCCCTCCGCCCCAGGCCAGTGACCACAACCCAGCTGCCACGGTATTTTCGTGGGTGCAGTCAGTTATTGTGTGGCAGATGTTCTCTCGCTGCTGTGTGTCCTTTGGTTTGTCTCGGGCTTGTTTCTTTCCTGCTTCGTGTTCTATCTGCAGTGTTGGACAATGGCCACTAGATGGCAGTGCAGGGTTAGGTATTCACCCAGCAGCAGCCTCGTAGCTCCCTGAACGTCCGTGGAATCGGTTTTGTTTTCCTCCGTGCGGGACCGGCTTCTCCTGGACGATGCAGGGGGCCGGGGCCACTGTCGACCCCAGGAAATCAGGGGCGGGTTGTTTGACAGTGCGAAGGGGGGGGAAACGCTGGCTGAGGCAGCGCTACTGGTGTACTTCCTTGGTCGTCCTGGTTGTAGCTGGTCCAGGGGAGAGACGGTAATGTTCCCCAGTGCCTCCTTACCGCATCTGATGGCCGGTGCAGTGCTGCTCAGATCAGCCCGGTGGCGCTGCAGGCGCTTCAAAGGCCAGAGGTCTCTGTGCTGGTTGTTGCAATCGGGCGCCCGCGTCGATATGTACCAGGGGCAATCTCCGGGCCGGCACCAGCTTCCGCTCGCCTGCGGGGGGCCGGTTCTCCGGACGGCTCCTCGCAAATTGAGGCCGGGGGTCCGGTAGTCGCGCCAGGCCTCCGGCAAGATGGCCGATCGCCTCAGTCCGGACCTCCCTGTGATCTCCGGGCTCGTTGCGGCCGAGGGCCTCTCCTCGCCCACAACCGCTGCCAAGGCACTCCGTGCCCCCTAAGTGCCACGCTGGGTCGCCGGCGCTGCTGGGGAAGGTCCAAAACAGGATAAGCGCCGAGATCGGCCCGGGGCTCAGGCGTCCATGCTCGGCGGAGCTCAAGCCACGCCCCCTCTAATGGTCGCATTAGATAGAAGTTGCCCTTCTGCAACTAACTCTTCCCCTTTTTCCCCATATTCATCTTGGAGGTACTGGAGGAGATCTTCCATCTCATCCCATCCCATTGTGCCCACTTGAATCTGTAGAGCAGCCCTAGGGCCAATGGTTAGCATTACCTTGAGCCACCCTCTTCTCCGCAGGCTCAATCTGCTTACTTCTGTTCAGGAGGTGCATTTCCCATCGCTAGAGCTGCTGTGCAGTAGTCACTACTAATCTAGGGTGTAGAGTGGGTCTGAAGGGGAAGCTTTATACTTCCTTTCTACCTAAAGGGTTAGTATCCTACTTTAAACTGGGTCCTTAAAAACCTCTATGAATGGTCTAACATGGACTTTATCATTAGTAGATACTGGACATACATTTATGTTCTCAATAAAGTCTACACTAAGAAGTCCTCCTCCTCAGGTGTGACATGCGCATCTACCTTATGGTATGCTGCAGCTCTCTGTATAACTGTACAATAAACTGTCATGTTGTCTGGTGGAGATGATTTAATAGGGATTGGCTCTAGATCTGGTTTTTTCTGTTGGTTGAAATTATAATCTTCTCAAGGGTTGTCAGGACTCTATGAGTAGTCAAAAGGCCCCTCCAAAACATCCCCTAGAGAACATAGTTCTTCATTTCTTTTGTCTCAATGTGTAGGTGACTGCAATGGGATAGAATTTGCAGGTGAGTTCTCTGGTAATGGTGGTGGGTTAGTGCGTTTGTAGACCATAGACCTTTTTGGTAGTAGATGTATTAAAGGTTCCTCAAACTCTAGCCTCCTCTTTTTTAGGGCAGTAAGTTTGCCAGTTTGTGGATCAATTGTTGTCTGGCAAGAATCAAAGACCTGTTGCTGTCTCACAAGGATAGTGCCATCTGTTCCTCGGGGAGTAGTCTTTCGGAGTTAAAATGGACTTTGGTGCGAAATGTCCTTGTGAGGGCTTTTGAATCATCTCTTTAGTCTTTTCTTTAGGCGCCGAGCCTTTTGATATCAACGATTTCCACGTCATAGGCTTAGACACGGAGACTTTCGGCGCCAACAGTGTCGGGGAGGAATGGCATCCAGAGGTGTGACAATTCCATACGTCATCTTCTCCAGGTTGAATAGACCTCAAGAGCAGGCATCGATAGGGAACTAAAACACGCACATCCAAGCCCAATGGCAGTAAAAAACAATCTGAAGGTGGAACCGATGGGCATGCACATCACCCTGAAGAGGAGTCGTCACTGGTTCCCGTGTCTCAAAAGAATTCTTCGAAGACAAAAAGTTGTAAACATCAGAGCTCAACACTAGGTGTCGGGAGTGTGCACTGCATGTGAAGTTACAGCCACAAATGCTACCTATACATATTGATTGATCTTATCTGAAATACTGATATACCTAGTAGCAACAGTATTTTTACGGGCTGAGGGGACAAGTCAATTTAATGAATGAGATTTGTACCAACCGTAACTTCTCCAAGGTTTTGCTGAAACACATACAAAGTGAAAGGACCCTTCCTTTGGATGTTTGAGGCTATAATAATCGACTGCACAGATTGTCACCCAGTATACAGAGGTACTGTACTCTGTACTTGTCTAAACCTTTAGTTAAGGTAAACTCCGCATGGGGTCAAAATCTGCAAAGCAAAACAAACTTCTATCACAGAGACAGGTAGACACAAAAAAAGCAATAGAGTTCCAAGCAAACATAGTTGGACTGTTTAAATAGCAGTTGTGAACCAAGGACATAATGCTGGTCTCTTTTAAATTCAAAGAGTGATTGGCCTGGCCAACACTACAACAAAAGTGAATCCACTAATGTAAGGGATACACTTTTTTCACAGCTGGAAGATGAGAATGTGCCATGTTTTTTAAGCCCATTCAGCGTGAGATTGTGGAAAAAAATCTAAGTCTTCTATGGTTTCTCCCAGCGCACATTAGCCATTGTTTGTTTTGCCTACCTGAGAGGGACATGCCTTGCATGGCGGTCCTGGGTCACAGAAATAAGAATCTGGGGGATTGCCCTAAGCATGGAAGATCTCCTGAGGCACAAAAGGCAATGACCATGTAGTTGAGGGGCGGTTACCTGGGATTGAGTGCATCTCCACCAATCAGCAGATTCCTCCACTCTAAATGGGGTGGAGGGGAATCATATGTTTGTCCATGCGGGAGAACTGCTGATTCTCATGTCCCGACATAGCTGACATTACACCCAAGATCTCTTCCAGCAGTGCCCAATGAGAATTTCTGAAAGTAAGCTTCAGGGCTTACCAAAATGGCAATTAACCGCATGCGTGCGGCCGTTTTTCCCGCTGTATGCGGCATTTTTAAATTTACAGCGTTACATGACGAGCTCAGCTTGTCATCAGCACACGGTAGGTAACGCTGATGACGAGCTGAGCTCGTCATCAGCATGGAAGGGATTAAGAGTACCTAGCAAAGGGGACTCCAAACTCACAATGGTCTTGTATGCAGCCAGATATTGAGGTTTAAACAAGAAGTAACATTTTCAAACGGTGGTGCATCACTCAGCATTACTAACCAACTGATGCTGTGAGACAGTCATAGAAACAATAGTCATGTAAGAAAAGACTCTGGCAAACAAACACTGATGCTTGATTGATATTGATTTGGGATAAAGCCTGTAAACAAACCGAGATGCTTTAGTTTCAAGTAAAAATACACAATTTAGGTAGATAGCAGAAGAAGAATAAAATGTGTATACAAATGAAACGTTTAAGGTTAACTCAGCAGCATTATTTTTATACTAGTTCAAGCGTCCTTTATGGAAAGAAATTCGCCACAAGGACAGCGTTTAGTTATGACCATCAGTTTTAACCATAGAAAAAAACAATATGATAGTACACTCCATATAATTTCCTGTTTCGTTACTGCACAACATAGTCAAATAACTAAAACAGCAGCAGTTCTAGACTATTAGCCTGTATCATACGGAAGAGAGAAAGCATTATTTTGCCAGACCATCAGTCAACAACATAATAAAATTAACTATGTTGAGTTGGCTTGTGTGTCACAGCTGTGACATCAGGTGTGACACCTACAGTCAGTCCAGACTCTTAGCAAAAACCATTTTGAATTATGTGACATTTCTCGGTTTTCTCACTGCAGGTGTGTGCCTTGTTAGGCCCAGTATGTAAAGTGTGGTTGACTAATAAGTACATTGATAGCTGAATGGGGCCCGGGGGGATTCCGGCGTCAGCCGGTGTCCCCCTGGGATGATTCGCGCGATTGGAACAATCCACCCGCAAGGGATTGTGGGTAGGTCAGGGCTCGCGGGCGGGGGCAGTCAGGGGGCGCGCGCAGAGGCTGAGGAGAGCGGCGCTGCGAGGGATAATACGCAGCTTATATTTTCGAGTGTGTCACGATTTTATTGAACTTTGTTTGGCGCAGTAAGGTTGATTTAACCCTGAATATCGGCGTATTTTGCCGTTTTGGCGATTGTTTGCCGTTTTCGGCGGGATGACGGCAGAAGGCATGCAGGAGGAGGCCCGGAGCAATTTCCTTCTTCATGAGGCACCAGTGGCAGTCTTTTCAGGTGCGCAGAGGCCAAAGAGGATGGCGTCTGATGGTGTCCTGGATGCGGTGGCAGCCTGCAGAACATTCCGGGGACGACAGTCCAGCTCCTCGGTCCCCCCTCATACAGGCAAGTCCAGTGGTCGCAGGGGTAGGGCAGTAAGGAGAAGCCCTGCTGGTAGGCTGGTGTCCAGGAGTTGCCCAGCTGTACCTGCAGCTACTAGGAGGCGTTTGGGGGGGGGGCACAGGTTTCGCAAGTCAACAGGCCTATGAGGCAGTCGAAAGGAAAGGGGGCTGCACATGTCATTGTGGGGGCCCCAGATAAGTTACTTAGTGGGGGGGCGTTTGGCACCCATTTTTCACCCCTCGTGGCTGGTGTCCCCAGTGTGCAGAGTCAGCAGTGGTTGGGGTCCGGTGCCTTGCGTCCGCAGGTTTTGTCAAAGGGGGTTCGGCCCCCTGTGGATTTGGCCCCCCCGGTCCCTGCAGCAGTTTTGGCTGCCCCCCCCGCTGGTGGATTATGCTGTCGATAGCGATGATGAGGAGGAGCTGGAGTTGGTAGACTTTTCATGCAGCAATCAGCCCGCTCTGGGGGATTTCTATGACGAAGAATGCGAGGAAGGCCAGGTGTTGGATTTTACTACTGCGGTGTCTTTCACTCAGAGAGGTACTCAGAGAGCCGGCAGACTGGCAAGGTGGTCGCAGATGCGGCAATATGTTTTGTGTGACTTGACGACCTCTGACAGGGTCCAATTTTCTCCCAGGCCCCAGCCTTCGAGGTCTGGTTCTGGTTTTGCCCTGGTTTCGGATGCTGAGGAACAGTTGCATGGGTCAGCGGATGTAGCGCCTGTAGTTCCTATGTCTGGCACATCTTCTTTTCCTCCACAGGTCTTATTTGAATCGCCTTTGGGGCCGCAGAGCGGTCAATGGGTATGGGTGGAGCACTCTGTCCCTCTGCAGACCGTAGTTGGTGTTCGTGGGCAAGTTCCGGCTGTTCCTTCTGGTAAGTCCGCGGCTTCTGTCACGAGCGGGCGGAGGTTGTCGCAATTTTTGCGAGACACGGCGATGCCTGGTACCTCGGGAGTTTTGAGGTCAGACCAGGTGTTTGCTCCTGCAGAAGTATCTTGTCCAGGCGAATCAGGTGCGGATTTTAGGACAACGGCCAGGTTGAAAGACCTCTTACCTGTGACCAATTGGGAGACATATGATGGGGGAGTTGGGGATGGAGTGAGACCGGGTACCAGCAAGGACAATTTGCAATTGAATATGGACAAGGCTTATCAAGACGATGCGTTAGACGATGTTGTTGAGGATATGGTGGTGAGAAATGTGTTGGAAGGTGAGGAGGGTTCTTTGTTGCAGGTTCGGGGTCGCCCAGCAAAGGGCGGGGTTTCCAATTTAATTTAATTAATTTAATTGCGGGTTTATATAGCGCTAGGAATCGACTCCCGGAGGAGTATCTCCACGCTTCGACCGCTGGGGAACCCGTCCTGGCTCACCCTGAGAGATGGGCCCTGATGGGTATCTCTAAGTTGCGACCAAGCATCCCCGGCGGTCTGGGGGGGCCGTTGTGAAGATGAGGCAAGCTGATGCCCAGAGTTGCCGAGTGTGGTTTCTGACTAGAGTAGGCACCGAGGCGAGAATTATCGAGTCCGCTGACCCTGGTCCACGACCCTGCCGCGTCGGGAATCGAACCCTGGTCCCGGGCCATTCTCTGCTTACGGGTCTGCCGCCTCTAACCAGTGAGCCACACTTCTCCAATAATTGTTCTAGTTTGTTGCAGGAGTCAAGAACGGGCTCCTCGACGGTTCATGAGCGGAATTCGAGTTTTCAGCGGCGAGAGGACCTTCCGGACTTCTCCAAGCGGGCGGCCCAATTAACTTCAGGTGAGCCTTGTTGGTGGGCTGCTTGGTCTGAACCAGCAGTGGGTCCTCAAGTGGGGAGTGGGGGGAGGAGTCGGGTGGGTACGGACAAGTCCACCAATGTCAGAAGGGGGTCTGTTTTGGATTTTCCAAGGGTAATTTCGGGTGGGAGAGATCCCGTCATACCGCCTTCTCGGAGCGACACAGTTATCTCATCTGATGTGTCGGTCTCTAGTGGTGGACGGAAGAAGTTGCCTTATATGGGTTTGGCCATGCCGCTTGGTATACACCTTTCCGACATGACTAGACAGCGTATTTGGAGACACGAATTTGTGGATGTTTTCAAACTGTTGCATAGGGACATTCAAGCTAAAGAGGGTTCCAAGGAGGAGGAGTGGGAGATTGCTCGTAGGCCACGGGTTCCTCGTTCTATTGATAACTGGACTGCTGCATTTTTAATTTATGCTAGTGTGTACTGTGAAAAATGCCAAGACAGGGCAGTGTCCTTATTTAAATATATGGATACAATACGCAAAGCTTATTTGCAGTTTGGAGGTTATGCATGGCTGAACTATGATGAGGAGTTTAGGGCGCGGGTGAGGTTGTTTCACGATAAGCCATGGGGGGAAGTGGATCAGGAACTTTGGCTCCAGTGGATGTCGGTGTCACAGCCTAATGCTACTCTTCACACTGCAAGTGGTTTGCCTATTACCTATCGGCCCTTTCTACAGCTTCCCGCCCACGCAGGGGCGGGTTTGGTGGGGAGGGGACAGCTGCCTCCCTTGGGTGCCTGCTGGAACTTTAACAGAGGATCTTGCATTCGACAGTTTTGTAGGTTTAAACATGAGTGCTCCCAATGTGGTGGAAAGCACGCCGTTACTCAATGTTTTGCCCAACGCCCTTATGGAGGAACAGGGACTCACCAAAGAGGAGGAGGGGGTGCTTTTCCAGCAATTATGCCAAAGGGCTCCTACACCCATTAGGTTACAGGCTTTGTTACCATGGTTGGAGCTTTATACGGATTATGAGGCTGCATCAAAACTATTTTGGGGTTTTTTGGAGGGTTTCAGAATTGGTTACCAAGGGCCACGCTCTTTGCGATGGTCGGACAATCTGAGATCTGCCAAGGAGCTCCCTCATGTTGTTCAGAAGAAGCTGTTGAGTGAGTTACAAGCAGGTAGGATAGCAGGACCTTTTACACATTGTCCTTTGCCCAATTTGATTGTGTCACCGTTGGGGGTGGTGCCCAAGAAAGCGGCGGGTGAGTACAGATTAATCCATCATTTATCATGGCCTGAGGGGCAATCTGTCAATGACTATATTTCCTCTTCTGATTCCAATGTCTCGTACGCGTCTGTTGATGATGCACTCCGGATGGTGAGAGTGGCTGGTGTTGGGGCTGAATTGGCTAAGTGTGATGTGCAGTCCGCTTTTCGTTTGATCCCGATACACCCCACAGATTTTGAGCTTTTGGGAATGTATTTTGATGGCGCCTTCTATGTGGATAGAGTACTTCCCATGGGTTGCTCGATTTCTTGTGCTCTTTTTGAGATATTCAGTACCTTTTTACAATGGTGTTTTGTACAACTCAGTGGTCATCAGTCGGTTTGTCACTATTTGGATGATTTTTTCTTCATTGGCGAGGCACAGTCAGGTCAGTGTGGCAAGGCGATGCAGTCTTTTCAAGGTTTGGCAGAGGTTTTTGGTGTACCGCTGGCTCCTGATAAAACGGAAGGGCCTTGCACACAAATCACCTTTTTGGGGATTGAGATTGATACCTCTGCCATGGTGGCCCGTTTGCCACTTGACAAGCTTTTGGAGATCCGTTCTTTTTTGCTGGAAATCTTGGAAAAGACAAAAATTGAGCTCCGACAGATTCAGCGTCTTTTGGGCTATCTCAATTTTGCTTGTCGGGTGGTGCGTGCAGGGAGGACTTTTTGTCGGAGGCTTGGCATGGCGATGGCTGGGGCCACCCTTCCGCATCATCGCATTCGGCTTTCCAAAGCGGTAAAGGAAGATCTTCAGGTATGGGTGAGATTTTTGGAGGAGTTTAATGGAGTTTCAATCTTTTTTCTGGAAGACGACACGATTTTGGCAGATACAGATTTTCTCAGATGCTTCTGGTGCGAATGGTTTTGGCATTTTTTGGGAAGGGCGTTGGTGTGCGGAGCCTTGGCCGAGCAGTTGGTTGCAGCAAGGTCGCAGCATCGCCTTTTTGGAGTGGTTTCCTTTGGTGGTGGCTATGTTGGTTTGGGGGAAGGAAATGCGTGACAGGTGTGTGTTGTTTCACGTAGACAATTTGGCTGTGGTTCACCTTATCAATAAGCAAAAGGCAAAAGACCTGCGGGTGCTTCAGCTGTTACGACATTTTATGCTTCAGAGTTTGAAGTACAACATTGTTTTCAGGGCCAGGCACATCCCAGGGATCAATAACTCAATAGCGGATGCTTTGTCTCGTTTTAATTGGCAGAAGTTCCGGGAATTGGCGCCAGGAGCGGATCTATGCAAGACTGCCATTCCGCGAGATATCTGGGTCCTGGGGCACTCCGAATAACCGACCTGGTTGAGAACTCTATTGCACCTTCCACCAGACGTAGTTATCGTCAAGCCTGGTTTGAATACTTATCTTTTGCTGATTCTCAAAAAAGTTCGGGGCTAGTTCCTGGGAGCAGATCTTTTATTCTGCAGTTTGTCTTAGGAAGAGGTGTGGCGCCGCGGCCAGGGCGACTGACTCCGGAATCTGGGGATCACGGTTCGATCCCCGGCACCGGCGGCAGATTAGCCCAGCACCATGTGACTCTGGGCAATAGCTTGCTTAATCTTCCCGACGGCCCCCAGCGCCTAGAGACCCTAACGGGTGATTGTGCGCTTTACAAATGTGGATATTTATATTATATTATTACATTTGATAAATAAAGGTCTGTCTCATACTACGATTGCAGGGAAATTGGCTGGGGTTTCCTTTTATGGTCAGTTGTTTTTGGGGCAGGATTTGGTTTCTGATGTTCTCCTGAAGCGAATGTTACAAGGTTTTAAGAAGGAGCGTTTTTGCCCAGCGAGTGTGCGGGAACCAATCACTTTTGACCTGTTATGTGTGTTATTGGGGCATTTGCCTGTTTGTTGCTATGATGCCTGGGAAGTTTCTCGTTTTCGTCTTTGCATGATTTGGTTGTTTTTTGGTGCTTTTAGGGTTTCAGAGTTGCTGGGGCTTAAAGGGCAAACGGGGATATCTTCCGGTGCCATTCAGATTCAAGAAGGTGTTTTACAGATATGGTTAAGCCATTCCAAGACGGATCAAATGGGGAAAGGGACGTTGATTTCTTTACACGCCAGTGGTCGGGAGGGGTGCTGTCCACGTGCGGAGTGGTCCTCTTTGCTTCGCTCGCCTCATTTTCAGGTTGGTCCTATTTTTGTTCACAGGGCAGGGGATAACATTACCAGTTTCCAGTTTTTGTCATTGTTGCGAAAAACATTGTCATTAGCTGGGAAGGACCCTTTGCTTTTTGGGACGCATTCTTTTCGCATTGGGGCAGCGACTGAGGCTTACAACTTGGGTTTTGGTTGGGAAGGTATCCAGAGGATTGGTAGGTGGAAATCGGGGTGCTGTGCTCGTTATGTTTGGTTGTAAGTATATATGCTGTTTTAAGTGCCTTTTCTAACATTCCTTTTTCTGTTTAGGTCGTGTCTACCATTCATTGTCCAGGGCAAAAAACACCACGTGGCTGGTGGGAAATTCTTTTATTAAATGGGCTGCGTTCTTTGCCGAAAAGCAGATCTATGGCAGAGAGCTCGGTCTTCCTAGCAAACGCCATGAACTTTTATGGAATGGACAAGGTGGGATGAAATGGTCTCAATTGTTTCCATTGTTATCGAAGTTATCTTCGGTCAGAGGCATTCCAAATCTCCTTATAATTCATTTAGGTGAAAATGACCTGGTCCAACTCTCTGGTTTGTCCCTCTTGAAACAAATGCAACTTGATTTAGCGGTTCTCACTGAAAATTGGGCAGGTACTAAGTTGGTGTGGACGGAGTTTGTTTATCGGCACCATTGGGTGGGAGCACGGAATCAGGCTGCACTAGAGAAGTCCCGTAGAAAACTGAACAGGGCAATGAAGTGTTACAGCGACCACATGGGTATCAAGGTTTTGTGCCATGCAACCATTTCAGGTAAGGATATGGATCTGTTCCGTCAGGATGGGGTTCATCTCTCTGACTTGGGTGAAGCCTACTATTTGTTGGAGGTGAGGGAGTTTTTGTCTGCTTTCTGGGGTGACAATCTTTGGTGCTCTGCTAAACGTGAGATTTAAGCCTAATGTTTGCTGCCTTTGTTCCGGGGTCGGGTGGTTGGGGACCAGGAAAACTCTTTGGTTTTCCTGGGTGGCGCTTTTTTGGGGGATGGGATGGTCAGGAGCGGGCTCATCCTTCCCTAGGGGGTGGGGGGGGGGGGGAACGAGAAATTGGAAGGAGGAAATAAACTAGGGCATGGTTCTGTTCATTTGGGGAAATTGCTGATGCAAAGTTTTGTGGGGAAGTTTTAAAGGTTTTGATATTTAAAGGTTTTACATAAAAGAATGTTTTAATGTACAAGGTTGCATGGCTATACTGTTTACCTGTCTTAAATAAAGTGACCTTTTATGCTAAAGAAAACTTAGAGAGTGTGGGTTGTTCTTGTTGCGCGATGGGGCCCGGGGGGATTCCGGCGTCAGCCGGTGTCCCCCTGGGATGATTCGCGCGATTGGAACAATCCACGCGCAAGGGATTGTGGGTAGGTCAGGGCTCGCGGGCGGGGGCAGTCAGGAGGCGCGCGCAGAGGCTGAGGAGAGCGGCGCTGCGAGGGATAATACGCAGCTTATATTTTCGAGTCCCACCCTCCCTTCCCTTATTGTAATGATGTTACCATTTGTTATATATTTATTTTGTTGTCACTATAGGACAGGTGACAGTGCCATGGTGTTTGTTATTTGCTGAAGGCGCTTTTTTGGGGGATGGGATGGTCAGGAGCGGGCTCATCCTTCCCTAGGGGGTGGGGGGGGGAACGAGAAATTGGAAGAAGGAAATAAACTAGGGCATGGTTCTGTTCATTTGGGGAAATTGCTGATGCAAAGTTTTGTGGGGAAGTTTTAAAGGTTTTGATATTTAAAGGTTTTACATAAAAGAATGTTTTAATGTACAAGGTTGCATGGCTATACTGTTTACCTGTCTTAAATAAAGTGACCTTTTATGCTAAAGAAAACTTAGAGAGTGTGGGTTGTTCTTGTTGCGCGATGAATGACAAGAATAGCGTTCACTTGGCAGCTGTGCAGAGTCCAGCATTAATTTAGAAAACAGGTTTACCACAAAATCTCCTTCCTCATTAACTATAGTAAACATGTATCTCTAAACAAGTTTCTTACAGAGTTATTGTGAAAAAAAGAGTAAAGCTGAGCCCATTTCTAGTCACTCTTCTGGAAATACACTAAAAATTGAATGAAATGTTGTTCAGCAGTATTCTATAATGGTAAGCAACTGGTGATCAAAGAAGCAACGTGTCTTGTGTTTTAGATTTAGCAAGCACTTGTAGCTTAATAAGCCTTTCACGTAATATTTCACATTGGAAATATTTTGGATACTGACTAAATCAAATATTACACATGACATTTAGCGCAGCTCTGTAATCTAACCTGACATTTGCTTCACCTAATCTCTCTTTAGTTGATAAAATTACACTTTTGAAATGAAATAGGTGAGAAACGTAGCAGTGCAATTCATGATGAGTAAATATTGCTTCAAGAAAATAACAGTTTGCGTCTATCAATACCCACAGAACAGATTGGTTTCACTATGCTTCCCGATGAATAGAGTATTTACTGACAAGAACCTGTTTAAATAAAGAGGCGTGCAGCATTGGTCTTGGGAAAAAACCAGATGGACATATACGTCTGTTATTGCGTTTAAGTGTTCGCAGCTTCTTTAGAGCACTACACATTTCGTGTACACTGCTGTAAGTAAAAAATTTTAAAAAACAGGTGAATGAGATATGCCTTGATAAATCACTCTCTGTAATCACACATAGTGCTACCTACTACAATATAACTGAGTGAGCTGAATGATTGCGGCTTACAAGTGTAGTGTTCTGAATGTCACGAGTTTGAAACCCTTCAAGGCAGACTCATCTTTTTATCCTTCCGAAGTAGGTAAATAATTAGCAATATTGGATGAGGTTACCATCTGTGCTTAGAAACTGCAAAGTGTGGAATGAGAAGGTGACGGAAAAATAGTTATTAGAATAATAAAATCCAATCCATTAATGTAGGAAGATTTGGACAGAGCCTGTGCTTATGAAGCCCTACCCCTTCTCTGTGGTGTGTGAAATATCTCGTGTCTCAGTATAATTATGAATGGGAATGTTTAATATCCCTGGGTTAGAAAAGGACATTACTCACACTAAACAATGCATTAAAATATGCATATTGACGAAATAATAAGAGACAGCCAAGTATATATAGGCAATATAAACTGTTTCGATTTATATTTTAGTTCTGCATTTTTAAAGCAACACTGTCAACAATAAAACATGGAAAAACAAAACAAAAAAAGTAGAAAGAACGATGGAAACAATGTTATTCCTACAACAGTGTGAGAATGATTGTTAATATGATAAAGCTTAACAGAAACGCGACAGAATCACTGCACAAAATTAAAGGGCGATTAACTAACTGTGAGCAGTAACAATACAATGAGACCGACAGCATCACATTGCAAAAGCTTCAGTTGATTTGCAAACATTAACTGAATGTAATGCATCTCCCATTCGACTCAAAATTCATAAACATTCTTCAGATGAGCTCAGGATTAGAGTTTATAGTGCAGACACATTTCGGAACTAATTAGCATGAAGGTTTCCGTCAAACATTATATTCAGCATTGTTTAAACGTACATTGCATGATAAAAATATGTTTATTCCCTTTTCTTTCACAGAATTTACATGTGCAGTAATTGCATTTGTAGTAATTAGTTTCTTTGAAGAAATCCATCATTCACGATACAACTGATGGGTGGTTTACTTCAAATGACCATCAGTATAAACAAATTCCTTAAATTGTTCTTCATCTTGACTGAAATTAATTATGCAAGTTATGAGCTTAAATTATATAAAAAAACATGCAGCATATGTACAAAGGAAGAGTTTTAAAAAATAGCTTCATATACACGAAAATCTACTCCGATACATCGCAAGTTGAAGAATATAAAAGTTTTAATTTCTAGAAAAAGATATCGGAGATTGGCAATGAATTCTGGAAAATTATTTCCAATGGAAAATAGTCTATTTTGATAGAGGTCTGGTCAATAAAAAAAAAGCAAAAATCACCTGTCAAGTAAATGTTGATTGTAAACCGTAGATACTTATGGAGTGCTTTCCCAAATTATGAAAACATTTCACAATAATGTTGGATTGCCGTAAGTATTCCAGAGTCCTTCCAAAAGTTAATATTGTGAAACAGTAAAAAAGAGGACTATGTACAGCACGTTTAAATACTTCCCACATCGCCATGGTGTCCAAGGAAATAGCCTTTCTTTGTTACAAGAAATTCATCAGAGCGCCTGGTTTGAGTCCATTTCTCAAGCCGTAGTCCCCCTTTTATCACTTGCAACACAAGGTTATTTGCCGTCAAGTGCACTCAGGATTGCATTGAAAAATATAAAGATAATTGGGCATCTGTCTTGATTAAACAGCTTCTTGATTAGTTTGAATTCGTGTCATGGCCTCCAGTTTCCGTCTATAAGCATCAGCTTCCTGTTCTTTTTTTAAAAGTTGCTGCCGATACTTGTGTGCTTCTCGGTTAGCTTCATCTAATTGTTTCTGTAAAGATTCTCTCTCCTAAAAACAATTAAGAGATTTCAATCAGCTAAGATTTAGTTACATTTAAAATTTGAGCTACTTTCTAAAGATAAATATGACAGAAATATTTATCAAAGAAATGTGTATCCATCATGCACATCTCAATATCAGGGAAAAAAATCAAAAAAAAAACTATTCAGGTACAACAACAAAAAATACACCATTTACTGGACAGGCAATATACTCTGCTAGATGTTCTCTCAGAAACAACATCTTCAAATTACTTTTATTTACCTGAGAGAACTCCTGAGTATTCACAATATAGATTTCTGACCCAGAAGTTTCTGGAATCTGGCAGATCAAAGAAAAAGTTACAAAAGAAACAGGCTTTAACGATCTTAACCTTCAGGACTGATTAATTTTTTCTGCAAATGGAAGTATGCACAACACATTTTCATAGTTTAATAATACATCACCAATTGCATGAAATTCCCTTTAATACCACTTGCGTTAGTTACACAAAATATCTATGCACTATGGAACATTTAATGAGAAAACAGAGATGAAAAACAGCCAAAAAACTGCACAACGACGTTCCTATTGTTTGTAGTTAAAATCTAATTATTGGAAATTCGAGTTAAAGTGCATTGTACATATTGCTATTCTTTACCAGTCTTTGTAATCATACTGGCCGAACCTCCATCAAGCAAAATATATTGAAATAAATAAAAAACACACACATTAGCGAAGTTGTGCAAAAATAACAAACACTGGCATTCATTTAAATGAATGCCATTCACACTGAGAATATTTACATTTACAGCGTTCTGACAGACGAAAAATACACATACAGTGCCTTCTTTCATAAAAATGTAGCATATAATATATTTAGGGAAAATACTTCACAACGAAATACAGTAACTAGGACACTAATGAATTTAATATTTAAACAACATGCAGCATGATGCAATCTGAGAGCACTAGGAAACGGAAGTGATCATCTAGTGTTGGAGTCTGCAAAGGACACAAGATGGCCAACCATGCCCAGACAATATTAATCTCCCATAGCTGTCACACGATATAAGGGAAAAGCCATAGGACCTTGCTGAACCCGGACCCTCTGTGTAGGGTCACCACCAAACTTTTGTTGTCACCCCTCCTACTTTTACTGAATTTGTTATTGTTGGCCTTAGGACTTGTGAACTTTACCACTGCTGACCAGAGGTAAAGTGATTGGGCTCCCTCCTTAAAACACAGAAAATTGGCTTACACCTTGTGGCATATTTAATTTACTTATACGTCCCTAGTAAAGTGGTATACCATATACCCAAGGCTGGTAAATTAAATGCTACTAGTGGGCCTGCAGCACTTATTTTGCAACCGTCTTAAGTACAACTCGACTTGGCAAAATGACCCCCTTTCCGAATCTAAAACAACCTTTTTTTTTCCCGATAGGAGCCACCCCTAAAGTAGGCCCCAAACAGCCCATAGGCAGAGTGGATTGAAGTTAAAAAGTTGGACATGTAATTTCAAGTTTTACATGTCAGGGTAGTGAAAAATGTGCTTAGCTTGGATTGGGAGCAAGTAGAAAAGTTATATTTGGTGTCACAGAAATTGTAATTTAAAATCCTCTTTAATGGTAAAGTCAAACTTTAAGTCACAATTTTGAAAACGCCACAATTAGAAAGTTAAAAGAAGAACAAATGATGGACAGAAAGCTGAACAATGCAAACAAGCCCGTCACACAGATCTGGGTTTAATCCATTGTTCTTTTGCTCACCACGCAACCCTAGTTGGTCCCAGCCATAAGAAAATCAGTCTTGCCCCCCTCTTTATGGGAACAGTCCAGCCCAAACCACCAAGCCAGGGCCTCCCTAGACCGTAAACAAGCACCCAGCGACCAGTTTCACAGTATCACCCCTCATCAGCCAGGCTAGCTTGAATCCAGTGGCGCAGTGAGCACGGAATGGCATGGGGAGCATTTTCCTACCCTATTTTGCGCATACAGTCTATTCCTGGGTCAAATGACTGGATGTAGTTGGCTTTTATATATTCCTCCCAAACAGCCACAAAATAGAGGGATTAGGCGTGCCTGGATGAGCCATCACAGGCAGGATGTGGGGCGGGGCAGAGCCGGGCACAGCCCCACTTGCAAGTCGAAAGGGTGTGTCCTGCCTTCACACAAAACTTCACACTAGTCCATTGTGCTTGCAGTAAGGCAAAAGCAAGGGCAGGGAGGAGGGAAATTCCAAACACCTTTATTCTCCTACTTCAAAGGGGGCATCAGGTATAAAAAAAGGACCTTCAGATCCACTCTTCAGTACACTCCTGGACATGTGGATACTACAGAAGAAGGACGTCCTGCTGCAAAGCTGCTTGAGGCCTGCCCTGTTTGCTGAGATGGAAGACTTGACCTGCTCTCTTCATTCCAGGCTGAAGTGACTCCAAGGGTCAGCTGATTGCCCTTCTGTTCTAAGCTATGATGACACAACAAGCCCCAGAGGCCCTATTGTAATTGCCCAACTGACCAACTCTAACTGGACCAGCCTGAGCCTTGCAGGCCTCCGATGGAGTGAGTTCTTGATCCCCAAGAGGTGCCTCCCAGGTCCTAGACCTGTGGTCTGGCATCAGTTAATCTCCTCCATCAATAAAAGGAGAGATCCTGGAGTTTTGATCTCTTCGAAACCAGGAGCGGTCCTGATCGGGCCAAGCTCTTGCCAACACGCAGACCGCCAATGCGAAGCTACGGTGGACCCGACTCTCTGTGCTGGAGCAACCACAAGCAGCGCGAGATCTGCACCTTGCGCTACAGAACCGGCGGCCCATGGTGACTGACAATGCAAATCTCCAGCAACAACCTTCTGCAACGTCAGACAGGATCTTTGAGCGATACCAATGACTGTACAAGACACCTGGCCTGCTCTTCGCTCTACAGCGACAACAGTCTGCGACACTCTCTCTGCAGCCTCCTCCACCACGAACGGTACTCTTTGCGCTGGACTTTAGAAGGTATCTTTTTCAGCAGGACTAACCTGTTCCCTGTATCCGATCTGTACTTCATTGGGGTTGGACTGAAGGATTGTTACTTACCTGTAATGCTAGTTCTCTTCCAGGGGTATCCTCATCAAAGTCATAAGCACTAGAATATTCCCCCACCCATGCGCGGGACCCCGGAAACACAATCATATATGTGCCCCACATATATGTAGGTATGTATCTCTCTCTCTCTCTCTCTCTCTCTCTCTCTCTCTCTCTCTATATATATATATATATATATATATATATATATATATATATATATATATATATATATTCACCAACTTTCCCCGCAATGGGAAAAAACAGCTCGCACAACCTGCTACAGTATTTGCAATCTTCTTTATTTCTGTTAGTTACAGGGCATGTAGCGCATTAGATCTACGCGTTTCGGTGCCTCACCACCTTGCTCACGATCGTGAGCAAGGTGGTGAGACACCGAAACGCGTAGATCTAATGCGCTACATGCCCTGTAACTAACAGAAATAAAGAAGATTGCAAATACTGTAGCAGGTTGTGCAAGCAGTTTTTTCCCATTGCGGGGAAAGTTGGTGAATGTTAAGCGGCGTGGGTTCAGCCGCAGGATAACGCACACACGTGAGCGCTGCAGAGTCCCGAATTGTGAACCAACGTGGAGGTGATATATATATATATATAATATATATATGTATCTCTCTCTATATATATATATATATATATATATATATATATATATATATATATATATATATATATACACACATATCAAAAGCAATTTTTCCGCTAAGCGAAAGTTTGAAGAAGGCACACACTCGTCTTGGTTTAGGTGGTAGGCGGTTTTATTTAAATAGTTATTGCCATGCTATATATATATATATATATATATATATATATATATATATATATTTCAAAACAGAGTTACCCCAATGATGGTGCCCACACGGGTGAGTATTCCTGTATTCTTTTATTGAAGACTGTAGCATGAAACGGAGTAAAGGCCAACAGCAAAAGTCCTTAGCCGACGTGTTTCGGGCCCCTGCCCTTAGTCATGGCTCATTTCGACAGCTTTGCAATCACCATTAGTGTGCGCTTGATAAATCCAGTACCTGCCTCAGTGGGCGTGGCTGCTCCCACGGCCCTCTGGTAATTGTAGTGCAACCACTTATACTTCTCTCGTGAGTTGGCGTGCAGGCTGACTGAAATTAATAAAATACCCCAGTGGTTGCTGTGATTTAAAAAGCTTCCGCTTCGCTGTAATCACCAGCTCAGTTTCATGCTGCAGTCTTCAATAAAAGAATATAGGAATACTCACCCATGTGGGCACCATCATTGGGGTAACTCTGTTTTGAAATGTTTGAGTGGCTTGCCCAGCCGCGATGGAAGCCCTGCTGTATACTAGGGACCCGGGTGTTGCCGCAGCGGTACACCAGTTACGGGACAGGTGCTGTGCTGGAGACTGGACTGAAGTTTTTTGCTACAAACATCTATATATATATATATATATATATATATATATATATATATATATATATATATATATATATATATATATATATATATATATATATATATATATATATATATATATATATATATATATATATATATATATATATATATATATATATATACACATATATATACACATATATATATATATATATATATATATATACACATATATATATATATATATATATATATATATATATATACATATACATATACATATATATATATATGCACACAATTCTCCCTGAACAGGAAGATAAACGGGACGAACTCGCGTATTTAAAGATATTTTGCTATTTTTATTTAATTTTTAGCCTTCAGATTGTCTTTTTCTGCAATTATGCTATCTGAAGGCTAAAAATTCAATAAAAATAGCAAAATATCTTTAAATACGCAAGTTCGTCCCGTTTATCTTCCTGTTCAGGGAGCATTGTGTGCAGATTGGAAGCGGCGTGGTTCAGCCGCAGGGATTACGAACCGAGCGTTGCAGTTCCCGGACACAGAGAACCAAAGGAAGGAGATATATATATATATATATTCACTGAAAAAACCATAGGTTATAGACCATATATAGTTAGGAATTAGCATTTACAAAACCTTGAAAATTCACTGAAAAAACCATAGGTTATAGACCATATATAGTTAGGAATTAGCATTTAAAAAACCTTATTTTACTCACACAAAACCATTGAAATTCCATATATAGTTAGTTGCACTAACTATATATTGCGCACCCGCAATCCACTGCTGATGATGTCACATATTACATCATTCATGACATGGTCAGTGACATCACTGATGACAACATCCAGTGACTATGTTTCTGTAAAGTTAAAATATGTCTTACATATTGAAGAATGAGTGGATGTATAAGTGTCTGGACGAAGGATTTAGTAGGTGCATGACTGAATGTATGAGTGAGTGATTAAATGTGTCTCACTGAGTGCATGGGTTAGTGACTAAACTGTCTTAATTTGTGCATCATTATGTCTGTTGTTCTGTAAACTGCTGCATGTGTTGATCAGTAGCTATATGAGTAACTATATGGGTTATTGATTGATTGCCCAAGTATTTGCATGGGAGACTGAGTGTGTGTGTGGCTGGATGGGAGGTGTGTGACTCTGTACAGATCAATGTGTACTTGTATCAATGATTGTATAAGAGAGTAAGTATGTGTTAGTATATGGTTGAAAACGTAAGGTGCTCTATGTTTAACTGTATAGAGTAGAAAATGGAAGTGTGATTGATTCTTTACAGGACTGACTAGGTGTGTGAGTAACTCCATGGATGAGTGGCAGAGTGTGAGTGTCTGTATAGGTGTATGAGTGCATATGATTGTGTTGTAAACATGAGTGATTGTATGTATGAATGATTGTATGGGTGAATGAGTGAATGTGTGTGTAGACGTAGGAATCAGTGAGTACGTATGTAGTAACTAGTATTGGTGTGTCAATGGTTTCAAAAATTATACTCTGTTTTTAACACTGGGTGAAACAGAGGTTATATTAAAATGTGAGGAGATGCATTGTATTGTCACATGAATGATATCATCAGTGATGTGGTCATTGATGTCAAATGAGATGTCATCAGTGATGTCATTTGAGATGTCATCAGTGATGTCATCAGTGATGTCACTGACCATGTCATGAATGATGTAATATGTGACATCATCAGCAGTGGATTGCGGGTGCGCAATATATAGTTAGTGCAACTAACTATATATGGAATTTCAATGGTTTTGTGTGAGTAAAATAAGGTTTTTTAAATGCTAATTCCTAACTATATATGGTCTATAACCTATGGTTTTTTCAGTGAATTTTCAAGGTTTTGTAAATGCTAATTCCTAACTATATATGGTCTATAACCTATGGTTTTTTCAGTGAATTTCAATGGTTTTTTAATAGCAAATATCATAAGCTGTCGAATGTCAAGTACGTGGTAAGAATTTTTTTTTTCGTGTTTATGCACACTGATCTGCTTTGATTGCTGCCCCCCACCCCTCATTTCTATTAGGAGTACTCTCTCTTTGCAGATAGTGAAGGGTAGTTAACGCAGCCCTTTCCCCCTTTGTAATCCGTCGTGCCTGCTTCTCTCTCCATTTGATTGATTGTTCTCTTTGGTTCATTCTCTATTTACAAACAAGCACAGAGTCGCAATACTCTGTTTAGTCTTTGCAGATAGCGAAAAATCGTGTAAAAAAACAAAAGGAATCGAGCAAAATCAGTAGGCCACTAATGGGATCTCTTTTGACCTCGCTAAAATAGAAACATTAGGAACAACCTGTTGAAAATAGCAATGCGTATGTATATAAGCGGCGTTCATTTGTGTTCACAGTACCCCTTGTTGATTGTTTCAATCGAGCATTGAATTGTTCGAAGTTAATTCTCTTAACGATCTTCTCTACCTGCAAACGAGGAAGAATAGGAATATTCTATCTCCCTTTGCAGATAGTGAAGGGTAGGTAACGCAAGCCTTTAACACGTCGTACCTATTTCATTCCTCATTGATTGATTGATTGTCCGAACATTGACTGTTTGGGAATTAGTTCTTTTTGGAGGTATTCCCTGTTTGCAAATAAACGTAGGAAAATCTTTGCAAGTAGTGAAAGGGTACGTAATGCGGACCGTTCTCCCCCGTTGTAATCTGTCATGCCTATCTACTCCCCACTGATTGATGCACCTTTTTCACCCGGACCATTTACTAGAGATACGTCATCTGGCCCGACCAGAGAGCACCCCTAGTGAAAAGGACATATGCAATAATAACGAAGTGATCACTGTATCCTGTTAACAGAAACTTTACCATGAAACAACCTGGAAAGAAAAAAATAGGAAAACGAAAATCAGTAGGCCACTGATGAACATGAACTTTTATTAAACAACGAACAAAGAAACGATAACATAACGTAATGATAAAACCTATTAATGTCCTAGAAACAAGAAAACGTTAAAATATGCCAGTGGTGAGAGACCAGAAAAACAGTAAGAGAAACCAAATCACCCCTCGCTGTCCCACCGCCTGCCACGCCAAAAAAATCGATAGACTAGGGAAAATGCAAGTCAGTAGAACATCCACCCCCACTCTGGAAACTTCCAAGGTGGGGCAGGGTTCCGGCTACGCCCAGCCGGGAGCAGCCCATATAAGGCAGGTCCTGCTGCCACGCCTCGGCCAGGAGATCCTAACGTAGGGTGTAGCCGGAGGAGAGGCCGAGACCAGCGGGACCCGGCCAGGGGATTGCCTTTACAACGCTGAACAGTTGCAGGGGGGGGGAATGTCTCCTCGACCCTCCCCTCTCTCTCCCAGTCCGGCCGCGGTGGCCCTTGAGAGTTGCAGGTAGTCCCGCCACATGCTCTTCCGGTCCGACCACCAACGGTCGGGGGGCCGAGGCCGACGGGATCCGGCTGCAGCCGATAAACCAAGAAACCCGTTCATGGGGCCAGAGCCAGGGGCGTCCGGCCGACATCCACCGGAAGCCCGGCCCGAAGACGGACGGGACACTTCTTTCTTTTATAATGGCTGCGACAACACTGGAGGGGGATGTCTTGCACATGCCTCCGACCCCCCCCTCGTCCTCATCGCCTGGTCCGGCCATAACAAATCTCAAGCGAGACGCCGTGGGGTGCACTGGGAGGGAGAGACGGTGCGAACAGGCCTCTCCCGCCTCCCCAGGTGGAGGCTTCCCAGCTGCACCCTCAGCGCTCCAGGCGGTGGCATCCTAACAACTACAGTGCTGCACAGTTTCGGAACGACCTAGATAACGGTTCTTCCACTGTGGCCATGCTGCAACGTCTCGCCCGGCAGGGTGGAGCCCGTCCGCTCATGTGACCCCGCGATCGCCGGTAGCTGCCGAACTCTCAAAATGGCTGTCGACCTGGCAAGAGCGGGCCCAACATAAAGAAATGGCCCGGTCACTGGTTGACTCCACCACCGTAGTCCTCCACGACCTTGAAGATTCTAGAGGAGCCGCGGGAGTCTCCGACCCCCGATGGGGAATGACTGCCATGATCGCCCGTGGAGTGACGAAACTGTATCCGCGGGACGTCGGCGCTCCCATGCTGGCGCCAGCCTCACTTTGAATTACTACAATCCTGCAGACCTCACTTCCGGTGAAAGCACAGTGTGACCCGGTAGGAAAAATTATTGCACCCCCTCCCCTTTTTGACTGATAGTTCAAACCACCGATCCTTTCCTTTGCCCTTTTAACGGAACTTTGGACTGCCTCCCCCTCTTTTACATTTTCTAGAGAAAACAAAACATTAACCACTACATTAGCATAGCAGTTGACACCAGAACTGTTTTCAAATTGAAACCAACAACATCTTCAACAGAATCCTTTTTGTTTCTGCTGTGACCCTGCTACAGCACAGGCATTGTCCCCAGCAGTAATTCTGCAATGCCGGTAAGAATAGCTGTGGTGCCTACTGGACTCACTCACCCCCGCGGCGCCCCACGCCGTTTTTTGCTGGGCGGCAACTTACTAGACATCACTTTCGTGCCATCTAGATTTCAGCGCGTTCTGCTGCCTTGGAACTATTCGCACAACAGACCGCTACTGACAAGAATATTTCATTATTGGTGCTGTCAATTTCAATAAATCTATTGGATAATTAAAAAGAAATTGCCACGGTCTCTTCGTTGTTTAAATGTTTTTACTGTTTTTGTTTTGTTGTATATATTTATATGTTATTAAAGTTTTATATTCCTACTACTTTGTTGGAGTGCTATATATTTTTAATGTGACACATAATTGTAAAAACTTTGATGTACAAAGAGTCATTCCTGGAATCTTCCGCTTCAGGCTCGGTCCCCTCCCCAATCACAATACAGGATGGTTTTCAGATAGTAGGAACGCGTGTGCTGTGACGGATCACATCGGGTGTGGGCCTTGATCTACTATAACTCCTTTGAAGAGGGGTGATTCTTTACAGCTGGGGCCATAAACTACATCTGCAGGGCTAGCTGATAGCCTAGGACCGGCCTGGACATTCGGACACAGAGGAAGAGGAGTGTCAGAGGGTGCGGTAGTGAATAGGGCGAAAGGGAGGTGTCGGGCGGGCACAGAGTGTGATTCTCAGGGAAGAGCAGCGCAGATGGGGGAAGGTTTATTGCCCATGCATAAGACAGAGAGCGGTGGTGACCAGTGCCTGGGGGAGATGCTTACGAGGGTGAGGAGCCATGCTACGAATCGACAGCGTGCAGAGAGTGGGTCTGGTCAAGACATCTAAAATGGCTGCCGTGCACGACAAAAGTGTGGCATTTCAAAAAAGGCAAGATGGCGCAGACAATGTTTTTCAACACTTCCTCATTTCCTTCGAATCGAACGTTAACAGACGTTGGGGCATATTACCAAAGTTACGCGATATTTATCGCTAACGATGCTTACCAACCAATTTTTTACCACTAAGCATCGTCAGAAATTATCGAAGATAAACCTTACTATTATCAAGGTTTATCGCAAATGCGATAATAAACGGCCGCAATGCATGAATATCGCTAAAAACTCAGCGATATTCATGCATTACCGAGCTAATACTCTTAGCCATGTTATCCACCTCCCATTGGATAACATGGCTAAGAACTGCTCAGGGCAGGTGTTACTTTTTGGAGATATTCGCGCTTAGCGCGAATATCTCCAAAAGTTGGTAATAGGAGATAGATATCTTGCATGTTGTAATGCAAGTTATTGTGGTATATGGAACTCATACCATAATCTCTCAGGAAAGCAGAAACTGATCCTTTTGGGACCGCCTAAAAAGGCCTAGGGGGTGAGGAGTACTCTACTTTGCCCCCTTTTCACGTTCCGAACTATTTTATTTTACTCTCTTCTGTAATTACACAAAATAGCAGCGATAAGATGCATCGGAGACACACAGTGAGAGAAAGGAGGCCGGAGATGAAGAAGAGATGTCAAATACACATTGGAGATAATATAGTGGCAGAAGGGAAGTAAATATGAGTAAACTTACCATGTAACATAAAAATGTTGCACTCTATACTATAAGTCTCATTTTATACTACAATCACTTCGCTACAACCTCATAAATTAAAAATAAAAATAAATAATGTCTCAAACAATTTTTGATTTCTAAATATAAATTTATTCTTCAGAATTTTCTAAATTTGAAACAACTAGTAACATGTCCTCATCAGTAATTTCCTCTTCAATCATCTCATCTGGAATCTCCTCATTAAAAGTCTGCAATGATGATTCTTGTAACTCTATGGTCTCCAAACACTCGATAAATTCGCCATCAAGAGATTGATCAAAAAAATCATTCAAGTCATCTCCTCCTTCTGACAATATTTCATTATTGGTGCTGTCCATTTCAATCAATGTAGTGGAATCATTCAAGTCATCTCCTCGTGACAATATTTCATTATTGGTGCTCTCAATTTCAATCAATGTAGTGGAATCATTCAAGTCATCTCCTCCTTGTGACAATATTTCATTATTGGTGCTGTCCATTTCAATCAATCTAATGGAATCATACAAGCCATCTCCTCCTTGTGACAATATTTCATTATTGGTGCTCTCAATTTCAATCAATGTAGTGGAATCATTCAAGTCATCTCCTTGTGACAATATTTCATTCTTGGTGCTGTCCATTTCAATCAATCTAATGGAATCATACAAGTCATGTCCTCCTTGTGACAATATTTCATTATTGGTGCTCTCAATTTCAATCAATGTAGTGGACAATTCAAAAGAAATTGCCACGGTCTCTTCATTGTGAGCCATTTTATTTTGAAATTGCTTGCTGTAAATTGCAGAAAAAAATAATCACTTTCATTTATCGTTTTTAGTAATACATAATATAAAACTAACTTCATCAAGTATTTAGTATAACAGAAGGACTGCAAATAAATAACAGAAAACATTTTTCAAATTATCTTCAAGTGTACAACATAGTTCCCCTTACAAATTAACAACTCACCTTTTTAAAAGTAGCAGAAGTGTTAGTACTGTGTAAATCAAACACCAGAAATTCACCACCAAAAATTCCTCACAAATGTACCTCAGACAGTAGTATCACAAAATGGCTGTGGTTTCCTCTCATTTGACATATATACATAACCAATTAACTTTCATCACACACAAATACAAAACCAAAGTAACATTTTAATTGGTTCTAAATTTCAACACTTTCAAATGTGTTTTCCCCATGCAATTTTCCATAGGACATTTACATACGTCTACAGCCTGAATGGCTGAACGGAATTACACCAAACTTGGCAAAATGGTACATCAAACCTAAGAGGTCAGGAAGGATCTACTATGCCCCCTTATGGTCATTTCCCCCTTCGCTTTGGCCTCCTCTTGTCTCTCAATCCTACCGAGGGACAAGATGGCGGCCGCTACGGACTGTTTGGAATGTTGACAGACGCCGGAGAACCAATCAGCTTCGCAAAGCTCCGTAACGCGAAAAGTACGCGAAGCGGAGCGCTGTTACAGATATATATCTTTTTTTCAACGTTAATTTCTCAAAATCCACTGGAGCACATATATTGAGACCTAGCAAAGGCACATCGGGCTACCAGTCCCTAATATTTTGCCAAGTTTCGTGCAAATCCATTCAGCCGTTCGATTATTATTATTTTGTTTTTTTTTTGCCCCGCGAGGCCCTTTTAAAACCTCCACATCAAACCTAGGGGGTCAGCGAGGATCTACTATGCCCCCTTATAGTTATTTCCCCCTTTGTTTTGACCTCCTCTTGTCTCTCGATCCTACCGAGAGACAAGATGGCGGCCGCTACGGACTGTTTGGAATGTTGACAGACGCCGGAGAACCAATCAGCTTCGCTTCACAAAGCTCCGTTGCGCGAAAAGTCCGCGAACCAGAGCGCTAACCGGTCCGCTGTTACAGATATATATCTTTTTTTAAACGTTAATTTCTCAAAATCCACTGGAGCACATATATTGAGACCTACAAAAGGCACATCGGGCTACCAGTCCCTACAATTTTGCCAAGTTTCGTGCAAATCCATTCAGCCGTTCGGGCTAAAAGTGAGGCCAACCGCCCTATGGAAAACTCAATGTTAAAAACACGTTTTGGGACCCCCCTTTTTTCTCGGCCCCCACTGGACGAACCCCCCCCAAATTTTCAAGGGCTGCTCAGAAACAAAATGTGCCATTTTCCTGAAAATTTCAGCCGATTCCGTCCACAAACGCCAAAGTTATTAGACATAGAATTTTCAAAAAACCCATAGAGAAAAAATCCTAACTATATATACCTACTGGCGACCGCCAGTAGGTAATGTATATATATATATATATATATATATATATATATATATGTGTATATATATATATATATATATATATATATATATATATATATATATATATATCATTTCACAAAGTGATCCAGCAGAACATGAGAGCGCTCAACAGCGTGTGCTGCGCTCAGGGGTCGGATCCAGACCCATATATTAATTTTTTGCGCAAAAGGAGCTGCACAACCAGGATATATTTCAAAAGCTTTTTATTAGAGCTTCACCCCACCAACGCGTTTCAAAGCCTGTTGAGGCTGAAACGCGTTGGTGGGGTGAAGCTCTAATAAAAAGCTTTTGAAATATATCCTGGTTGTGCAGCTCCTTTTGCGCAAAAAAAATAAATAAATATATATATATATATATATATATATATATATATATATATATATATATATATATATATATATAATAAAAAAGAAAATGCAGCCTTATACACACTAGAGCTGAATAATGATGTAAGGACTTCCCATTATATCATAAAGAATACATTAGAAACAGGGAATAACAACAGCAGAACATGTTTAAAAACTGTTTTAATGCTTAGCACACACTCTCAGATAGAACTGAAAGCATTCACAGCTCCCAGGCTGCATTGCAGAAACATAGCCGAAAAAAGCTGAAAAGCTAACCCATAGCAACATAGCAATAAACTGGCACCGTGCCTTTAAGGCAGTCATGACCCCCAGCTTCCCATCACGCCTCAGTGGTGACAGTTAGGTCAGTTGTTCTTTGCGGTGACTCAAAAGCCATAACACAAAGAGTTGACATTACCTTTAAAAGTACAATAATCCTTTGCCCGGGGAGGCGGGAGGGGTGCTTATGACTTTGATGAGGATACCCCTGGAAGAGAACTAGGATTACAGGTAAGTAACTTATCCTTCTCTTCCAGGGGATCCTCATCAATAGTCATAAGCACTAGAATAGAATAGCGAGCCTCACCTCATCCCCCTGCGGGCAAAGGAAACAGAACGGTAAATTAACCAACCAGATCAGATAACTAAGCTCAGATAGATACATTACTATCCAAATAGATTCCTCAAGGAGGCCTGGCCTACTTGAGTATCCGCCCTGGAATCGAATTCTAGACAATAATGCCTTGTGAAAGTGTGAACCGATATCCAGGTTGCTGCCATTGGAACATCATGCAAGAAAGCTACTGTGGCCGACTTTCCCCTAGTGGAGGGTGCTTTAGGAGACAACAAAAGGGGTTTATTTGCCAACTTTATACAGGACACTATCCATCTTGGAATGGATCTCTTGGAGGCTGGAAAGCCTGTTCTTATGGTACCATAAATAAAAAAATAATTGATCCGATTTCCTTATACCCTTCGTATCCTCCAAATAGAATTTGAGCAATCTTTTAAGGTCTAAGGAGTGGAGAAACCTCTCCGCAGGAGGTGCGGGATTTGGAAAAAAGGACAGTAGGGAGATTGACTCATTCATATGGAAATCAGTTATAACCTTTGGCAAAAAAGCAGGGTGAGCCCTTAACACTACCCTGTTGTGGTGAAACACAGTATATGGCTCTTTGGCACAAAGCGCTTGGATCTCACTTACTCTGCGCGCTGACGTTATTGCCACCAGGAAAGCGGTCTTCCATGACAGGTGCTGCAATGTGGCTTTATGAATGGGCTCAAAAGGAGGACCCATCAATCTAGACAGCACCAGATTCAATTCCCAAGGAGGAGAAGGAGTTCGAACCGGGGATACACTTCCTTCAACCCCTGTAGGAAATCCTTCATCACCTGCAATTGGAAAAAAGAAGGTTGGTCGGGGGATTTTCTGTATGCCGTAATGGCTGACAAGTGAAACCTGATCGAGGAATATTTCAAACCAGCTTTGGCCAAATAAAGGAGGTAAGGAAGAATGACCTCCTCCTGCCTCTTTGTAGGATCAAAATGATTATGAACACACCATAGGTAGAATCTCTTCCACTTAAAAGTGTACGACGTTCTCGTGGAAGGTCTCTTAGCCTCTTTCAGGATGAGCATGCAGTCCTGCGGCAGATTCAAGTGTCCATATTGTAGGACCTCAGGAGCCATGCTGCCAAGTTCAGTGAAGGAAGGCTGGGATGGAGAATCCTCCCGTCCATTTTGGCGGTCAGCAGGTCCGCTCTGTAAGGCAGTCTCCTGTGGGGGAGTAACGACAACTGCAGAAGGTCCGGGTACCACCACTGACGAGGCCAGTCTGGAGCTATCAGAATCATCTTCATGTTGGATCTGATGAGCTTGGACATCACCTTCGGGATCTGAGGCAGAGGAGGAAAGGCGTATGCAAATGTCTCTGACCAATCACTCAAAAGCGCATTCCCCCTTGTCCCTGAACGGTGGAATCTGGATGCGAAGGCGGGGCATTTTTTGTTTTTGTCGTCTGCAAACAAATCTATTGACGGACGACCACACTGTTGGAAAATATTTGCCACCACCTCGTCGTGTAGCACCAAGTCTGGCTGATCTTCGAAGTTTCGACTGAGCACGTCTGCTCGCACGTTTTGCTCCACTGGAAGGTGCACAGCCACGACGGAGAGATTCCGAGCCAGAAGCCAGTGCCAGATTGCTTGAGCCTCCAGGGATCAATCAATCAATCAAAGCATTTATATAGCGCACTACTCACCCAGAGGGTCTCAAGGCGCTGGGGGGAGGGGGTCCGCTACTGCTCGAACAGCCAGGTCTTGAGCTGCTTCCTGAAGGCGAGGTGGTCCTGGGTCAGGCGGAGGTGGGTCGGAAGGGAGTTCCAAGTCTTGGCGGCCAGGTAGGAGAAGGACCTTCCTCCTGTGGTGACTCTTCGGATGCGGGGGACGGCGGCGAGAGCGTGGCTGGTCGATCGAAGCTGGCGTTTGGGAGCGTAGAAGTTGAGGCGGCTGTTGAGGTAACCTGGGCCTTGGTTGTGTAGGGCTTTGTGTGCGTGGGTGAGGAGCCGGAGGGTGATTCTCTTGTTGACCGGGAGCCAGTGCAGGTCTCTCAGGTGTCCGGAGATGTGGCTGCGGCGTGGGATGTTCAGGATGAGTCGTGCTGAGGTGTTCTGGATCCGCTGGAGTTTCTTCTGGAGCTTGGCGGTGGTTCCGGCATAAAGGGAGTTGCCGTAGTCCAGACGGCTGGTGACGAGGGCCTGGGTGACCGTCTTCCTGGACTCGGTGGGGATCCACCGGAAGATCTTACGTAGCATGCGCAGGATGTTGAAGCATGACGAGGAGACGGCGTTGACTTGTCTGGTCATGGAGAGGGAGGAGTCCAGGATGAATCCCAGGTTGCGTGCGTGGTCTGTTGGTTTGGGTGCGCTGCCTAGGGCGGGGGGCCACCAGGAGTCGTCCCAGGCGGAGGGTGTTGATCCCAGGATGAGGACTTCCGTCTTGTCCGAGTTCAGTTTCAGTCGGCTGTTCGACATCCATTTGGCTACGTCTGACATCCCTTCGTGGAGGTTGGCTCTAGCGGTGGCTGGGTCGTTGGTGAGGGAGAGGATCAGCTGGGTGTCGTCGGCGTAGGAGATGATGCTGAGGTTGTGCTGGCGTGCGATGGCTGCGAGGGGGCTCATGTAGACGTTGAAGAGTGTTGGGCTGAGCGAGGAGCCTTGAGGAACGCCGCAGATGACTTCGGTGGCCTCCGATCTGAACGGGGGGAGGCGGACTCTCTGTGTCCTTCCGGCGAGGAAGGAGGTGATCCATTCCAGTGCCTTCTCCTGGATTCCGACGTTGCTGAGGCGCTGTACTAGGGTACGGTGGCAGACAGTGTCGAATGCCGCGGAGAGGTCCAGGAGGATGAGGGCCGCTGTTTCTCCGTTGTCGAGCAGGGCTCGGATGTCATCAGTAGCTGCGATCAGGGCGGTCTCGGTGCTGTGGTTGGCCCGGAAGCCAGACTGCGAGAGGTCGAGGGATCCGTTCGTCTCGAGGAAGGCGGCCAGCTGCTTGTTGACGGTCTTCTCGATGACTTTAGCCGGAAACGGGAGCAGCGAGATGGGGCGGTAGTTCTTGAGGTCGGTGGGGTCGGCTGATGGTTTCTTGAGTAGAGCGCTGAGTTCGGCGTGCTTCCAGCTCTCCGGGAAGGTCGCGGTGTCGAAGGAGGTGTTGATGATGTCCCGCAGGTGGGGTGCGATGACTTGTTGAAAACGTGGTGAGGGCAGGGGTCTGTCGGAGAACCGGAGTGGATGGAGTTCATCGTGTGGACGGTGTCCTCGGTGCTGATCGGTGTCCAGGCGTGGAGGGTGGTTGTGGGGGGCGGTGGTTCGGTCGTGGCGTGCGTCGGTTGAGTGCTGAAGCTGTTGTGTATGTCCGCGATCTTGTTGTGGAAGTAGGAGGCGAGGGAGTTGCAGAGGTCTTGCGAAGGGGTGATGTTGTTATTTCCGGCGTTGGGGTTGGAGAGCTCTTTCACGATGTTGAAGAGTTCCTTGCTGTTGTGTGCGTTGTTGTCGAGTCGTTCCTTGAATGCGGTTCTCTTGGTGGCGTGGATCAGTTGGTGGTGTTTTCGGGTGGCGAGCTTGAGGGCAGTCATGTTGTCTGGTGTTGGGTTTCTGCGCCAGGTTTTCTCGAGTGCTCTGCAGTTCTTCTTGGAGCTCTTGAGTTCGTCGTTGAACCATGGGGCTTTCTTGCTGCTGGGTCTGCTGAACGGGGTCTTCAGGGGGGGGTTCTTGCTCAGGGCAGTGGCGAGCTGGTCTGTGGTGATCTTGTTCCAGCTTCTGCGGGGAACCTGTAGCTGGTGATGGTGGAGCGTGGTTCTCCTGAAGCTGAAGTGGACGCAGCTGTGGTCCGTCCAGTGGAGTCCCGTGGCGTGGCTGAAGGCGATGTCCTTGCTGGAAGAGAAGACCGGGTCGAGCGTGTGTCCAGCGTAGTGGGTGGGGGTGTTGACCAGTTGCTTGAGTCCGAGGTTGGCGAGGTTGGCCAGCAGGGTGGTGGTGTTGCGGTCATTGTTGTTCTCCAGGTGGAAGTTGAGGTCTCCGAGGAGGATGTAGTCGGTGGAGGGGAGGGCGTGCGGGCTGATGAAGTCGGCGATGTCTTCGCTGAATTGAGTGCGTGGTCCCGGGGGTCTGTAGATGAGGGTGCCTCTGAGGGTGGTCTTGGGGTTGACGAGGATCTGGAAGTGCAGGTGTTCGGTGGGTGCGAGGGTGTCGTCGGTGTTAGTCGAGATGCGGATGGTGTTCCTGTGAATGATGGCGATGCCTCCTCCGGTCTGGTTGATGCGGTCCCTCCGGATGATCTTGTAGCCGTCCGGGATGGCTATGGCAATGTCGGGCGCTGAGGAGGCGTTCATCCAGGTTTCCGTGAGGAAGGCGACGTCTGGGGCTGTGGTGTCGAGCAGGTTCCAGAGCTCGACGGCGTGTCTGTGGACGGAGCGGGTGTTGAGCAGGATGCAATTCAGGTGGGTGCTGCTGGAGTTCGGCTTGGTGGGTGCTGGTGTGGCGTGGGTCCGGTTGCAGGTGAACTTGCAGGCGTGGCAGCTGAAGGGTCCGTGGGTGCGTCTTGGTGTTGCTCGGTAGCATCCCGGGATTCGGCCGGTGTTGAGAGCGTTGAGTTCGGTGGGGTTGTAGGTTCGTCGGGTCGGCTTCCGTCGGTGGGGGCCAGAGGTCCTGGCACTGGGCGCGGTCCAGGGGCGGACGGGCGCAGACGGGCTTACCTTTGGCGCGCCCGCTGCGCGTAGGCCACTCTGCCATATGTGGAGAGTGGGGGGGCGGGTGAGGGAGGGGCAGCTGGGAGGCGGGGAGCGGGGCGGCGAATGGGGAGGGCAGCAGTGGTGAGGGGCGGGGAGCGGGGAGGTGGCGGGAAGCGCGGCAGGGGCCGGGGGCGCTGAAAACACAGGGGAACAGTAATATTATGCTACAAACTACAATACCAACAGAACGGGGATATACAGAATGAAACAGGGGGGCTGACAGTACACCAGGGGATACAACGACAGAGGTACACCCTTACCAGGAGCAGGACGCACAAAGCACAAGGGGAGACAAAGGAACTCAATACCAGCGCGGCGCAGGCGGGGCGGGAGCACAATCAGCGGGTCACCGGGTCACAGCAGGCAGGGTCCCGGCTGCGGGCAGTGGCGGCACTAGAGGGAACAAGGGCAGCCTGGTCGCACTCACGAGGAGTGTGCGAGGTGCGTGGGGGTGACCGGCCCAGAGGGACAGAGGTCCAGAGGGATAGAGGGCGAGAGCGCGTACCACCCTGTTTGTTTAGATGATACATGGTGGTCGTTTTGTCTGGATCAGGATCGAGTTGAACGTGATCGATGGCCAAAAATCTTTCAGAGCCAGATGGACTGCTCATAGCTCCAACATGTTTATATGGTAGGACTGCTCTTTTGTGGACCACCAGCCCTGCATCTGAAGGCACCCCATGTGAACCCCCCATCCTTGCAGAGATGCATCCGTTTTCAACGATTGCACTGGAACTGGTTGATGGAAAGGGACTCCCACCAATAGGTTCTGCGGCCCAGTCCACCACATGATGGACGACTTTGCTGCTTGAGAGAGCACAATTCGGTCCTCCAGCGACCCGTTGCTTGGTCCCACTTGTCCTCTAGATCTTGCTGCAACGTCTTATTCTCAGCCTGGCGTTGGGAATGAGAAATATGCAAGAGGCCATTGATCCCAGCAGAGATGCCACTTGCCGGACTGTTGGGCAATCTGTCTGGAGCAGAGCTCTGCACTTCTACTGCATGGAAGAAAGTCTCTCCTCCGAAGGAAACGCTCTTCCTTTGTTTGAATCCAGAGTCGAGCCCAAATAATGGATTGTCTGGGTGGGCCGGTGAACTGACTTCTCTATGTTCACATGAAGCCCCAGTCTGAAGAGCAGATTTAGACAGACTTGAAAGTCGCTCCTTACTTTTTGAGGAGATGGCCCTTTGAGGAGCCAATCATCTAAGTAAGGGTAGACAAACAGACCTTTTCTGTGTAGGGCCGCCACCACCACTGCCATGCACTTGGTTAAGACTCGTAGGGCAGATTTCAGTCCGAAGGGTAAGACTTTGAACTGATAATGATTGCTGCCGACCACAAATCAAAGGTATTTGCGATGACGTGGAATGATAGGTATATTCAAGTACGTATCTTTGAGGTCCACCGAACACATCCAATCTCCTGCTTGTAGATGTGGACATATTTGATGAAGGGCTAACAAGCAAAACTTTTCTTTCACAGTGAGTTTGTTTAGCAAGCGAAGGTCCAGGATAGGTCTGAATTTGTGCTCCTGATCTCTTTTGGGCACAAGAAAGTACCTGGAGTAAACTTCCTTCCCTCGCTGCACGGAAGGAACCTCTTCTATGGCCTTTTTTCGCAGAGGGTTATCACTTCCTACCGAAGCAACTTTAACTGGTGAGGATGAGATCTTTGGAAGGAATGTCCTTTGGAGGCACACAAAAACGTAGTGCGTATCCATTGCGCAATATACTTAGCACCCAACGATCTTTTGTTATGCTGCACCACTCTTCCAGATGATGTGAAGCACTTCCTCCCACTGGAGTGGGCAATGGCTCCTGCTCATTGCCTCCCTGCTGATCTGGCAGTGTAAGAGGACTGTTGCGGATGACCTCCTCTACCTCTGTTGGACATATGGCCTTGATATTGCGACTTACCTTTGTTTTTGTTCTGGGACCATTGAGGGGTTTGAACCCTCTGTTGGTAGCCCTTGCGTTGGTTGGGTCTGTACCGTCGTTTAAACTCTTTTTTCTTCTCCAATCCAACTGCTTTGAGGGTATCTAGCTCGGCTTTCATTCAACCCATTTCCTCATCGGTATGGGTGCCAAACAGGGAGGAGCCGGAAAAAGGGAGATTTAAGATCCTCTGTTAAGTGTCTGGCTTGAGAGCTGTTAGTCTCAACCAGGAGGATCTTCTGGCGCAAATTCCATGCGCATATGAGTGCGCCCACGGTGTGGCATCATCCGCTGCTGTGCGAATCACTTGGTTGGCAACAAGCGACCCTTCCTTGATGATCTCTTCAAAATCCTTTTGATCTTCCTTTGGTAATTTTTCCTTGAAGCTGTCCAAGGAGTCCCATAAGGCTCTGTCATAGCGACCTAATAAGGCTGCTGCACTAGAGACTTTGAGCGAAGATGCAGCAGACCTGCAAACCTTTCGTCCCCAAGAGTCCTGGGACCTACTTTCTTTATCAGGTGGGACTGATGAAGACGCAGCTACTGCATGAGTTTTCCTCGCTGGCACAATTATAACAGAGTCCGCAGGCGGATCTGATTTCAAGAACACAGGGTCTGTTGCTGCCGGCTTGTATTTCTTTTGGATCCTCGCCGGTGCAGCCTCAATGGTAGCTGGTGTGAGGAAAATGTCCATCACTGATTCCAGAAGTCCGGGAACCAGAGGAAGCAACGGATGAGAAGCTGTTCTCTGAAGTCGAGTCTCAAAAATAACTGTTGTTGCCACCTGAGGAGTAGACATTTTAATGTTCAGCTTCTGAGCCCCTCTCTGAAGCACATCATGATATGTGTTAATGTCATCTATGGGTGATACTCTTGACAAAGGGCTATCTGATAGAGTGGGAGAATAGTCCCCCTTCGAGGATCGAGTGGAAGAGGAAGACCACGTAGGGGACCTTCTTCTTTTGCGATGGGAACTATCTCGGCGCTCCCGTGACCTGCCCGCACGTTCTCCACGTCTGGGCGAGGACGACCTATCCACTTCCTGTACCAATCTTTGCAGAGGTGATCTATGAAGAGGACGGCGTATTCCTGCATCTGTGGGGATGCTCCCGTATCCTTACTCCAGTGATGTAGGGGAAGGAGCCATCTCTGGGACAAATAAACAGCAGGGAAGCCTCCCTGTGCTGTGAAGGAGATCTATGACTTGGTCTGCCTGAATGCCTTTCTGGTGAGGCAGATGGAGAATGCCCCGCTGGAGGGTATCTTGAAGAGTGAGGAGATGAGTGTTGTGACGCTGATTCTGTCACCAGATCCTTCTCCGGACCTCACTGATGTGGGTCTTGACGTCGGGCAGGTGACCTGCTCTGACTGAGCCCTTCTCGACGCCAACCTGGACCTCCTTCTCGACGTCGATGTCCGACCTGGTGTTGGAACTGGTCTCCATGCTGACTCCCTGTTCCTCGACGTCGAGTGCTGTGCAAACGACGCTGGAGCATCCCTTTGTCTCGACGTCGATGAGCCGACGACGGCGGAGGGGTTCTGCTCTTCGATGCCGAACGTTGCCGTGCTGACGACGGCGGAGGGCTCCTCTTCTTTGACGCCGATGGCGGAGGGCTTCCAATCCTGGACGCCGATCGTCGTCGAGACTTTGGCGGAGGGCTTCTGATCCTTGACGCCGATCGTCGCCGGGTTGACGACGGCGGAGGACTCCTGACCCTCGACGTCGATCGACTGATGACAACGGAGGGGTACCTGGCCTTGACGCCGAACGTCCAGCTGACGACGGTGGGGGATTTCGGCTCCTCGACGCCGAGTTGATGACGGCGGAGGGCTGTTACTCCTCGATGCCGATCTTCGTCGAGTTGACAATGGCGGAGGGCTTCTGCTCCTCGAAGCCGATCGTCGCCGGGTTGACGACGGTGGAGGATCACGATTCTTCAATGTCGACGACGTACCTAAATGACGATGTCTTCACGACGGCGAGCCCGCCGTCGATGGTCTTTTCTTGGACAAATGACCCACCGGTGGTGAATTTTTCAGCGCTGAGCCAGACGCTGAAGCAGAAGAGTGAGGGACCTTGCTTCTGGATGGAGATCTCGCCCTCTTGGAGCCCTTCCTTCCCGGTGATCTGCCTCTGGAAGATGCCTTTTCTGCCAGCCCATAAAGACAGATCCTTTCTCTGTCTTTTAGAGTCCTTTTGGCTAGAGAATGGCAATGAGGACAAGTCTTGGGTACATGGTCCTTAGGCAAACAAAGAATACAGACCTCATGAGAGTCTGACCTGGCTTTCTTTTTTCCACAAGAAGGGCTGGGGTCAAAAAGAGATGGCATTTTGAGAGGACAAAATGCCCAAAACGGTCAAAAAAAACAACCTCACTTCAAAAGATGAAAAATTTCCAAAAAAGTGAAGATTATTTCTGACTAAAATCAGAAAGAAGTGGAGCTGTGTAACTAGGATCCTTCATGAAGGAGCCGGAAAGAACTACTAAAAAAATTGAGACATGATGGGAAGCTGGGGGTCGTGACGGTGCCAGTTTATTGCTATGTTGCTATGAGTTAGCTTTTCAGCCTTTTTAGGTCTCGCCTGTCGATGCGCATGCGCATCGAGCTTGCGAGCCTATTGCGGCTTAAACAACTTTTAACTAAGAAGCAAGGAATCGTGGCGATTCCTTGCAGTGCCCGTGACTTTTAAGCTCAATGCGCATGTGCATTGAGCTTAAAAGCGCGTGCACAGCCGCAATCGCCATCTGTTCCTCTCTCCCGCATTCCTCCGACACCTTTTGAAGTGAAGCTTAGCTTCACTTCAAAGGCCCGGCTTCTTAACACCCACATGCCGCTCTCCCCGCTCCGCCCCCTCCCCTGCCCGCCTTGTGCATTTCTCCTACACCCCCTCCCCACAGCAATGCCCTCCGTCTCCTGATCTTCACTCATAAATATATATTTTATTTTAACAAGGGAAATTCCCTTCAGACAATAGCACAGGAGCTTGGTTTTGTACTTGTAGACGTGCGATTTCATTCGACTTGAATTATTTTATGTATTATGTCAGTTATGTATTTTTATTGCCTTTTTTATCTTCCATTTGGATGTTTTCCGCGTTCATGTAATTAATACACAAGCGTTACATATTTACAAGTTTGATTGCATCCACGATGAAGGCACTGCTGGACAGGAAACAAAAAGCAGCAATACAAATCTGTTTTATTTTTTTTGCAGTGCGCCATATTTTATCTTCAAGTATACTGGCTGCACCTTTCTAATGTTTATCACGGCGCAGCTCACTTTGCTGTTCCCGGCAACTAATACTCATGAGTGGAGATGACTTGCACTGAAACACTCCACCCATGTCGCTTTCTAAATCCTGCCCCCCGCAGCTAATAACCATTGGTGGAGCTGACTCGCTCTTCAGCACTCCCCATGTCGCTTTCTAAATCCTGCCCCCCCCCCCCGCAGCTAATAGTCATCAGGGCTGACTCGCTCTTCAGCATTCCCCATGTCGCTTTCTAAATCCGGCCCCCCCCCCCCCCGCAGTTATAACCATTGGTGGAGCTGACTTGCTCTTCAGCACTCCCCATGTCGCTTTCTAAATCCCCCGCCCCCCCCCCCCCCGCAGCTATAACCATTGGTGGAGCTGACTCGCTCTTCAGCATTCCCCATGTCGCTTTCTAAATCCTGCCCCCCCCCCCGCAGCTAATAGTCGTCAGGGCTGACTCGCTCTTCAGCACTCCCCATGTGGCTTTCTAAATCCTGCCCCCAGCAGCTGCCTCGAACTCCAGCACTCACCTCAGCGCCACAATCGCCTGCGTCGGCTCAGTCTGCATAATAAAGATGAGAACTGAGGGTTTGGGGGAAACAAAAACGCAAGTGCTGGGGCGGGGATATGCTGTTTACCACAATGCGTTATTTGTGCAATCAAATGATGCATTTCTTTGACAAGGGAAGCACAGTTCATTTTCATACATGCCCAATTATATTACATGTGGTTTGAAAAACCAACAGGGCTTATTATGCTTGTTTCACAAAATATAGAGCAAGTGTGTATTTATTCCTTTTTGTCACCCTCGTGTATATCTCCCTCCTCCACTGCACTCACTCACGCTTTCTAAATCCTGCCCCCCCCCCCCCCCCCCGCAGCTAATAGTCGTCAGGGCTGACTCGCTCTTCAGCACTCCCCATGTGGCTTTCTAAATCCTGCCCCCAGCAGCTGCCTCGAACTCCAGCACTCACCTCAGCGCCACAATCGCCTGCGTCGGCTCAGTCTGCATAATAAACTGCATTACCCTGCTACTCGCTGATCTCTGGACAGGTTCCTAAAGTTTTAGAAAAGGCAGAAATGTCCGCTTGAAAAAAAAAATCATTGGGCTAACAGAAAGGGGTGATTTTGGCAAAATTACTGGAATTAATGTTGACACAGCAGTTAGTCTTTTTGAAGAGGCATATTTACTTGAATCTGTCCCAAAGCAGAGGTAATGTCTGTTGTGTTATCTTTGCAAGGCAAGCTTGGGTTGATATGTGTTTTAAGAGTTGCTTCTCTTGTCACTTTTAGACCGTTCAGCACGTTTGGTACTGGGGAACACTGAGCATTCCTGAACTGCTTGGGCAATTGGGGCTGCATCAAAAGAACACTAGATTGGGGTTTCCTCTCCATGATCCAAATATTTTTGCTTTTTTTTTACGTTGAGCCTGGTAGCAGGCATGCGCTGCTCTCCGAGGTTTGTTGTATTTAGTCACGTTGGTCAACCATGCCCACCACTTTCCATTTGTTCCTACTTGTCCATTTCTAACAATTGCTAAGGCATACAATCAAGAAATCGCTGTAACAAAATGCCCCTACACTTGTGTATCGGATCTTTCCCTGTTTGCTCGCATACTATGATTACTTTAAGGTACACGCAAATAGGAAAACAAACAGACTGCATTTTTACTTATGTTTATTTTGTAGGGGTTTCCTTTTTACTGTATTTACTGAAGATTCATAAAATATTCTGAAGAAAAAAATAGCCAGGTTTTAAGGGATTTTCCAAATTTAATTTGGGATTGTTTCTTGGAAATTACTATCACAAGTTTATTCCATTGGCTATTACTTTTTTTGCATTACTTCTTCCCTATGTCTCTCTCCCCCACTCTCTTTCGCTCTCTCGCTCTCTCTCTACCCCTCCCTCTCTCTCTCTGTCTCTCCCTCTCTCTTTCTCGCCCCACTCTAATTCTCTATCTCTATTCTTTCTCTCTCTCTCCTTAATTCTCTGTCTCCTCCCTTTATCTCCTTCTCTTTCTCCCCCCCTCTTTCTCTCTCTCTCTCTCTCTCCCCCTTCATTCTCTCTCCTATCGTTCTCTCTTCTCTCACTCACTCCCCCACTTGAGTTCAATCTGCCATTGCTTCTTCCATTCTTTCTCTCTTGTATTCGCTCCTTCACTTTCCTCCTCTTTGGCATGCAGGTTGTAACAAGCATTGGCATAGCCCATAGGTCTCGCCTTTAGGACCTTATAAGTGTTATTTTATGTATTATGTCAGTTATGTATTTTTATTGCCTTTTTTATCTTCCATTTGGATGTTTTCCGCGTTCATGTAATTAATACACAAGCGTTACATATTTACAAGTTTGATTGCATCCACGATGAAGGCACTGCTGGACAGGAAACAAAAAGCAGCAATACAAAAAAGCTCCAACAAGCTCTGCTCCCTTCCGCTCTTTCTTTCCGTCCATGCACAGCCGCAATCGCCATCTGTTCCTCTCTCCCGCATTCCTCCGACACCTTTTGAAGTGAAGCTTAGCTTCACTTCAAAGGCCTGGCATCTTAACACCCACATGCCGCTCTCCCCGCTCCGCCCCCTCCCCTGCCCGCCTTGTGCATTTCTCCTACACCCCCTCCCCACAGCAATGCCCTCCGTCTCCTGATCTTCACTCATAAATATATATTTTAGTTTAACAAGGGAAATTCCCTTCAGACAATAGCACAGGAGCTTGGTTTTGTACTTGTAGACGTGCGATTTCATTCGACTTGAATTATTTTATGTATTATGTCAGTTATGTATTTTTATTGCCTTTTTTATCTTCCATTTGGATGTTTTCCGCGTTCATGTAATTAATACACAAGCGTTACATATTTACAAGTTTGATTGCATCCACGATGAAGGCACTGCTGGACAGGAAACAAAAAGCAGCAATACAAAAAAGCTCCAACAAGCTCTGCTCCCTTCCGCTCTTTCTTTCCGTCCACTTTCCCTCTTTTTTCTCCCTCTAGCTCCTCTCCCAGTATATCTTTCTATATCCTTTTTCCTCGCCACCAACTACTCACCCCTTCAATCCCTACTGTGATGAAGTTGGAGACAGTTGTTCCAAACCGACCTCCAATGGTGCCAGCCCCCCGGTGAAAATAAATTCCCATTGGCATAAAAGGCCATTGTTAATATACCTGCATATGGTTGACTCACCGAGCAAAGATGGAATCAGGCACACACGCTTCACTGCTAATCCATACAATTTCAGTTTTCAGTCTTTCTTTTACTCTCCACGTTTCTGCCTCTTTCACTCTCTCTTCCAACTCTCTCCCCCCTCTCCATTTACTTACACAAATCTCGCAGATACCCCAAGCAGCAGTGCCCGCACTACCAATCCTTCTGTTATGCCACATCTCTCAGCTTACATATTCCTTCGCTCTTTCTTTTACTCTCCAAGTTTCTGCCTCTTTCACTCTCTCTTCCAACTCTCTCCCCACTCTCCATTTACTTACACAAATCTCGCAGATACCCCAAGCAGCAGTGCCCGCACTACCAATCCTTCTGTTATGCCACATCTCTCAGCTTACTAATTCCTTCGCTCTTTCTTTTACTCTCCACCTTTCTTCCTCTTTCACTCTCTCTTCCAACTCTCTCCCCCCTCTCCATTTACTTACACAAATCTCGCAGATACCCCAAGTAGCAGTGCCCGCACTACCAATCCTTCTGTTATGCCACATCTCTTAGCTTACAGATTCCTTCGCTCTTTCTTTTACTCTCCACGTTTCTGCCTCTTTCACTCTCTCTTCCAACTCTCTCCCCCCTCTCCATTTACTTACACAAATCTCGCAGATACCCCAAGCAGCAGTGCCCGCACTACCAATCCTTCTGTTATGCCACATCTCTCAGCTTACATATTCCTTCGCTCTTTCTTTTACTCTCCACGTTTCTGCCTCTTTCACTCTCTCTTCCAACTCTCTCCCCCCTCTCCATTTACTTACACAAATCTCGCAGAAACCCTAAGCAGCAGTGCCCGCACTACCAATCCTTCTGTTATGCCACATCTCTCAGCTTACATATTCCTTCGCTCTTTCTTTTACTCTCCACGTTTCTGCCTCTTTCACTCTCTCTTCCAACTCTCTTCCCCCTCTCCATTTACTTACACAAATCTGGCAGATACCCTAAGCAGCAGTGCCCGCACTACCAATCCTTCTGTTATGCCACATCTCTCAGCTTACATATTCCTTCGCTCTTTCTTTTACTCTCCACGTTTCTGCCTCTTTCACTCTCTCTTCCAACTCTCTCCCCCCTCTCCATTTACTTACACAAATCTCGCAGATACCCCAAGCAGCAGTGCCCGCACTACCAATCCTTCTGTTATGCTACATCTCTCAGCTTACATATTCCTTCGCTCTTTCTTTTACTCTCCACGTTTCTGCCTCTTTCACTCTCTCTTCCAACTCTCTCCCCCCTCTCCATTTACTTACACAAATCTCGCAGATACCCCAAGCAGCAGTGCCCGCACTACCAATCCTTCTGTTATGCCACATCTCACAGCTTACTAATTCCTTCGCTCTTTCTTTTACTCTCCACGTTTCTTCCTCTTTCACTCTCTCTTCCAACTCTCTCCCCCTCTCCATTTACTTACACAAATCTCGCAGATACCCCAAGTAGCAGTGCCCGCACTACCAATCCTTCTGTTATGCCACATCTCTTAGCTTACAGATTCCTTCGCTCTTTCTTTTACTCTCCACGTTTCTGCCTCTTTCACTCTCTCTTCCAACTCTCTCCCCCCTCTCCATTTACTTACACAAATCTCGCAGATACCCCAAGCAGCAGTGCCCGCACTACCAATCCTTCTGTTATGCCACATCTCTCAGCTTACTAATTCCTTCGCTCTTTCTTTTACTCTCCACCTTTCTTCCTCTTTCACTCTCTCTTCCAACTCTCTCCCCCCTCTCCATTTACTTACACAAATCTCGCAGATACCCCAAGTAGCAGTGCCCGCACTACCAATCCTTCTGTTATGCCACATCTCTTAGCTTACAGATTCCTTCGCTCTTTCTTTTACTCTCCACGTTTCTGCCTCTTTCACTCTCTCTTCCAACTCTCTCCCCCCTCTCCATTTACTTACACAAATCTCGCAGATACCCCAAGCAGCAGTGCCCGCACTACCAATCCTTCTGTTATGCCACATCTCTCAGCTTACATATTCCTTCGCTCTTTCTTTTACTCTCCACGTTTCTGCCTCTTTCACTCTCTCTTCCAACTCTCTCCCCCCTCTCCATTTACTTACACAAATCTCGCAGAAACCCTAAGCAGCAGTGCCCGCACTACCAATCCTTCTGTTATGCCACATCTCTCAGCTTACATATTCCTTCGCTCTTTCTTTTACTCTCCACGTTTCTGCCTCTTTCACTCTCTCTTCCAACTCTCTCCCCCCTCTCCATTTACTTACACAAATCTCGCAGATACCCTAAGCAGCAGTGCCCGCACTACCAATCCTTCTGTTATGCCACATCTCTCAGCTTACATATTCCTTCGCTCTTTCTTTTACTCTCCACGTTTCTGCCTCTTTCACTCTCTCTTCCAACTCTCTCCCCCCTCTCCATTTACTTACACAAATCTCGCAGATACCCCAAGCAGCAGTGCCCGCACTACCAATCCTTCTGTTATGCCACATCTCTCAGCTTACATATTCCTTCGCTCTTTCTTTTACTCTCCACGTTTCTGCCTCTTTCACTCTCTCCCCCCTCTCCATTTACTTACACAAATCTCGCAGATACCCCAAGCAGCAGTGCCCGCACTACCAATCCTTCTGTTATGCCACATCTCTCAGCTTACTAATTCCTTCGCTCTTTCTTTTACTCTCCACGTTTCTTCCTCTTTCACTCTCTCTTCCAACTCTCTCCCCCTCTCCATTTACTTACACAAATCTCGCAGATACCCCAAGTAGCAGTGCCCGCACTACCAATCCTTCTGTTATGCCACATCTCTTAGCTTACAGATTCCTTCGCTCTTTCTTTTACTCTCCACGTTTCTGCCTCTTTCACTCTCTCTTCCAACTCTCTCCCCCCTCTCCATTTACTTACACAAATCTCGCAGATACCCCAAGCAGCAGTGCCCGCACTACCAATCCTTCTGTTATGCCACATCTCTCAGCTTACATATTCCTTCGCTCTTTCTTTTACTCTCCACGTTTCTGCCTCTTTCACTCTCTCTTCCAACTCTCTCCCCCCTCTCCATTTACTTACACAAATCTCGCAGAAACCCTAAGCAGCAGTGCCCGCACTACCAATCCTTCTGTTATGCCACATCTCTCAGCTTACATATTCCTTCGCTCTTTCTTTTACTCTCCACGTTTCTGCCTCTTTCACTCTCTCTTCCAACTCTCTCCCCCCTCTCCATTTACTTACACAAATCTCGCAGATACCCTAAGCAGCAGTGCCCGCACTACCAATCCTTCTGTTATGCCACATCTCTCAGCTTACATATTCCTTCGCTCTTTCTTTTACTCTCCACGTTTCTGCCTCTTTCACTCTCTCCTCCAACTCTCTCCCCCCTCTCCATTTACTTACACAAATCTCGCAGATACCCCAAGCAGCAGTGCCCGCACTACCAATCCTTCTGTTATGCCACATCTCTCAGCTTACAGATTCGCACTTTCTTTTCCTCTCAACGTTTCTGCCTCTTTCACTCTCTCTTCCAACTCTCTCCCCCCTCTCCATTTACTTACACAAATCTCGCAGATACCACAAGCAGCAGTGCCCGCACTACCAATCCTTCACACACGCAACGCCACTCACACACGCAACGCCACTCACACACGCTACGCCACTCACATACGCAACGCCACTCACACACGCAACGCCACTCACACACGCAACGCCACTCACACACGCAACGCCACTCATCCACGCAACGCCACTCATCCACGCAACGCCACTCATCCACGCAACGCCACTCATCCACGCAACGCCACTCTTCCATTTGCAAAAAGAAAAATGTCTAACTATTCTATTGCGAGACCTATTGCATTTCCAATGCTTGTTAGGCTATGTTTCTGCAATGCAGCCTGGAAGCTATGAACGCTTTCAGTCCTATCTGAGAGTTTGTGCTAAGTGCTAAGCAATAAAACAGTTTTTAGACATGTTCTGCTGTTTTCCCCTGTTTCTAATGTATTCTTTATGATATATTGGGAAATCCTTACAGCATTATTCAGCTCTAGGCTGTATTTGCTTTTTTTATTTTACACACACATATATATTACCTACTGGCGGTCGCCAGTAGGTATATATAGTTAGGATTTTTTCTCTATGGGTTCTTTGAAAATTCTATGTCTAATAACTTTGGCGTTTGTGGACGGAATTGGCTGAAATGTTCAGGAAAATGGCACATTTTGTTTCTGAGCAGCCCTTGAAAATTTGGGGGGGGTTCGTCAAGGGGGGGCCGAGAAAAAAGGGGGGTCCCAAAACGTGTTTTTAACATTGAGTTTTCCATGGGGCGGTTGGCCTCACTTTTAGCCCGAACGGCTGAATGGATTTGCACGAAACTTGGCAAAATTGTATGGACTGGTAGCCCGATGTGCCTTTTGTAGGTCTCAATATATGTGCTCCAGTGGATTTTGAGAAATTAACGTTTAAAAAAAGATATATATCTGTAACAGCGGACCGGGCAGCGTCCCAGGACGCGTACTTTTCGCGCAACGGAGCTTTGTGAAGCGAAGCCGATTGGTTCTCTGGCGTCTGTCAACATTCCAAAAAGTCCGTAGCGGCCGCCATCTTGTCTCTCGGTAGGATCGAGAGACAAGAGGAGGCCAAAACAAAGGGGGAAATAACCATAAGGGGGCATAGTAGATCCTCGCTGACCCCCTAGGTTTGATGTGGAGGTTTTAAAAGGGCCCCGCGGGGCAAAAAAAAATAATAATAATAATAATCGAACGGCTGAATGGATTTGCACGAAACTTGGCAAAATATTAGGGACTGGTAGCCCGATGTGCCTTTGCTAGGTCTCAATATATGTGCTCCAGTGGATTTTGAGAAATTAACGTTCAAAAAAAGATATATATCTGTAACAGCGCTCCGCTTCGCGTAACGGAGGTTTGCGAAGCTGATTGGTCATTCTGTCACTGGGCTATAGTTGGGCTACATCTGGCTGATATTTGGGCTACATTTGTTTTTTTTGTCTCTGGCGGCCATCTTTGGGCTACATTGGGGTTCATTGGGCTACATTGGGCTACATTTGGGCTCCAACATATATATAGGCCAATGTAGCCCAATATATATTTTTCAAAGTTAATTTTCGTAAAAACCACTGGAGCATATATCTTGAGACATAGCAAAGGCACATCGGGCTACCAGTCCCTACAATTTTGCCAAGTTTCGTGGAAATCCATTCAGCCGTTCGAGCTAAAAGTGAGTCCAACCGCCCTATGGAAATGAAGGAAATGAATGGGTAATTTGTAATTAGCAAATAGCTAATCGCAAACTAGGAATGGTAAAGAATCGCTATTTATTCCTTAAAGTTCGCTATTTAGGAAATGCAAAAAACTTTGATGATACATATGGCGGTTCATCTCTAACAAGATAAGAAGCATAGGGATAGATTTATGATGACTGGCGCATCACCAGGGATGTGTTAGTCATTCTGTGCCGCTGTTCCGTCACCTATGGTGTGCTGCATTTACAATGCCGCGCATCATGGGGCAAAAACAGCACAGATGCGTGATGTATCTGTGCCGTAAAGGTGGCGCATTGCTGGAGTTGTATCGCAAGTGTGATGAAGCTCCAGCAAGGGTCGGGGGTGCCCCTGTCGCAGGGTTTCTGTTCTCACACAGAACTGTGGACAGAGGATTGGAACCTCGGCGAATTAGGGTGTCCCAAAACTCACGTTAGTAATCAAAAACCCCTTAGCAAGCTAGGTACAGTGTCACATTGGATATAACAAACTCTCAATGTTTAGACAATCCAGAATATGAACTTATAGTACCTCAGGATACGTGGAACTCATGAACAGTCGGTCGTTATATATTTCTTAGAAACCAGAACATGGAGTTAAGAAGAACACATGTGTATTTGAAATGTTTATTTACTAATGCCGTCTTCTCAGGCGTAGCATCTTAGATAATACAAGTACACATATTATCAGTAGCAAAATTACCAGCATAGTTACTAGTACATAAAAAGCGAATGGTGATAGTATGTTAACATGCTGTAAATGAATAAGAGTTAGCAACACTTATAAGCAGCCGCGCGCCGTGGAGGGAGTTACGGTGGGGCAGGGAGGCGGGGAGGGGGAGGGGCAGGGTGGAGAGGGCTCCACCCTGCTTCTCCCCCTCCCCGCCTCCCTGCCTCACCGTAACTCCCTCCACGGCCCGCGGCTGCTTATATCTCACCCTCCCTAATACACATATTATATTATTTGCTAAGAAGGTCTCTTTGTGTTGGTTTAGGTGACTTTTGCTGACGCCGCCCCCTACAGGCCACGCCCCCCACAGGCCACGCCCCTTACTGTTATATAAATGTGCATTTACAGGAAGCGCAGCGGACGAGCGCAGCGGGAGCGCCGTTTGCGCGCCGAAGGCGCGCCTAAGGCAAGCCCGTCTGCGCCCGTCCGCGACTGTCCGGGGCTAGGGGCGCGTCACTCTGCCCCGCTTATCACCTACACCCCGGACCAACTGCGCAGCCTCCAGGGACCTTGGCCCCTTATTGCCTCCACATGCTCTCGCATCTGCACCCTTGCTCTTGCCCCTACCGTCTCCCCTCACATCCCCCATCCTACCGTCAGCCCCTCTTCTATACCTTGCAGTATTGTTCCCCCTGCTACCCCTAAAGCCCTCACGGCGTGTTATCTCAACACCCGGTCTGCGGTCGCGCACGCGCATGAGCTCTCGGTCCTGCTGGATACTCATGCCCCAGACCTCCTCTTCCTAACGGAGACCTGGTTCTGCGATGACTCCCTCCCCGCCCTATTATCCATCTTACCGGCCACTTACTATGCCCTTAGGGCCGACCGCCCTACCGGCAGAGCTGGGGGTGGCGTGGCAGTCATCACACGTGCCGATCTCCCCTTTCAAATTCTATCCCTGCCCGGTATTGCGACCTCCGAATATCTGGTGATTCGCACCACTTCCACCTCTCCCCCTCTGACCTGCTTCCTCACCTACCGTCCCCCTCAATCCCCCATACAGTTTCTCTCTGATTTCTTGGACGTTTTAGCCACGATTACAGTCAATAACTCTGCTATCCTACTTCTGGGCGACTTCAACTTCTGGCCCTCTGACCCTGCTGAATGTTCGTCCTCTAAGGAGTTTTCTGACACTCTCCAATCTCTTAACTTTACATCTTTCGTTCACTCCCCCACTCATATCAAAGGTCACACGCTCGACCAGATCTGGTCCCTGAATTGCCCTGTGGATTCTCTCTCCATCTCGCCCTGCTCATGGTCTGATCATTACCTGATCTCATTTTCCCTTCCTACCCACCCCCCAGCTAAGCCCCCCCGCCCCAAAAACACCTGGGTTCGATCTTGGGGCCGAGTCAATCCGGAAAATCTCTCCTCCCTTCTCACCTCCTCCCTTCCCTCCTTGCAGGGTCTTTCCACTCTCTCCCAGTTCAAGGCCATCGACCATTGGCTCTCCTCTGGCTGCGACTCCGTCGCCCCGCTCAAACTTATCACCTCCAAGCGCGAGAAGGATGCCAACCGGTGGTTTAACGTAGAGCTTAAGGCCACCAAACTTAAAGTACGCCGCGCGGAGCGGGCATGGAGGAGAAATTATTGCCCCATTTTAAAGCTGGAGTATACCACCGTTCTCGCCCAATATAAAAAAGACATCTTGGAGGCTAAAACATCTTACTTCTCCTCCAAAGTCCTCGCCGCGGATAACCAATCCAAAGAGATATTTACGATCATCCACAACCTAGCATTCTCGGATAGAACAACCCTCAAGCCCGTTCCGTCCGAAGACCTCTGTCACTCCCTCAATAACTACTTTATTCACAAAATTGCGATCATCAAAGCCAACATCCCTCCCCCTTCCCCCTCCTTCATGGATCCCCAATGCCCCCCTCCCAAGGGTGAGCTCATCACCCTCCCCCTCATTACTAAGGAATCTCTGATCTCTTTAGTTTCCTTGGTCAAATCTGGCTCTCCGCTTGACCCCTGCCCTGCTCACATCCTCCGGCATATATTTTCCACTTGCCCTGACCCCCCCCTTCACCTCCTTAATAGTTCCCTTGCCCAAGGCATAGTCCCAAACCCACTGAAGTCTGCGGTTATCGTGCCTATCCTAAAAAAACCCGGGGCAGACCCCACCGTCCCCGCCAACTTCCGCCCCATCTCCCTCTTGCCATTTTTGGCTAAGGTCCTCGAGCGCCACGTCACCGGCGCCCTGAGCTCCTTCGTGGAGAGGCATGGGGCTCTTGCCCCCCGCCAGGCCGGCTTCCGCCCCGCACACTCTACGGAGTCCGTTGTCATCTCGGTCCTGGACAACCTCAGGGAGGGTATGGATACCAACCAGCGCCAGGCCCTAGTGCTCCTCGACCTCTCTGCCGCCTTTGATACTGTGGATCATACCATTCTGCTGTCCCGTATCAAGGCGGCGGGGATCGGGGGTACCGCTCTGGTCTGGCTTTCCTCCTTCCTGAGGGACCGCACCCAGGCCGTCCGCCTGGGCGACTTTACAGCGGACGTCCGGAAAGTTCAATGCGGGGTCCCCCAAGGTTCTTCCCTTTCCCCCCTCTTATTCAATCTGTACGTTGCCCCGCTTATCTTTTCTCTTCAACAGATGGAGGTCGCCGTTTTTAATTACGCGGACGACCTCCAGCTGGTTTTCAATCTATCCTCTTCTCCCTCCTCTATCTTAAACTTTCAATCTGTTATGCTCCACATCAGGGACTGGATGAACCACAATCACCTCAAACTCAACCCCGACAAGACCGAACTGGTGTTGACGGGTGGTTCATCCAGCCCCTGGTCTCCCCTCTTCTGGCCCCCCTCCCTTGGCCCTTCTCCTGTACCCTCTTCCTCTGTTAAAACCCTGGGCATAAAACTCAACTCTCAACTCACCCTTCACTCCCAGGTTAGCTCTGTGGTGTCTTCTTCTTTTCTTGCACTGCGCACTATACGCAGGGTGTCCCGTTTCTTTACTTTTTCCGCTCTCAAACTTATTATTTTGGCCATGGTAGTATCCCGCCTGGACTACGGCAACGCCCTATATGCTGGCATCCCCGCATATAGCTTGCGCCGCCTACAACTGATACAGAACCAGGCGGCCCGCCTGGCCTTCAAACTTCCAAAATTTCACCACTCTACCCCTCTTCTAAAAACGCTACATTGGCTCCCTGTGCTGGCCAGGGTCCAATTTAAGCTCGCCTCTATCACCTTCTTGGCACGCCAGGACATGGCACCTGCATTTATCTCTTCTGAGATCACTCCCTACGTTCCCACCAGGGAACTCCGCTCGTCCTCCCAGTCCCTCCTCACTGTCCCACGCTACCGGAGAAAGAAGTGGGGAGGCTCAAAATTTGCCACTCTTGCCCCGATCCTCTGGAATTCCCTTCCCCTCGAACTCCGCTCCATCACTCTGTACCCCCAATTTCGAAAACATCTCAAGACCTTCTTGTTCAAGAAGTTCCTTGAGTAACACGCCATCACCCCCCCTTGCTTTCTAGCCCTGGACCATGTTAGCATTAGCGCCAAGAAACCGTTGGTAGACGTGCGCTCTATAAATAATTTTAAACTTAAACTTAGGGCGTGCCCATACTTTAGTGTCTTAGATTTGAAGGAATCACATCAGCATACACCAGCTCTCTCTTCATGTGAACCGCATCAAGTGTTGTGTATGTGTGTTCGGCAAAGCAATATAAAACCCGCCTCATGCCCAGAATTGGCAGAAGTTGCACTTATGTTATGAGTATGAAGTCGTGGAGATCAGACCTCATAACAATTCTGTATCGTGTTGTTCTTGAAACTTTAGCACTCGCTGTACAGATATAGTTTAACAAGCAAAGCAGATAGTAGAGCAATAACATAATATTCTCATGTAAACCACGATGAACTACTAGGTTGAAAGCTAAAGCAACAACTAAGTGTCGTGTGCAGAAGTTGCAAAAAAGGAAAAATGGCGTTTAAACCGGTAATGAGCCCATGCTAACTTAACACGGTGTAAAGATATCCAGGACCTAGATGACACCTCCCCATGATCCGGAAACGAACTGAATAAGATAATAGAAGTGCCATCTCATGAGAGCAGATTGCAAGTTTATATGTGGACGGTCTGCAAGGTAAAGCATTAAAAACTAGGAAAATTTAATGCTAAAGAAAAATAAAACAGCCAAGTACTTTATCGAGTCTTAAGCCAATAGGCAAGGTAAATAATAAAAACTTGACAAATAAGTCAATGAATTGTCAATGAAATGCTAGTACTCAGCATATCAAACATGAAAAAGGTCTATGACATAACTGTGTATGCAAAATAAGCTGCAACAGCCTCCAATAGGAAGTCACCGTCTTCATCCGAAAACAGTTCAGCCATCCAATTTAAAAGCGGAAAAGAACATACGTGCTCTCCCAGCACCGGATCCTCTATCACCATCAGAGGACAGCTCGGTGGGTTTTCAAGAAAGCTCTGTTCCAAGAAAGACTGTGCTGCCGCCAGTAAATTCCAGGGACCAATTAGTCCATGCATCAATGCCACAGCCATAATCCTTTCGCCAGGACAAACCAACTCGTGAGTAATGATAGGAGTCATCAGCTGATTAAAGTCGACGTCAGGAGAAACCGGTCCGCAGAGACACAAATCAATGGCCCAATCGAAATCACAGGTCAGGCAGTGAAATACAGGCTGGACACAGGTGAAGTAGGAGAATCGAAAAGATAATCCATATGCCGTGCTTAATATCGCCAACGGCATTGTGCCATAATATTCTAGCATGCGATTGCGGAACAGTGTCAGCAGCTGAAGGGCGGGAGGTTGCATAGGAGGGACATCCATATTTAAAAATGTAAAAAAGCACAAGAGCGTCCGCTGGTAATGCAAGTAAAAATGGCAATCCACGAAGCAGAGTGGAGAAAATAGAATGAAAGAAAGCAGGGATGACTCCAAAGATTTTCTCAAATGAAGTCACGAGACCACTGGTAACAACTTTAAAAAAGTGCGCCAGGGCCTTTGTGGAGGATGCGTTAAAGATAGTCCGAACCATCTTGCTGAAATTGAAAGGCAAATCTGAATTGAAAAGGGTCTGCACCTCTGTACGGGTGTTCGCTATGTGAAGCACGAAAGTTTCACGGGCCGAACTCAAGGCCACCTCTCTCTGAGACAAAAGAGCTCTTATTCTTGCCATGCCGTTGAAATCTGCTCCCAAGGGTGGTATTTGTGGCCAGATTGAAAACTCCCTATGTTCATGTGTGGGAGGAAATAGAACATTTCTGCAGCAAATAACCCGTTCACTTACTGTTACGATAAAAGGAATACTTTTAATTAACCCAGAACAATCTTCATTATTGAGCATCAAATAACTACCATTTTCCAACAACTTGAACGTGGGGATGATAGCAGGAACTGGCGTGCCTTGCAACACGCAAGCCATATTTGGTCGGTGTTTGTTGCATGAACCGTGTAACTGTATGTGCCTACACATTAGTGAATGATCTGGCGTCTCAGTGCATTCCTCTCCATTCAGATAAACTTCTTGATCATCTTTGAAATATCTGTATGTGTATGGAAGCGACCAGACCTCATGACGAAAGCACTACCTAAAGGTTCATAACGACCTATTGGTATATATTTCATACAATTTGAAAACTTATATAAAGCAAAAGGCAGCGTTATTAAACCGTGGATAAGGCACGTTGCCAAAAAACCCGCAATCCTCTGCTGATGATGTCACTGAGCATGTCATGAATGATGTAATATGTGACATCATCAGCAGTGGATTACGGGTAATAGTATCTCTAGTTTACTCCCCTATAGCTGTCTTTCTTTTAACATAAGTGTCTGTTTCCTTCCCTTATACTTACTGTTTTTGGTTCGCTTCCGGTTCGCGTACCGGCGAGCGAACTGGGAAGCGAACTAAGAGAAATAGAGGTTGGCACAGTTCCAAATATTGCACCAATTTTTTAATAACGGGGAGGTAGTTCTGAAAAGAACTTTTTTTGTATTTTTCTGAAAATTTTTTCACTTTTTTAGAATTTTTCTGAACAGTTTTATATTTTTTTGGGTTTTTCTTGGAGGGGGCAATGAAAACGATTCATTGTAAAGGGCTCAACAGGAGCAACAAAACAAAAAAAAGTATTTATTATTTTGGGCGTTTCGTACAAACTTGCATATGATAGTCAATAGCTCTGTTGATCAGAGTGATGCTTCTTTCTCCGTAGCAAATGAATCCATCGCAAAATACGCAGATGTGTTTTACTTCACCAAATCTCATTTGTATATTTGGCACCATCTCCCTGCCCTCTGGTCCCGTTACTTCCGGTACAACAGATCTTCTGGCCATAATAGGGAGATTATCTAGGTCGTTCCGAAACTGTGCAGCACTGTAGTTGTTAGGATGCCACCTAGTCATATGGCGATGCATTGTGTAGTTTCCGAAACTGTATTTTTTCTCGGTTCCTCTGGACAGTCTATCTTGACATATAAGGCAAGTTACGTATCTTGCATTTACTTTTTTCTGACCTTTGGGAATTTAAAAAAATTGCCAAATGAAGTTTTCTTCCCGGTGAGACGTCCTGGGCTCCTCAGGCAAAAACTGCCTCTCTTCATGCTCGTCGTTCTGTTCCTCTTCTTCCTCTTCTTGTTGAATTATAACTTGAGCAGGTGGTCCACTCTTCCTTGGAGGTGGTGGGGAAGCACCAGCTGAAGCTACTAAAGAAGCCATTGCTCAGTGATCACAAAGGGTCTTTCTCTCACAATGATGAAAGTCAGAGTGAGGAAAGAAGGAGGGATTTTCATCATTTGGGAAAAACAAGAGTTCTCAACCAATGAAAAGTGTTCATTTTAGATTATATGACCTAGTCTTACATCATTAGGAAACCAAAAGTGAAATGAACCAATGAAAAGTGTTATTACCAAGTCACATGACCTGCTGTGTTTACGTTAAGCGCTTTGCAGGGCCTCCCGGTTTGCTTCCAGAAACCTGCGCTTTGCGACTCGCTTCGCGTACCAGTTCGCTAACGTAGCACGTCATATGACGTATCACGCGACAACGTGAAACGTCATGCGGACGGGAGGCGTCACGATGTTGTTTTCTAACGCGGCACTTGCGGTAAAGAAACGTTTACCGGCTCGCGGTCTATTTCGCGGCATCAAGGTCAGCTAACGGGAAGCTTCCCGATTCGCGAAGCGGGAACGAAGAAAAAAAAATATTTTAAAAAAAAATTATTCATAAACATATAAAATATATTTTTGGATTTAAAGAAGAATACATTTTACAGCTACAGATATTAGCTGTTAAAAAACCAATGAAATTCACTGAAAAAACCATAGGTTATAGACCATATATAGTTAGGAATTAGCATTTACAAAACCTTGAAAATTCACTGAAAAAACCATAGGTTATAGACCATATATAGTTAGGAATTAGCATTTACAAAACCTTATTTTACTCACACAAAACCATTGAAATTCCATATATAGTTAGTTGCACTAACTATATATCGCGCATCCGCAATCCACTGCTGATGATGTCACATATTACATCATTCATGACATGGTCAGTGACATCACTGATGACATCTCAAATGACATCACTGATGACATCTCATTTGACATCAATGACCACATCACTGATGATATCATTCATGTGACAATACAATGCATCTCCTCACATTTTAATATAACCTCTGTTACAACCAGTGTTAAATACAGAGTATAATTTTTGAAACCATTGACACACCAATACTAGTTACTACATACGCACTCACTGATTCCTACGTCTACACACACATTCACTCATTCATCCATACAATCATTCATACATACAATCACTCATCTTTACAACACTATCATATGCACTCATACACCTATACAGACATTTACACTCTGTTGCTCATCCATGGAGTTACTCACACACCTAGTCAGTCATGCAAAGAATCAATCACACCTCCATTTTCTAATCTATACAGTTAAACATAGAGCACCTTACATTTTCAAACATATACTAACACATACTTACTCTCTTATACAATCACTGATACAAGTACACATTGATCTGCACAGAGTCACACACCTCCCAACCAGCCACACACACACTCAGTCTCCCATACAAATACTTGGCCAACCAATCAATAACCCATATAGCCACTCATATAGCTACTGATCAACACATGCAGCAGCTTGCACAACAACAGACATACTGATGCAAACTTTCACACAGTTTAGTCACTAACCTATGCATTCAGTAGGACGCATTTAATCACTCACTCATACAGTCAACCACGCACCTACTAAAACCTTCATTCAGACACTTATACATCTACTCATTCTTCAATATGTAAAACATATTTTAACTTTACAGAAACATACAGTCACTGGATGTTGTCATCAGTGATGTCATTTGAGATGTCATCAGTGATGTCATCAGTGATGTCACTGACCATGTCATGAATGATGTAATATGTGACATCATCAGCAGTGGATTGCGGATGCGCGATATATAGTTAGTGCAACTAACTATATATGGAATTTCAATGATTTTGTGTGAGTAAAATAAGGTTTTGTAAATGCTAATTCCTAACTATATATGGTCTATAACCTATGGTTTTTTCAGTGAATATATATATATATACACACACATATATGTGGGGCACATATATGATTGCGTTTCCGGGGTCCCGCGCATGGGTGGGAATATTCTAGTTCTTATGACTATTGATAAGGATCCCCTGGAAGAGAAGTTATAACTTTCACCCAGTGTCACAGGACCAGTTACCATGAATGGTGCTACATGCTTTAGGCACCATGTTTACCTTAAATCATTAAAATTGCATATCTCCGGTTCTACTGACTGGATTTTTGTACTTTTGGTGTCACATAATGTATTCAATTTTACTCTAATTTCGGAATTCGTGTGGGCTTCTCCTTTGTGGTGTTTTCACTTTATTCCTGCCTGAGTGCTGCCTAAATACTTAACACGTTGCCTTTAGGTTAAGCCTCACTACTTTTGTGCCAAGTTACCAGAGGGATAAGCCTAGGTTATTTTAGTGACTTTTTATAATTCAACCCAACAACGTTTGGGGCTGTAGCTTGAGGAAGGTCGCATTCCCCTCAACAAAAAAACCAATATTTCACAGACCTCATTACGAGTGACTCAGTAGCCCTTGTGTTCCTGCTGTAGAAACAAACTAAGGGGATAGCCCTCTCCCTTTTAAAGATCAGAATTTGTAATTAAGAGCAGGACATGTTAGAGATAAACCTCACTGGAGTGGTATTAGCGCTGCACTCCCATATTGGCTTCTGGAAAGGGTTTCCATTAGGGACCACTAGCCGTATGGCTCTATCCAAAATGATAGTACATCATTACTTACAATATCATTTGCTAATCTTCCTCTCTCTCCCCACAGGAGGTTCTTCCATGAAATAAACTGTTAAGCAACCTCATATGGAATTGTTGGTAAAAGGTGGCACTAGCTAAGCTTCAACTGCTGGCAGCTAGTGATGGGCTCAGAGCCCCCAAATTATGAGCAATACAATCTCTCCGGCCAATCTCTCTTGCCTGAGCAACACTTGCTCAGAAAGAGGCCTGCAGTAGAATCATTTTTTGCAGAAGGTCAAACCTAAAGGGGAGCCGTCTCGACTGGTTACAAAGGCCTGTAAATGTTTCCAGCTAAGCTTATACATAACAAAGTGCATCAAACCCTGTGTCCCTGTCATAAAACGTCTGGGCTTCCCTAAATACCAAGACGATCTCTAAATGAACTGCGCCTTTGAAGGACTGTGGGCTTCCTCACTTTAGGGGACCTTCTTCAAGATGGGCAACTCCTTACATCAGACTTGGATGTTGACCAAAACAGCATCTACAAGAGCCAATTCCTGAATTACAGAGTCTTAACTAACACTTGCTCCGATTATTGGGGCATTACAGCAGAAGAGCCGCAGACCCTACTCTTGTGCAGGCGCTTATCACAATTGACACAGGCCACCGCCTCATGTCACTGAGTAATTTCAACGAGCGTTGGGAGACAGATACTGGAAGAGTGTTGCACAGTTCGGAATGGAATAGGGTTCTTGAATACCCACACTCCGTTTACTGCAATACCTGATACAAAAAAATCCAATTTAATAAGAAGCTTAATCAAATCTTTCCTGATGCCAATCTTTCATTTCCTTGTTGTTATGCTCTCCCTAATTTGCTACTGGAGAACTGTAATGGACACCTTCGCATGTAGGCAAGGGAAACCACCATTACAACGCAGTCATTACAGCGCACTACATTTACAATGCACCTGTTACAACGCATGTCAGTACAACGCATGCTATTACAATGCATACTATTACAATGCATGCCGTTACAATGCATTATAAGGTAAGTAATGGGGATTTTTTAGTTTTAGGGTGGGTATGGGTTTTGGGGTACACGGGGATAGTATTTGTACCCCTGATACTATCCAACATTTACCCTACTGTTGCACTCACTGGAGGGGGAATCGTAATTTTTACCCCTACACTATCCAACACTTACCCCACTGTTGCCCCAAAAGTATTATGCGTTGTGATGGCATGCATTGTAATGGTAGTTTCTAAAAATGCGTTGTAATGGCATGCGTTGTAATGGTAGTTGCGATGTAAAAACCGGGATGTAAAGGCATGCGTTGTAATTGTTTGCGTTGTAACGTCCTATATTCGTAGCCAACTGCCAAGACGTCGAACACCGGGAGGCATGTGTGTTCGCCTTTTCAAACATACCCAAAAACAAAGTGGCGGTCCGCTTCATTAACTTGGCCCTATTAGTAGCTAAGCATACCCTTATTATGATATGGTGGGTAAATATGCCTCACTCTGCGACTCCCTGGCACTTTTCCTTATTAAGGTGGGCTGAAGTCAAAAGTAAGGCATTGAGGCAAGAGCGAGTGAGCTTCCTAAACACTCAGTATCTACTGAAGGGACAACATACTTTTCTAGCTTCAAAACACTGTAAAGGAGGTCTTGAGAGTGCTCAAAAATGGCCTAGCAATGGGATCCACCAACAAACAGCTTGGCGCCCACTACATATATCTCCTTGTCATCACTGGTGCTCTGACACTCCAACATGCTATTCTGGCTTATCCCCTCTTATCTCCCTTTTCAATGTGCCTTCTCAGATACATCGTCTTGGACTGTGCCTCCGCCTGATTGTATTGTTACTAAAGTTAGGAAATTTGAAATCAAAGCTTCAGACAAGTAAGCTGTTGCAATGTATTCCACATCTCAGATTGATCGCCTCTTTCCCCCCTGGAAAAACGCAAAAAGTCGGCATTCCTCCCTTCACTTCCGAACCAAGGAAATAGTCTGTGGAGAACCCCAAGACTCCTCGCTCAGCCTCATCTTCTTCAACACTTATATGACACCATTGGGGTCATAAGTGTATGTAGGCACCTGGGCACTTAGCCTGCCACTTGCCTGTGGCCTCCAGTCCCTGCTTGTTCCAGCCCGATTCATTTGCCGCAGTTTGGCCAAGTGACACCGCCACTGCCCGGGTTTTGGAGCTCACTGTTCTTTCTGCCAACAGAAGCCCTACCCACCCTAGGAACTACTTAATGCAGGTCACAGTGCGAGGGCACAGTGGACATGCCAAAGGCAACCCTATCTGCGCCTGTGCCACCTACAGCGTGCCTAGCATCATCAAGAGCCCTGGTCTTCCCACCCCCCCCAAATACACCATCATGAGCTTTACACCCCCAACGCCGAACAAACAAAGCCACCGCAACGACCCATGCTCTCTGGTAGGACCTTTCACCTGTACCCACTGCCACTTTAACTGCCAAAGCACACACACCAGGCAACCAATCAGCCCCACCCCAAAAACACTGCAGGCACCACCTGAACAAAAACACCATCTCGCACGCTCACTATGCAAACACCACGGAGATTTGGGCGCTCATCTCCACCCTCACACCCGACATCTTCCTCACTGAGACCTGGCTTAAGTACACTTTAGCGCCTGAAAGCGCCACGATCACCCACGTGACTGCATCAACAAGCCTGGCAGAGGGATCACCATCATACACAAGGAATTCATCCAATGCACCACCACAAATGACTATATCACCCCAGCCACCGAACAACCCAACTTCCAACTCCAAACAGACATCAAAACCTTCATCAGAGGCACCCTTGCCTATGGCCCTCCAGCACCAAGTCCAGCCTCTGTAACTTTAATGCTGACTTCATCCTCCCCACTCCATAGACTTCAACAACTAAAGTTTCCTCGGCGGCCTCAACGACCACAAAATCAACATAACCAACCTCCTCAACAGCATGGCCAACATCAGACTCACCCAACTGGTCCATGACCCCAAGCACACTGCAGGCCATATGCTAGACCCTCATATTCACTTGCAGCAACCACTGCAGGTTCAGCCACACAACGGTACACACCTGGACCAACCACTCTATCTTCCACTTTAACATCAGCAATTCACAGACATCTACCCCCAGTCTGCCCAACGCCCCCCACTACTGCTGGAGCAAAATCTCAAAGGACACATGGATCAATGCCCTCAACACCACCCATCCCATCTCCTCCAAAATCCTAGACCAGAACTTCCGAATCTTCAACTGCTGGTTGACCAACTGCACCTACAGCGTCACTCCCGCTGGCTTCAACACTCACAGAAGGTCTACCAAATAGGCTTGCTGCTATACTGCAGACCTCAGAACCACTAAACGACACTGTGAACTACTGGAAAGGAGGTGGCGACCAACAAGGACATGACCAACAACACCACCTTCAAGACAGCCCTCAACCGCTACCATAGACAGTTGAGAGAATCTCAGAAAAAGGCCTTAGCCTTACCCATCAATTAATCAAGCTCCAATAACTGGAAAGAAATCTTTAAACTCAAAGAATTATCCAACTCCTCAGTTGCAACAAACATTACTCCTTCACAGGAACTCTGCAACAACCTTGCAAACATCTACAGAAAACCCCAGCTCAAGGCCACGGACTTAAAGCAACACAACAACCCCGCTACCACCCCAGACATCCAACAAACACAATTGAGCAGGCTTGCCCCAAAGGACACAGCCTCCATCATGAACTCAGTCCACTCATGGGCCCTAACGGACCCATGCCCTCACCACGTCGCCAAACTAGGTGAAGGCAGAATCAGCCATGTACTCGACACCTTGTTCAACACCTCAATAGACACTGCCACCTTCCCCGTGGACCGGAAATACGCAGAAGTCAACGCCTTACTAAAGGGACAATCAGTAGACCTCAACGATCTCAGCAACTACAGACGATCGCTCAAATATTAGAAAAAGCCATCAACCAACAACTCTGCTCACATCTGGAACAGAACTTCCTACTTGACACCTGCCAATCCGGATTCTGCAGCAACCACAGGACTGAGACAGCCCTCGTAGCAGCTACCGATGACATCAGAACCCTACTCGCCCGAGGAGAGACTGTGGCTCTGATCCTTCTAGACCTCTCGGCAGTCTTCAATAAGGTCTCCCACCACAGACTCATCACAAGGCTTCACAAGGCATTCAAGGAGCCGATCTAGGATAGATTACCTTTTTCCTCAATGGAAGAACACATAACTCCGACTTCCCCCACTTCACCTCTGAACCTAAGGAAATCACCTGCAGAGTACTCCAAGGACCATTGATCAGTCCCACCCTCTCCAACACTTAAATGACACTTCTGGATAGCATTGTCAAAATGCATGGACTTAACTTCATATCTTCTGCTGATGACACACAGCTCATCCTCTCCGAAGACTCCATCACCAAGACCAACTTGAATAAGGCTATGACAGATGTTACCAACAGGATGAAGCTCAACACGAACAAGACAGAGGTACTGATCTTCGGAAACAAAAGCTCCCCTTGGGATGCATTCTGGTGGCCCTCAGAACTCAGACCTACTCCTACCCTCACTGACCACACTAGGAACCTAGGCATCATTCTGAACAACATGCTAACCATGACGACTCAGGTCAACTCTGTCTCCTCCTTCAGCGTCCTCATCCTCTACATGCTTCGTAAGATATTCAAATAGCTATCCCAAAGCTCAAGACTCACTATCACCCAGGCCCTTATCTCGAGCCAACTGAACTAGGGCAATGCTCTCTACGCAGGGTTCGCAGCTCATATCCTCCAACAACTCCTGTACAGCACACCACAGCCAGACTCGTCCTGGATCTCCCTAGACCAACCCACGTCTCCCTCTATCTCAAGGAATGCCACTGTCTACCTGTACAGAAAAGATGCCAGTTCGAGCTCCTGACCCAAGCATACAAGGCCCTACACAACTGTGGCACCAGGCTACTTGAATCACCGCCTGAACAGCCAACAGATCACCAAACATCTCAGCTCTGCTTCCTTTTATCCAACCCTCACCCCCACATCTGATGAAGTAGATGCTGGAGGTCGCTCTTTTTCTTGCCTAGCAGCTAAGACATGGAACATACTACCCTTTCATTTCAGGGTCTCCCCATCTCTTCCAGAGATGCGAGTACATCTGGCTAATCGGCTAATCAAATGGACCCCACCAGCGCCTAGATACCCCCATGGTTGACAAGATGACTCTACAAATCTACTGATTGATTGATATTCCATACCCCTCACTGTATCACACTAACCCACCATGCATTAATTACTAATTCAAGTGTATTGGTTTTGAAACCTACCTGTAGTAGCCCGATTGTCCTGTACTCGTTGAGATGGAGGGATAGCGCAACAGATCACTGTATCCAAGATGGCTCTGAAGAAGTGGAGCACCGTGAAGGAGTCAGGTGTCATTTCGGCACATTGATGCAGAAACTTAATGTCAATAGGTCAGACGCCATCTGGAGATGGTTGGTGACTGTATTAGGTGAGCTCCCCTTCAGTATCCAGTCATCGACGTATAGGGAAGATTGGTATTCCCAAACAGCGCAGATGGGCTGTGACCAAAACCATAACTTCTGTGAACACCTGAGGTGCACTGGTCAGGCCAAAGGTGAGTATGGAGAACAGAATGCTTCTGGCCCACCTGAAACTGCAGGAAGCGCCTGTAGGACGAACATGTGGAAATATGCATCCCTCAAGTCCAATACTATTATCCAGTTCCCAGATAGAGAACCTGGGCCAGGGTTTGCATCTGGAACTGGCCTTTTCCTCAAGCTTAAGAAGTTCAGAGAGCAAAAATCTAGGATGGGGCAAAGGTCTACATCCTTTTTTAGGTATCCGGATGTTACAGGAGTAACAACCAGTCCAGATTTCTGAAACCTGCAACCTCTGTATTGATTCCTTAGCCAAGAAAGCTGGAACTTCTCCTTGGAGTATAGACAAATGGTTCTCTGGCAGATGTTGTGGGGGCATGTGTGGCACACCTGGAGGATAGGTAGGGAAGGATCGGGAGTAACCGTGCTCCATTATTTGGAGCACCTATTGATCTGAGGTGATAATCTGGCGATCATGGGATGTCATGGTTAAAATAAAGAGGTTTAATTGGGGCTGCGGAAAGGGGACAGGGGTCTGAGCAGAACGCTGCCCGGAAAGACCTGTAGACTACTGCCTTGCACCCCAACCACAACCTCTAAAGAACTGGGTGGTCTGCTGCAATTGAGCCGGCTTTTTACTTAACTCTGGAACTTTCGCGGCGGGAACTGTTGCTACTCTTCCGCTTCAGCGAAGGTACAGTATGGTGTCTTCTGTCTTTTTCAGAAGTCCACAGAGCTTTGTGTGATAGCTTGTCTGCTTGCCCATGTGATGAGTTGTCAGTTCAATCATTGTTGCATTTCATGTTTTTTTGCAAATTTTATAGAACCTATTTTTTTTTTACATTTTCTCAAACTTATTTCAAAGTCTCCTGGATTACAGAAGTGCAAGGACACTTTTATTTGCACTTTTTAGGCAGTTCTGATGGGAGTTACAGTGTTTGCTTGTTTCTTTTAATGTCAGTAAATAGCAGGAAATCAATTGAAGGCTGACCTAAGGGTTCTCGAAGGGCACCTTATGGATATTAGATACCTTATGGATATTGGTAGGACATTTAGATATATTTAATCGTTACTAACCTTATGGTTTATAGGGCCCTGAATCAGTGGCTATGATGTTTTCCATCGGTTTGACTCGACAGTATCATTATGTGTTCCGTACAATAGTGATGAATTAACTTTTCATTCTGAGGATGATTTGGTCGCAGTTTTATTAATGCAACTGTTTGTTGAATTATATTGCATTTCTTTTATGGTTTCCAACAATTTGAATAAAGACTACATTGATTGATTGATTGAGAAAAATTCAGTCTCTGAAGTTGGTCCCTTCCAAAGTCACAAAAAGGGCGTTGCTGCTGGGGAAGCTGACAGAGCCAAACCCAGACAGCAGGGAGTTATGTGCTCTCTTTCAAGGGCTGACTCTGCCTTCGCCCCGAATGGCCAAGAGTTATCAGAAGGTATAGTCATTAGTGATTGCTGTACATTTGTGCAAAGGCCTGAGAAGCAAATCCAAGCGTGACGTCCAAGCACCACACTGGCACCAACAATCCTTCCTAGACAGAAATTGAGCCCATGCCCAATTTAATGGAAAATTTAGCAAGCGCCCATCAGCAACCAACCATTGTAAGATCAGGTAAGCCTCAGGTAAAACATCAGCTCCCTTATCCTGCAAAGAGTGGGAGTATCTCCCCAAAAGGCACTAAGTATTTACAGACCTAAGGGCCAAACTGGCCAAAGAAAACATCTTTTTTGCATCCGATATGTACTAAAATATATAATCTGAATCTCAACCTGCATCGGAAAAGTTGATACCAGCACCAGTGGCATTGGATTGGTCAACTGTGAAATCGAACATGGTGCAGAGGATGGAGCTAAAGGCATTCAATGATCCCGGAACTGGCACCGACCTCACCTTGGAATGAGGTCAAGAGGCACAGTTGGCATCTAGGACAGATCCGCCAACAGTAACTCAGATGGAGGCCCCTTCGGATCCAAGGGTCCTGTAAGGAAATTAATCTTTTGGTATGGTCACCCCCAAGTTTCTGGACTGATGCTGCTGGTTTTTCTAGTAAGGAGTGAACTGAGGCCAGCTAACCAGACCTTAGTTCCACCCTAAAACGTGGATTTTACATTGGCCTACACCCAATTGGCATATGCTAACATACCTATAAGCCCCCAGTATATGGTACCCTGGGAATGTAAGTTAGAGGGTCACCCCAGGGACTGCAGCACTGGTTTTGCCGCCCTGGATGTGACACAGGTAAAATAAGTCTTCCAATTCACCATAGCAGGCTGGAACTGCAGTGTCGAACTGCTAACCTGACTGCCATTTAAAGCAATGTCATAGTCAAACTTCCCCTTGAAATCGGTGTATGTCACCCCTATGGCAGGCCTAGCAAGCCCTAAGGTAGAATACGGTTACACAAAAGGGTAAACCCGGAATCACTGGGACCTGGGTACTAGACAGTATACAAAAGGGTGGTCCCAGTACAATAACATCATTAGTGTTGAATGGGGAGAAAATTCAAATAGAATTCAATAGTAAACAAACAATGTTGCAGTGTTATTTAATCAAACTGAAACTGATCGTCATTTCATCAGACAGATTTTAAAGTGCATATATTTATAGGTCAATGTTTCAATATGACAGTGCCCAAAAGGAAAGCAAGAGTAGGGGAAGGTTGTGATTCAAGTGTGGTAGTGAGGTAAAGTAAACAATAGTGACAAAAAATCACAAGCATTTATGTCATATATTCCTCATATGCCGAGTAATCATTTACATATTCATCACAGTACTCAATATCTGTACAGCTTTGCCATGTAGCACAATATTTCACAGTAAAGTAAGTACTGTTTAAAGGACTGGCAATTTTCAAGTGTTGACATTTCAACCCCAATTCTAGTCAATGGTGGAGGATCAGGGGGCTCCATGGCTCTCAAAAACTTGGTAAGAGTGAGAAGACACTCAGTGTAATTTAACAAAGGAAGTGATCCAATCAAGACAAGAATCCATCTGCACTGGAAGAAGTACTAAAGAAGGACTGCTAGCTGAACCATGGAAATGGTAATGAGGGGCTGCATCGGCGTGGACTACAACTTCTGAACCTGAGGGTTAGCAAAGGAGAAGGGACTGTGCCTTCTCCTTACTGCTCGTGGAACAGTCTTCTTCAATGCCCAGCCGAAGCAAGAGACTCCAAAGGTCAAGTGGCTTTCGACCTGTTCGCAGCACAGGGCCACAACAGCTGAAGAAGCCTGCAGGGGAAAGTTGGTACTCCAGAATCTTCAGACCAATGCAAACCACTGCTGTGCAGCACCAGGGACTAGAACTTGAGCCTCAAAGTTACACACACGTGCGCTGGACCAGGGAGTGTCGTTGGAGTGCAGCTTGGTCAACCAGAAGACAAATTAAGAAAGGGTTTGGCTGTGCTGGGCAACTGGCACTCCACTGACAACTGGGCTTCTACCAGGATTGTGAGGACATCGACCCTGTATTGAGGGCAGCCTCACCTCCTACATGAACCGGGAGTAGTTGCAGGAAGACACCCATCAACCTCATCGCATCTCCAGCATCTTTGAGCATCTTCAGCATCCTGTACCCTTGCAATATAATGACTTCCATGGAATTCTATTACAGAGGGATCAAAGTGCATGGAACTTCCTGAACACTGCTTCTACCTTTGAGGTACCTGTTTCGGTGGTCCAAAAAACCATCTTAATCACTCTCACCAGAAACATCAGGATCAAATGTTGAATGTCCAAGGCTCACTGCGGGGTTGGAAAAGCCTTAAACTCTACCAATCCCAGGATGACCTCGATGAAGCGCATCCTCTACAAGGGCATCAGATGTAACTTTGACTCACTGATCAAAAACCCCAGTGATGGCATAAGAGTTAGAGTCAGCCTTAGACTAGTTAGACTAGTCAGTTAGAGAGGCACACATGCATGACCAAGAAGGATAACTGCTTCTTTCTGGGAAGCTCCCTTCTTTTTCGTGGCCGCCCTCCCTGTGACTATCAGTATTATGCCCTTGTTCAGGATTTGAGTCTGTCAAAACTTGCTCTCCGAGTTCATATGATCATGACGGACATGTAGAAAAGAAAGTACTCTTCTGTAGTATGCTTTAGATTAATTTGCAGGCGGAGTGGATCCCTACCAGCAATCGGATAGCTAGTTCACATGCTCACCACTTCACTGCTTCTCTCAGAGGCACAAAACCACTAGAAAACAAAGGATGGGACAATGAACTTCTGCTCTTTTTTGGTAGTTTGACACTTCCCTTCCGCCAGCTTGCACAAATCAGCAAGAACACTATGCTGTGTCTGATCAGTTCACTGGGGCTGTGAGTGGGGGCCGGGAGTCCTAGTTTTGTTGCTTATAGTACCATGGTAAGCTACTTCTTCAAAAATTTGGAGCAAACTCCTCAAATCTGCTAACAAAGCATGGACTGCAGTGCTAGTCCTGAAGGAGGAAAATTCAGCTCAAGACGACTGCTTGGGCCGGGGCCTGGCAAGATGGCCGAGTAGACACAGGCTGAATCTGACAATCATCCTGCAGTATTCAAGCAGCAATCCCCCATTGATGGGTTAGGGGGATGCCGCTTTCACCCTGGGACAAGATGAGTACATAATCCTGTCACCCAGAGCAAGTGCTTTGCTCTGGCAAGAGGGGGGCCTTTAGAACACTCTGCTTTGTGTGGGGCTGGAAGGAGAGAAGCACAGAAAACAAAAGCGGGACGAGCCTCCGAGACCCAGATGGGCAGTTATACTACTAGACCCCACTGGAAGGAATCACCGGGTAAGTGGTGCTGGCCCGACTACCCACCTGTGATTCCTGCTTGCCTGGAGGGCAACAGGCTTTTGCAGGGAGACATGGCACTGGAACGGCTGGCCCGGATTGGTGAGGCCTGCATCAGGGGAAGATCAAGTTAGTTAGCCCTGTACTTTCGGAAAGGGCAGGCTCTGGATGGGGTGTGAGCTCCACTGAGGGCTCCCTGAATGCCTGTCGAAGTGAAGAGCCCTTTAACCGCCGGTTCTTAGTGACGCAGGGGCGGTTTCTGGCCTGTGGGAGAGTGATCAGAGGTCCCACCTGTGGTGGCACTGCCTTGGACCTGATACGCCCGGGAGAACAACACTCCACTATTCTGAGCAGAAGATCCTGACAGGATTGTGGCCCCTGGGGCAGTCGCTACCGAGTAAACTGCTTGATGCAGTGCTGGCTGGGCAATACCCTGGGGGGGGGAGGCGAGGCACATGCCGGAGGCCTGAAGCACAAGTTACTACTTGTGTAACGATATATCTGTAAGAGACATTAGTTAGTGATAGATTCCTTCCCTTAGAATATCCCCAGGCGTCAGACTGGATCTGGAAATTTTTTGTGTAGCAGTACCCATGCGCGTCGGTAGGCGTCGTCCGCGGCTCCGCGTCCGTCGTCATGGGCACCGTGATGACATCGTCGGAGTACTTAGACGCCACCGCCGCGTGCTAACGTCAGTTCTTATACACAGCTTTTCCGCGCCAGAAACGCAGAGCCATGATAAAAACCAACACTGGTGCCATGAAACTAGGGCCCTGAAAGGGGACGAACTTAACCCTAGATATCGGTTCGCAGAACGGGGGAGAATGGGTGGGTCGGTAAGGAATCTATCACTAACTAATGTCTCTTACAGATATATCGTTACACAAGTAGTAACTTGTGCATCTGAAAGAGACACGTTAGTGATAGATTCCTTACCTTAGAATAGATACCTCAGCAATACCAACCCCGGTGGTGGGTCTGCGAACCAATAATCACACCAGAAAGTCCTGGAGGACAGAACGGCCAAAGAAGCCATCCCTCCGGACTTGGCTGTCCAGGCAGTAGTGTCTTGAGAACGTGTGCAGCGAGGCCCATGTAGCTGCCTGACAAATGTCCTGCAAGGGCACACCTCGGCCCAAGGCAGTTGTAGTCGCCGTGGCCCGAGTCGAATGAGCCCTCAGCCCAACAGGAGGTTCCTTCTTGGCCAAGGAGTAACACGCTTGGATGCAAAAAATTATCCACCGAGAGATGGTCCACTTGTGCACCACCCGTCCCTTCTTAGCGCCCGCGTAACCAACGAAGAGTTGGTCATCTGGCGTGTGCGATCCAGATAGTAAGAGAGCGCACGTTTTGGGTCCAGACGGTGGAGCCTCTCTTCCTCTTTCGAGGGATGCGGAGGCGGAAAGAAGGTGGGCAAGGTGATGGACTGCCCGATGTGGAAGGCCGTGACAACCTTGGGCAGGAAAGAGGGTCTTGTCCGCAACACAACCTTGTCCGGACGGACAGAGAGGAAAGAGGGTGTGGAAGAAAGAGCCTGGAGCTCACTCACTCTCCTGGGAGAGGTCATGGCAACCAGGAAAGCAGTCTTCAAGGTAAGAAGATGGAGAGGAAAGTTATGGAGTGGCTCAAAGGGAGCACACATGAGATAAGTAAGTACAAGGTTCAAGTCCCACTGAGGCATCACGAATGGAACAGGAGGAAACATGTGAGTGATGCCCTTCAAAAACCTATTTACAATTGGGGACTTGAACAAAGATGGCTGATCAGGTAGCCTTAAGAAGGCGGAAAGGGCAGAAAGGTAGTCCTTGATAGTGCCCAGAGCAGAGCCCTGCTGGGCAAGAGAAAGAAGGAAGTGGAGAACCTCAGAAAGGGGGCAGAGAGGGGATCCACAGCCTTTGCTGTGCACCATGCCACAAATTTGTTCCACCTGCAGGCGTATACAGACTTTGTGGAGGGACGCCTGGCTGCCATAATGACATTACAGACTTCAGGAGGCAAGTCAAATGGCCTGAACTGTCGCCGCTCAATCTCCAAGCTTGTAGGTGGAGACTGGACAGGTTCGGGTGGAGGACCTTCCCCTGCTGCTGCGACTGAAGGTCCTCCTGAAGAGGCAGATGAATCGGGGGATCGACAGACATGCTGAGTAGCTCTGGATACCAATATCTTCGTGCCCAGTCCGGAGCCACAAGGATAACCTGGGCCCAGTCGCGCCTGATCTTCTTCAGCACTCTGGGCAGAAGAGGTATAGGCAGAAAGGCATACATAAGACCACAATTCCACTCGTGACGAAAAGCGTCTCCGAGCGAGTGCCGCCTTGGAAATTCCAACGCGCAGAACTGATGACATTGCGCGTTCTCTTCGGTGGCAAATAGATCTAACCAAGGCTCTCCCCACTGCTGAAAGAGGCCTTGCGCCACGTCCGAGTTCAGACGCCATTCGTGATCCATCATGCACCGACGGCTGAGTTCGTCCACCCTGGCGTTCAGAGAACCTGCCAGGTGTTGAACCACTAGGGTCACGCCCTGATGTTCCAGCCACTGGCAGAGGCGCAGAGCCTCCTGGCATAGGTTCCACGACCCCACCCGCCCTGTTTGTTGCAGTACCACATGGCGGTGGTGTTGTCCGTGAACACCTGCACTACACTCCCCCAGACAGAGGGGAGGAATGCCTTTAGTGCAAGTCGGATCGCCGCAGCTCCAGAAGGTTGATGTGGAGCTGGGACTCCGCCGGAGACCAGAGGCCTCTGATCTCCGCCTCTCCCATGTGGCCCCCCCAGCCCTGGAGGGACGCATCCGTCACAACTACGTGCTCCGGTTGGGATAAGGAAAGGGATCTGCCGCTGACCCAATCGCGGTCCGTGAGCCACCACTGCAACTGTCTTGCAGTGCCCTCCGAGATCAAGACATGGTTGGACAAGTTGCCCTGATGCTGGGCCCACTGAAACGTCAGGTCCCACTGCAGAGCCCGCATCCGCACCGGGCGTGATGCACCAGAAGGATGCAGGAGGCCATCAGCCCCAGAAGCCGCAGCGCCAACCTGACCGAGACTCGGGATAAAGGCTGAAAGATCGGAATCAGAGCCTGAATATCTCGAACCCGCTGTTCGGGAGGATAAACCCGAAACTGCGCCAAGACTAGAACCGCTCCGATGAAGAGGAGCTTCTGAGAGGGACACAGGTGTGACTTTGGCACATTGATGGAGAACCCCAGCAGGTGCAGGAGGTCGGCCGTAGTCTGGAGGTGGCTGACGACTGTCTGGGGCGAGCCCGCCTTCAACAACCAGTCATCGAGGTAGGGGAAGACTGAAATCCCTAACCTGCGCAGATGAGCTGCGACCAACGCCATCACTTTCGTGAACACCCGTGGTGCGCTTGTAAGGCCGAAGGGGAGCACGGTAAACTGAAAATGCTCGTGGCCTACCGTGAACCGCAGGTAACGCCGGTGGGCCGGCAGGACGGGGATGTGGAAATAGGCGTCCTGCAAGTCCAACGCTACCATCCAGTCTCCCGGGTCCAGGGCAGCTAAGACCTGAGCCAAAGTCAGCATCTTGAACTTCTCCTTCCGGAGGAAGCCGTTGACGTTCCGTAGTCCAAGATAGGGCGTGGACCCCTTTGCACTTCTTGGGTACCAGAAAGTAGTGGGAGTAACAACCACATCCTACTTCTGGCCCAGGAACGCGCTCGATGGCCCCCTTGGCCAAGAGGGCCGAAACTTCCTCTCTGAGAAGTGTCAAGTGATCCCCGACACGCAGTGGCACTGCGGTGGCATGGCTGGAGGGGATGCCTCGAAGGGGAGGGAGTAGCCCCTTCGGACGATTTGCAGCACCCACCTGTCCGAAGTGACAGTGCGCCTGTGGTGGTGGTGATGGCAAACCCTGCCCCCCACTGGCGTCACATGGGCCTGAAAGCACGGACTGGGATAGTTTTGAGGCGGATGCTGCAGGGGTAGGTATGGACTGGCCTCGCCGTTGTCCCCGAACGCCGCCACAGCGGATTCCACGGCCGCCACCGCGCTGTATGTTAGACTGAGGTGCGTGGCTGGCAGCACGTGTGGGGGCGCCCCTTCCTTGGCCACGAAAGGAGCGAAAGACAGCCGTTTGCTGGCGCGGGGCCAAGAGGCCCAAGTACTTGGCCATAGCCCTGGAGTCCTTAAAGCGCTCAAGCGCATGGTCTGCCTTGTCGCCAAAGAGGCGACGCCCATCGAACGGTATGTCCATAAGTGTATTTTGGACATCGGCCGAGAAATTGGCGGACCTCAACCAGGCGTGACGACGAATCGCCACCGTCGTTGCCATCGCTCTTCCCAGAGAGTCGGTAGTGTCCAGCCCACACCGGATGGAGTACCGTGCCGCATCTCGGCCCTCCACAAGGGCCTGGCCGAGTTTAGCCCGTACCTCCAACGGGCATTCTGGCAGCACGGCCGCGACCGTGTCCCACAGAGAGTGGGTGTAGCGGCCCAAGAGGCATGCTGTATTGACTGACCGCAATCCCAAACTCAGGGAGGAGAATACCTTTTTTCCGTAATTCTCGAACCTCTTGGATTCCCGGTCGGGGGGAGCCGACGGGAATGCGGTCTGGGAATTGGAGGCCTGGATAACCAGGCTCTCAGGGGTGGGATGGGTGGACAGAAAGCAAGGGTCACCCGGAGCCGGGCGGTGGCATCTGGCCACGTTCCTATCCACAGGCTGTCCCGTGGCGAGCCTGGACCAAGTGCCCAAAAGAACGTCAGACAAGGCCTCATTAAACGGCAGCAGAGGCTCAGCCGAGCTTGACTTCGGTTTAAGGACCTCAGTGAGGAGGGTAGTCCTCACGGCCGCGACGGGGAGCTCAAGGCCCAAGGCCTTGGCAGCCCTCATCAGCACCACGCTATAAGCAGCCCCCTCCTCCGTAGACACGCTAGGAGGGGAGACAAAACCAGTGTCGGGCGAAGTGTCCAGACCACTGGCCTCCCCAAACTCTCCTGTCCAGTCCGCAGAGGACTGACACTCACGTGCCAGAGGGTCCTCAGACCCCTTCAAATCCTCCTCATCACCCACCGCCTGGTACTCGGGCTCAAAAGATGGGGCCGGGTCATAGAAATAGAAATCTCCCATCGGCGTCGAAAGCAGCGGCGCCGGACCCGAATCGAGGGCAGGACCAGGGACGGCGTCGTCCTGGGACGGCGCCGGGGGCGAAACCCGTGGGGCCGACGCCGGCGAGGTCGTGAGGTCAACCGGCGGCGACCCGGATCCAGAGGGTCCCTGCGACGTCGAGACCGAAGTCGCCGACGGCGCCGGAGCCGAAGCACCCGACGGCGCCGGGGCCGAAGCGCCCGGCCCGCGTGGGGACCCAGTAGGAGCCGCTTGGCCCGAAGGCGCCGCGGAACCCGACGGAGGAGCGAGCGACCTCATGGCCATGAGGAAGTCTGCAATCTCCCCCTGCGTCGCGTCCTGCCCAGGGACCCGCGGGTGTGGAGCAGGCCGCGACACCTGCGGCTCCAGCGGAGCCGCGTGGGCGGTGTCGCCCGAACTCCGGCTGCGTCGCGCGAGCGTCGGGGGGAGTCGGAAGAGCGATGATGCCTCTTCGACTTCTTGTGCCTCTTACCTGAGGACTTCGAGCCCGAAGACCGATGACGACTCCCGAAACTGTGGTGGCTCCGACCGGTCCCTCGACCTCCTTTCGGACCGGGACCTCTAGCGGCGCGGGGCGGACTGGCGAAGCTCGAGTCGCTTACGGGACCGCTCCCGTCTAGCCTTAGACGTCAGGGCCCGGCAGTCGGAGCAGGACTTGTCTTCGTGGTCCAGGCCTAAACAGTGCAGGCACCGGCGATGGGGGTCGGTAACTGACATCAGTCGGTTGCAGTCGGCGCTGGGCTTGAACCTGGGCATCCCTACCGGCACTGTCGGAGTCGAATAGACTCGAAAATGGATCAAAAAGGATCTCAAAAGGTTAGTCAAAAAGTGACTAGGGTACAACTTTCTCCAGATCTACACTAGCTGGCGCGGAAAAAAGAAGAACTGACGTCAGTACGCAGAGGCGGCGTCTAAGTACTCCGAGGACGTCATCACGGCGCCCACGACGGCCGCGGACGACGCCTACCGACGCGCATGGGTACAGCTACGCAAAAACTTTCCGGATCCAGTCTGACGCCTGGGGATATTCTAAGGTAAGGAATCTATCACTAACGTGTCTCTTTCAGATAAGGAATGATTAGCGGGCCCCGACATGGAGGCAGCCCAGGAGGAGGTGGCTGACCTGCTGCCTCCAAGTGACTCCTGCAGAGTGGGAGAGAGGTGAGCTCTCTTGGAGCAGTGGCGGCTCTGGGTCGGCCAGCCCACAAGGACTGTGACCAGCAATGACGGCGGAAGGTGAGCAGAGGGCCCCGTGTGTGAGGTTGGTTCTGAAGCAGTACTGTGTGGGGGAGCCTGGCTGGAGAGTGGGAGCCCGTACGCGCAGGAGAGTGGGACATTTTTGTTTATTCAGAATCTTTAGCCCTCTATCCAGCCAGGACGGTGGAGCTGTGGGCCTGCCCCTGCACATGGAGGCCCCCTGGGCGATTGTGGGACCCAAGCCCGGTATTGACTCCCTGAAGACAGGCAAGACCCCGCTGCCTGTATTGTCTTGATCATTCCTCCAGGAGACCGAAGGGGGACGGAGGCTGGATTGGTTGCCTGCTGAGATCGTGTCCCAAAGACAGTGGGGGCAGTGTTTGAATACAACGATAGAGGACACGAAAATAAGTTACTTACCTGTAACTACGGTTATCCAGTATTCGGATCTCTCATAGATTCACATGCCTGAATAATTTCCCGTCATCGAGATGGAAGCCACACGGTACCATAATCAAGCAGTATTTAAAGAATGCCATGGGCTATAATTGCCCTGAGCCATGTTAAACAAAGGCTATCTATGTCCTTATTCAAAAAGGACCAAATGTTGAATGCTGCCAATCAGTTGCTATCACCCTCTAGAACCTTCCCAGCAGAAGCAGTTTCCCTCAGATAAATAACAAGGAAACAGCCTCTACAGGGAGGAAGGTGGGTGCATGCGAATCTATGAAAGATACCAATACTTGGATAACCATTGTTACAGGTAAGTGACTTATTTTCTTATCCAGTTTTGGGGTATCTTTCATAGATTCACATGCCTGAATCAGAGTAACAAGCAGTCACGTCCAATTTTAGTTTGTCTGTTGTGGATTGTGGGTGAATTCTATCATGTAGTGTAGTGAAAAATTTGAGGAAACATGAAAAACCCCTGAGGGCTATACAAGTGAGTACTGTTATGTTTATCAATGTACAGATTTGAATATGCTACTTACCAGTATGCATCTGTTCTTGGCATGTAGGGCTGCTAACATTCATATCTTTTGCATAGATCGCCGCCTAGTGTTGGGTCCGGATGATCGCACATTGTTGTCCTGGAAGAGTCTTCGAAGTATCCTGAGATAGGTGGCTCCTCCCCTGGACTACAGTGCGCATGGGCATCGGCTCCATCCCCAGATTGTTTTTAGCCATTGTGGCAGAGATGGAGTGAAAAGTGTAAAGGATGTCCATGCTAATGATTGAATGCAAGAGTATATCTGCAGCTGCGACAGGCACCGGGGAGGAGGGTGGGCGATATGAATGTTAGCAGCCCTACATGCCAAGAACAGATGCATACTGGTAAGTAGCATATTCAGTTCGATGCATGTGGGCTGCTAAATTCATATCTTTTGCATAGAATACAAAGCAGTCCCTCCATTAGCGGCGGTTGCCCGTGCCAGCTGCAGAAACCTGAAAGAGTGTCTTGAGAACAGCCTGTCCTACAGCAGCTTGCTGCTTGGAATGCACATCAACACAGTAGTGTTTTGTAAAGGTATGTGGTGTAACCCATGTGGCTGCTCTGCAAATGTCTTCCAAAGGAATGTTCCCCAGGAAAGCCATGGATGCCCCCAATTTGCGTGTGGAGTGCGCTCTTGGGGGTATTGTTAAAGTACGCTTTGCTTTTTGATAACAGATTTGAATGCACTTAACAATCCACCTGGCTATTCCTGCTTTGGAAATAGGGTTGCCTTTGTGCTGTGGTGAGAAGGCAACAAAAAGTTGTTTTGTTTTCCTAAAGTGTTGTGTTCTGTCAATATAGTACATCAACGCCCTCCTAACGTCTAATGTATGGAGCATTCTTTCCGCTACAGTTTGTGGGTTTTGAAAGAATGCGGGCAGGTCAATAGTTTGGTTTAGATGAAACTGTGACACCACCTTCGGAAGGAATTTGGGGTTAGTGCGTAGCACCACCCTATTTGGATGAATTTGTATGAATGGCTCTTGGATCGTGAGCGCTTGCAGCTCACTGACGCGTCTCAGTGACGTGATAGCAATAAGAAAAGCCACTTTCCATGTTAGGAACTGGAGTTCACATGAGTGCAGTGGCTCAAAAGGTGGGCCCATCAGTCTGGTGAGGACCACATTGAGGTTCCAGACTGGAGCTGGCGGTGTTCTTGGGGGAATGACTCGTTTCAGACCCTCTAGGAAGGCTTTAATGGCAGGCACTCTGAAGACAGAGAGATGCTGCCTGTTTTGAAGATAAGCTGCAATGGCGGATAGATGGATCCGAATGGAAGTGTACGCTAGATTGCATTTGTAAAGATGCAGTAGATAGCAAATGATGTTAGGAATAGATGCATCCAGCGGGTTTATGTTATTGGCTGTACAGTGAATGACGAAACGCTTCCATTTTGCAGCATAGCATGCTCTGGTAGTGGGCTTCCTTGCCTCCTTGATGATGTCCATGCATTCTGGAGGTAAGTGAAGGTAGCCAAACTCTAGGACTTCAGGAGCCAGATCGCCAGGTTGAGCTGTTGCGGATCTGGGTGCTGAATGTCGCCATGGTTCTGCGTCAAGAGCCTGGGTGTTAGGCGCAGCCTTTGATGCGGCACCACTGAGAGTTCCAGAAACGTGGTGTACCATGGTTGGCGTGCCCACGTTGGAGCAACTAGGATGAGTGTCAATGAGTGCTGCCTTAGCTTTCTTGCCACCAGCGGTATGAGAGGTGCTGGGGGAAAAGTGTACGCAAATCTGCCTGACCAGTTCATCCATATCGCATTCCCCTGCGACTGTGGGTGAGGGAACCTGGCGGCAAAGTGTTGGCATTTTGCGTTTTCCTTTGTGGCAAACAGGTCTATCTCTGGATGACCCCACTGCTGGAAGTACGGGTGGAGTACTGATGGATGTAACTCCCACTCGTGCATCTGATGGCTGTATCTGCTGAGCAGATCCGCCATCTGATTGTCCTTTCCCGGGAGGTGCTCCGCCATGAGGAAAATGTTCCTCTGAATGGCCCACTTCCACATGCTCTGAGCCAGATGAGACAGCTGTGGGGAGTGGGTGCCTCACTGTTTTTGAATGTAGTACATCGCTGTCATGTTGTCCGTCCGGACTAACACTACCTTGTTGCACAGATGTACATTGAAGGACTTGAGCGCCATGAAGATTGCCATCAGTTCCAGATAGTTGATGTGCATCTTCTGTTGCTGCATCGTCCATAGTCCCTGCACCGTGTAATTGAGCACATGAGCTCCCCACCCCTGGAGAGATGCGTCCGTTGTCAGGATAATCTGTGGCACTGGCTCCTGGAACGGTCAGCCCTTGCAAAGGTTGTGTGGATTCCACCAATGCAGAGAGTTGTATGCCCGACCGGTTACCAACACTAGGTCTGTCATTTGTCCCCGAGCCTGTGTCCACTGATTTGCTAAACATTCTTGGAGCGGACGCATATGCAATCGTGCGTGCGGGACTATGAATATGCAGGAGGCCATCATGCCTATCAACTGCATAAACACTCTTGCTGGAAGCGAGTGTTGCGGTCTGAACTTTTGGATCAGAGACTGGATGCTGTCTATCCTGACTTTGTTTGGTTGAGCCATGGCAGTCAGGGTATTTATTGTCGCACCCAGAAACTGCCGCACATGCGCTGGTTGAAGGTGCGACTTCGGGTAGTTCAAGGAGAAGCCCAGACTGTGAAGGAGGTGAATGGTGGTCGACATGTCCGCGGCGCACTGTTGTGCCGACTTTGCTTGAATGAGCCAATCGTCTAGGTAGGGGTAGACATGTATGTTCTGCCTCCTGAGGTGTGCCGCTACCGTCGCCAGACACTTGGTAAACACTCTGGGGGCGGTGGTCACTCCGAAGGGTAGGACTTTGAACTGATAATGCCTGCCTTGGATGGTGAACCTGAGATACTTTCTGTGGGACGGGTGTAGTGGAATGTGGAAATAAGCATCCTTGAGGTCTAAGGTTGCTAGGAAGTCCCCTTGATTGAGCAAGGGAAGAATCTGTTGCAGGGTAAGCATATGGAAATGTTCTGACAGTATATACAGGTTGAGGGGGCGTAGATCCAGAATGCGTCTGAGGGATCCGTCCTTCTTTGGAATAAGGAAGTACAGGGAATAGACTCCTGTGCCTTCCTCCTCCACAGGCACGAGCTCGATTGCGCCTTTTTGCAGCATCACCACTACTTCTTGCTGCAATAAGTGCAAGTGCTCTGCGGACATAGGACGTTGCCTTGGTGGAATGTTGGGTGGAGTGGACGTTAACTCTAGACAATAACCGTACTGGATAAGTTGTCTTACCCACCTGTCTGTGGTGATGTTTGTCCAGACTGGCAGGAACTGCTGGAGTCTCCCCCCGACAGGTGTTACATGGTCGGGGGGCAGTGACAGAGAGTCACTGTTTGTTTGGGGCAGAGGAACGGGAGTTGTTGTTTCCTCTGCCACGTCCCCTGGTGCTGTTTCCTCGATAACCCCCTTTATTTTGCTTGGGGTACGAGGACTGTGCTCCACCTTTAGTGAACTGTGATTGTTGACCCATCTGTCCTCGGGTAACACCACGTGCACCTGAGCGACGAAAAGTGTTCCCCCGAAATTGTTGTGACTGAAGGGCCCCCATAGACTTTGCTGTTTCATTGTCTTTCTTAATCTTTGAGGGTGGTGTCAACATCAGGACCAAACAATCTATCAGGATTGACGGGCTGGTTAAGTATGGTGGTTTGAATGTCTGGTTTAAACCCTGATATGCGTAGCCACGCTTGTCGCCTTAGCATAACGCTAGTGTTAACAGCCCTAGCTGCTGTGTCTGCTGCATCAAGTGCACACTTTATAGCAGCGTTGGAGATGAGTTTTCCCTCTTCTATGAGCAGTTTGGTACCCTCCTGAAACTGCGCAGGCATGTGTTGAACAAGTTGCTCTAGGGTGTCGTAATGCGCCCTGTCATAACGTGCCAATAGCGCCTGTGTGTTCGCTATACGCCAGAAATTGGCAGCTTGCGTAGCTACTCTCTTGCCCCCTGCCTCAAGCACTTTCGACTCCTTGTCTGGGGGAGGAGCTTCACCCGTCGTCTGTGAGTTCGCCCGTTTGCGGGCATTTGCGACAACAAGAGAGTCCAGAGGCAACTGTCCCCGAATATATGCTGGGTCTGCAGGTGCCGGCCTGTATTTCTTCTCGATGCGTGGGTTGACCACTCTCGCTCTGGTAGGCTCCTTAAAGATCTCCCCAGCATGTTTAAGGACACCCTTGAGCATCGGAAGTGTTTTGACTGTTCTTTCAGAGAGAGAAAAAGTGTCAAATAGAAAATCTTCCTCCAGTGGAGAAGTGTGGCTCAGGGGTTAGAGGCAGCAGACCCGGAAGCTGAGATCGGTCCTGGACCAGGGTTCAATTCCCCGCCTCGGCGGGTCTTGGGCTAAAAATTCCACAGACTCGATAATTCTCGCCCCGGTGCCTCCTCGACTCACGGGTTCACACTCTGCGACTCTGGGCAATAGCTTGCTTAATCTCCACAACGGCCCCTCGCGGCGGGATGCCTGACTTTCACCTTGTGGATACCCTGCTATCTCACAGGGGAATATCAGGACGGGTTCCCTAAGCAAGCGCCGGGACACCCACTGCGGGTAGCTGTGCGCTATATAAGCTCAACTACATTTACATTTACATTCACTGGGTCTGCATGCATGTCCACGTCATGATTAGCAGCTGCCCGTTCAATCAGTGCATGAAACCCCGCAGCATCCTCTGTTGGGGAAGCACGTGCACTGAAAAGCTGTGGGTCTTGCCCCACTTGCTGGTGTCCTTGGTCACTTGTGTCATCATATGCATCCTGTTGTGCATCAGGGTCATTGATGGGGAAATTGTACTGGTCATCTTGTTCCCCCTCCTCTCCCCCAGAGTGGTCAGGGGAAGGTGTAGGGCTCCTCCTAGGTGGAGGCAGGAGAGGTTCAACTAGGGCAGGACTGTCTTGTGCAAGCCTTTTCTTCTTTAGTGGAATTACATAGGAATCCACCGGTTGGGAAGTGATTTTCCTCTTATGAAGGGTCAACTTGCCCGTGTCGGCGTCGATATAGCGCTCAGATTCGTCTCCTGAGTCATGATGTCGACTTAATATTACACCCGGCGTTGAAGATCCTGATGTCTTTGGCGCCGTCCTTGGTGCAAAGGCTTTGGGTGCCTCCTTTGGTGGCAGAATGTAGAGAAGCTTGGCAGCAGGCTTCGCAGGTACGTCTATCGTCTTCTGTGGCGCCGGCGCGGGAGGCGACGGTGCCATGGCCTTCACACGAATTCTTTGTAGCGAAGATACGATGTGAGATGCGCCACTCTGTAAGGCACCCGGCGCCGATGAGGAGGCCGCCAACGGTCCTTGGCCACCGACGTTCTGTGGTTCCTTAGGAGGTTTAGACGCCGATGCCGCTTTAGACACTGGGTCCTTGGACTTATGAGTAGAGCCTCCGCTCTTGGATGCGAGGGACTTTGTAGACTCCGCGTCGACCATGCGTCCCTCCAACGGTGCCCCTGCCGGCGCCGGATGTTTGTCGACGACCTTAGTGGACTTTGCTGCCTTCTTAGAGGACGCATCCCCCGCCGATGACTTCGGCACTGTCGAGTCGATAGCCTTCTTCGACTTCTGTGGCCCGGAGGCCGACGGAGCCGATGATGTAGCAGGCTTCTGTGTCTTGGATGGAACGTCCGCCATCTTAGGTGCGCTCGAATCCGGTAGTTTCGGTTTCGATTTGGCGTCTGCCATTTTAGGTGCCGTGGATACTGACTGTTTCAGTTTCGGTTTCGATACGGGCTTCGTAGCCGCCGCAGGTATGTCCGTGGCCGGACCAGAAGGCGGGCCGTGGCTTGCGGTGCCGGGTCTTGGGTAAGGCCGAGTGGCGATCCCGTGACCTGAGCCTCATCCACGTAACTGTCGGGGCATAGCTCATCCCCTGAGCTATCTTCCGCGGCCCCATAAACTTCTTCGTCGTCCCCTACCTCCTCGACGTATTCAAGGTCTTGGTCCAAGACTCCGTCACCCTCTTCGGGATCGGCTCCGACCTCCGACGCGGGTGGTGAGATTTGAAGATGATGGCGTAGGCTCTCATCCTCCTGGTCGTCGAAGATGTTGTCGGGGGCTGGGGCCGCTCGCTGGGCCTCAAGGCGCACCGCGCGCCGAAGCTTGAGCGTCTTCTTTGACCTGAACTTGGAGCAGGCCATGCAGTTCTCCTCGTTATGGTCGGGCGAGAGGCATTTATTACAGACTGGGTGCACGTCGATATGTGGGTATTTGGACCCACAGACGGGACAGCATTTAAACGGGCTCCGCTCCATGTTGAAAAGTCGTAGTCTTGCTGCGATGAGAAGGCCCCGATGTCCGAAGAGTAAATACGACTCCGCAGAGTCCGACTCAAAGAGACGGAAGAAACTCGAGACCGTGCGCAAACAATACCGACGTAACGAAGGCCTTTTGGCCTTAAATAGTACGTTTTTTCTCGGTTCCGACAGAGAGACGTCGAGACCGCATCCGAACCCAATGGCGGAAAAAAACAATCTGGGGATGGAGCCGATGCCCATGCGCACTGTAGTCCAGGGGAGGAGCCACCTATCTCAGGATACTTCGAAGACTCTTCCAGGACAACAATGTGCGATCATCCGGACCCAACACTAGGCGGCGATCTATGCAAAAGATATGAATTTAGCAGCCCACATGCCTCGAACATACTCTTAACCCCTTGACCGCGGTGCAAATTCCACTGCGGCGCTGGGGAATTAATGAGTGGCCGTGTTTCGGACGGCCCCCGGACGTCCTCTGCACATGCCTACTGTGACGTCAGACGGCCAGGGGGCGTACGACACACGCAACGGGTTAAAAGAAAAGTAAATTATCACTTATATACTAGCATTTCCATATACACAGCATTAGCGAGAGGAAAGGAAAAGAAACAACAGCGTAACTGATAGAACACCTTACTTAGTTATGCTTTATATTTTCCCATACATCTAATTTTTTGAAACCACCATAAGACTCTTTCCAATGACTAGAAAGAGGCTTACCTTAATGGAAGAGATGGTGAAGCACCGCCTGGCCAACTGCAGCATCTGCATCCTGTGCGGATTCCAGGCAGTAGTGCTGCATTAAGGTGCGAGTAGTCCTCTAGGTTGCAGCATGACATAACGTTTCCAGAGTCACTCCCGCAAAGAGGGCCGCTAACGTAGCAACAGCTCTGGTGGAGGGAGCCTTTGCTGTCCATTCCAAAGGTTTATTAGCTTTGACATGACAGAACTGTATAACTGCCGATATCCATCTTGTGATAGTTGTTTTTGTTACTGCAGTCCGTTCTCCGCTTTGGCCATCGGCAACAAATATTTGATCAGTCTTTCGAATGTCGTTTGTTCTCTGAAAATAGAACTTAAGGCAATGTTTGACATCCAGCGTATGTATTACTTCCTCTGCAGGCATTGATGGTTGCAGAATAAAAGAACCTGGAGTATAACCGGCTCATTGAGGTGGAATTGTGACGCCACTTTAGGAATAAATGTAGGATTAGTCCCTAGAATCTCAGCGTCCTTAATATTAAAAAGAGTTTTTTAATGGTGAACGCCTGGATTTCGCTTACCCTTCTGGCTGAGGTGAGGGCCAGCAAAAGAGCGACTTTCCACATTAGGAATTTCAATTCAGCTTTATGAATGGGTTTGAATGGTCTTTTCATGAGTTGTCAAAGACCACATTGAGGTTCCATTCCGGTGGAGGTGCTCGCACTGGAGGGAAAGTACGGAACAGCCCCTTCATGAATTGTTTCATTAGGCTTGAGGTACAAAGAGAAGTGGCACTGGAAGCTCTTCTATAGCGAGAGATGGAAGCCAGATGCATCTTAACTGAAGCAAAAGCTAAAACAGATTTTGCCAAGGAGAGGAAATATGGTAAAATCTGTTGTGGGGATGCAGACCATTTTATTGGCACCAAAAACAGAACCTTTTCCATTTTATTTTGTACGTCTTGTTGGTGCTCTCCGCTCTAGACTTTGAGAGACTATCTCTACACTCTTGCGAAATGTTCATGTCTCTAAACTCCAAGAATTCAGGAGCCAAGCGTGTAAGTGCAGTGACTCCAGATTCAGATGGTGCACTTGACCGTTGTGCCTGGACAGGAGAGGAGGAATCAGCTGCAGATGTATGGGTCTGGCTTCTGACAGGTGAAGAGGTTCGGGGAACCAATGTTGCCTGATCCACCTGGGCGCAATGAGAATCAGGCGACATCCTTCCAGCTTCATTTTGGTCAGTTCCCTGGGAATCAATGGGATGGGCGGAAAGGCTTAGGCACATATCCCTGACCATCGCATCGAAAAAGCATTGGAATTGGAAGTTGATTTGTAGAGCGCATGGCTACCCGTGGGCGTCCCAGCGCTGGACTCGAAGATGGTATCTGGAACAGAGTGACCTAGGGGAACAGCCAAGTTTTCAATAGTTTGCGGAATTTTAGTAGATTGGTCTCCCTACGGATGTTAAGGGGTAGGGAGTTCCACAGCTTAGAGGTGTTGTATGAAAATAGACGCCCACTGAACATGCTTTCTTGATTCTGGGGACGCATGCCAGGGAGAGGAGGTCGGATCTTAGCTTCCTGTTAGCTTTGTATGGTTTGACCAAGGATCTCAAGATAAGAGGACCCTTGTATTGAAGAATTTTGTGTGTGATGCAGAGGGTTTTAAAAGTGATTCTTTCAGGGATTGGAAGTCAGTGTAGTGAGTTTAGGGCGGGCTTCGCAGAGCAACGGTGTTTTGTGTCTGTTAGCAGCCTGGCTGCTGCGTTCTGGACATGTTGGAGTTTGTTGATGACCGATTTCGGAGCGCCAAGGTATAGAGCATTTCCGTAATCTAGCCTTGACATAATGAGGCCCTGGATGAGGAGTTTCCTGGAGTGAGGGGGTAAGAGGGGGAGGATTTTGCGTGCAGTGCGCAAAAGGCCAAAGCAAGTCCCAGCGGTTTTCCTGGCTTGTGTTTGGAAGTTAAGATCCTGATCGAGCCAGACACCTAGGCTCTTAATTTCTTTTTTTGGAGTGGGGGCTGTTCCCATACAAGATGGCCACGAAAGTTTGGTTTGGTTGCCTAGCAATAGGATCTCCGATTGCTCCCCATTTAATTTGAGGAGGGATTCGCTCATCCACTTGGTTTTGAGGCACGAGGATAGATTTTCCTGGCCAGCAGGTTCCCCCTGAGACCCAGGGAGGGGGAACCTGCTGGCATAGGACAGTCATTTGGCGTTGATGTTCGTGGCAAACAGGTCCAGAGCTGTCTTTCCCCACAGTGCAAATACTCCATGCAGCTGGAATTGGTTGAGTTCCCATTCATGGCAATTGTCTGTAGGACTGCTGAGAGCATCAGCTAGCATGTTGTGTAAATCTGGAACATGCTCGTCCCGGAGAGAAATCCTGTGCGCTGTTGCACAGCTCCACAGTTCTTGCACTTCCAGAGGAAGAGTGAGAGATTTGGTCCCTCCCTGTTTGTTTATGTAGAACATACTCGTTGTATTGTCCTTACGGACCAGTACAGAAGCGCCCGCTATTATTTGCAGGAAGGCCTGTAAAGAGAGGAATATAGCCTTCAACTCCAGGCTCTTGATATGACTTTGTTTGTTGAGAATTGGACCATTTGCTTTGAATTGAAGGTCCTGCAAATGACCTCCCATGCCTTCCATGGACGCATCCGTTTTCAGGATGTAGTTTGGTATGTTTTGAAAGAAAGTAAGTCTGTAGTGTAATCCCAAAAAGTACCCTGTCATGCAGGACCTACGACGATTACAGATAACATATACTGTGGGTCTGGTGGCAGGCTGACTCTGTGTACACCCCGCCGCTTATATTAGCCTATGTTTTGCATTAGCTAGCTTGCAGTGCCACTAGAATCTCCTGTTAACAGAAAGATTAGTTTGTGCAACTTTAGAACACAATAACCTCAGTCAGTGGAAACAATATATTACTTTTCACCCAGTCACTCATGCTTGCTTGTTTTTGCTCTCAGAGAGATACAGAGAAGAAACAGAACGTGTTTACAAAAATAATTTATTGTACAGTAGTTCTTCTCATGTAAAATGAGTGCGATGTTACAACTGTAACACAGTAACAGAAATATCCAGCCAGCAGTACAGTGAATAAGAAGGAATAGTATTGTTCTACCGTTTTGCAACAGTCATGAACCTATACATGAATATAGAATGCATTTATAAAATAAAGTGCGTACTCCTAAGATGCCTGACTAGATGTACCTAAGTGTACCTAGCAGGCGAGTAGGTGCGAAAGAGCTAATGAGCCTAAGAGCCTAGAATCCCGCTAGGATTTAGTCCAACCCCCATTCCTGAATAGTGAGAGTGTGAGACTCCATCCTGGTCTCGAGTTGGACACCCAGCAAGGGATGGTTAGACCACTGTCAGCTGGATCGATGTCATGCCGGAACCGCAGCGTCAGTGTGTCGGCCTTGAAGTCTCGGTTCCCTCCTGCTTACTGATAGCAAGAGGTGCTGTATTTATACAGTCTATGTACATGTTACCCATTGTTCAGTATGAGGATGACGTTTGGGGATTAAACCTTGTACGTCGATGTGAGAGGTAAAGTGTACCTCCTGAAGCGTGTACTCATTAATTATTCATAAATGCTAAGGATGACGTCTTAGCAGTATAGATCTGGCAGAACCCACCCTCGTCATTAAATAAGTGAAAGGTTTAGTCCATAAAAGGCTGCAGACCTTATAAGGCGTTATGTCCATACAAGGCAGTCTTTCCTAAATTGGAGTTATGTCCTTATAAGGCTCGTTCATATGAAATGATGGGAGCTGATGTAGGGAAAGTGAACGATGTTCCCTGGATCTATATAAGGGTACCGATATCGAATATAACACCCACTCCACCTAATACTTAACAATAATAATACACATTCTCGAAATACACATTGATAACAGTGTCAGTGCATAAAATTATCAAGCAGTCATTTAAAATGTTTAAAAACTTTAACATTTTCATTTATAAACAGTTTAAAAAACAAGGAAAAAATTTCTTTGGTAGTGTTAGATATTGCGGTAAAGTTCCGCAAATCACAGTTTTAAATGAGTTCGATCATACAAGTTGAACTACTGTGAGCGTACTTAGAAGGCCATGCACTGAGATAGAAAGTGTCAATTTGGAAGAAAACATTTTTTTGAGAGAAAACGAAGGGAAAGGAAAAGTTCCATATTTGTTCCCAGCATATGGTGAGCCAGATTCAGATTAAATGTTCTGGCTGGGAGACTAACATTGTCGCTGCCTGCTGTTGTAGGGGACAAACATTCTAGTACCTCGCATACCACGTGAAGTGTGCATAGATGTAACTCCTCGTTGCCGGCAGCTTACATGTGGGCTTCCGCTGCTGAATTCAAAACCTCTGTGTCAATGTTGGAGCTTTCAGTCGAAAAAGGCACCTGGTGTTCCTCAAGGAAGGCATGCGTCAAGATGGGAATACGCTGGGGATAGAGTTGAGCATGGGACAGCAGTGGTTCCAGTCTGGAGTCGAAGTCCGCTGGCGTCTCCGTCAGAGGTCTCAGACAGATGTTCAACTCGCATTCGCTTCCGCAGAACAGGCATCGGAAAACAGGTATGACGCAGTCCTCAAAGACTGGTCTGAAGGATAGGAACCAAGAAGCACTTAGTTCCCGTAGGCGAGGTGCACCCAGATGCTGTACTATGCGCTCACAGTAATCTCTTTCCAGTTCTCGCAATCTCGCTGGGGGATGGTCCGTCCATTGCGAAGGAGGTAAACGACAATCGGGATTCCAGCTACAGCAAGCAGTATCAGAGGTAGACCCCCGAAAATGCTTCCAAACATGGAATGTATGAAGTTAGGAATAACTCCGAAGATTGTTTGGAAAGTGCTACGGAATCCGGACCCTATGGTCTTAAATATAATGCCACTCGTATCAGACATGTTAAAGATACATCCCACCATTTCTACGAAATGTAGGGGGCAGTTGGTGCGGATTAGTGCCTGTATCTCTATCGAGGTCCTTGCAATGTGCATTTCAAAGGTTTCTCGAACAGAGGCTAATGGCACGGTTTGCTGTAAAAGCATGGCTTTTATTCTACTCAAAGCATCAAACTGTATCAACGAAACATTAAGCAAAGGCCATACTAGCGCCTCCCTTGCTGTATTTGTTGGATGAAACAATACTTACATACAGCAAGTAACCCTGGTGTTCACAATGACCAGATATGCAATGCCTTGAAGCATGCCACGACAACCTTGATCGCCCAGCATCAAGTAACTCCCATTAGAAAGTGGCTCAAACACTGGTTATCACGGCAGCTGGAGTTCCTTTCATGTGGCAAAACAGATTCGAAACTGAACCATTACAGGCTCTGTGTAAAACAATGTCTTGGCATATGAGAGAACCACTTAAAGCGTTCTTGCAGTTTCTACCACTAAGAAACACTTCTTGATCTCCATTCCATCATCGAAATTTATGTGGTAAATCCCAAGATTTCTTAAAGTAAAGCTAAGTGATGTTTTACCTCAGTAAGTGTTGAGGTTTCTTGCCAATCTAGGCACAACTTCCCAACACTATAGGATGTCACTACCCCTGGATGTTCTCTCTGTACATATAGTGGGTCTGGCCAATGTTAACTAAGTCCCTCAGTGATGTGCAGGAACCGTTTATGACATGTGTTTGTGTCAAAAGGCCAAACCACCCACTCCTTCCAATTGGGGTCTGATCTATTGTACTTTAGCAGTTGATAACAAGATGATTTGTCATAGTCTGATGAACCCTCCAACATTTCGGTATTAGAAAATGCAGCAGATTTTTCCAGGGCAGATAAAATGTAATTAACTGTTCCATTGTCCCAATCATCAGAAAATTTACTGGAAGAATTGAAATCAATTAATGAGATTTTAAATACATGATTCATTTTTAAAAGTTCAGTCGGTCTGAATATGTTAAAATCAACTTTGTCCCATACTATACCATGAGGTATAGGAACAGCTGTGATGTTCACTGATGGCAAATTTCTTTGTTCCCGATGCGACGAGGAGTGTGGCTTCAGGAGGATGTTGACCTTTTGGTCTGTGGAATCTTGTTGAAGATAATGTCCATTATTAAGCCTGCTAAAAGTAAATACTAAACCTAGCCATAAAAGAAAACATTATCCCAGAAATTACCCAGAGTTCAGTCCAAGGTGATACCAGGTATGTCTTTTGCATAAAGAGAAGAAAGTTCTTTAATTCTTGCTTGAATGGTGTTTGGCTGGCGTGGTTTTCTGCTCGCTTGGATACAGTGAAAATGTATCAAAGTTAATGAAATAGCCAGATGCTGTTCGATCAGTTGTAGGAATTGCACCGGGATTGGTTGAAATGTTATTATCCTCTCGATGAGGCAAGTTGATGTAGACGTCTGTACTTGGTTGAATTGCAACTTGTGAATTATTCTCATTTTCATCTTGAATTTGAATGTTCGGTTCAAGTGGAACAAGTTCCATAGCATTGTTGCTCAGTCCTTCATTTCTTACAGGTGGCTCTTCAAACGTCCTTCATTTCTTACAGGTGGCTCTTCAAACGTGAGGAGTCTTTCTGTTTGAACTTCTCGGATTATAGCTAGAGGAGGACGTCAGCTACATCGAAGTCCACTGGGCCTACTGTTTAATATCGGCCACATAGTGTGGTTTGATTAAGTCCATTGAGACAAATCTTTTCTCCTTTTTTCCAGCAAGAGGCGGGAGCAGCACAGTTCTTGTTCTGTACAGGTTTTCCGGCAAGAAGGTCCAAATCCCTTTTTGTCTGCAATTTTCTCTCTGACCCAATCCCCGACTTTTGGGATCCAGACAGGTCTTGCCGTGACTACCTTGACTTCTTCAGAGCAGTCTGCTTTAGATGGACATTGCTTTGTTTTGTCCTGGATTCTTTAAGATCCTGTAAAACAGCTAAACGATAATGGATATCAAATGGTTTTCCATCCGCCACCTTTGTGTCCCAAAAAGGACCTCATATGGAGTGACACCTCCTAGTGAGTTTCTTGGCTGGTTATTTAATGCCCGCTGAACCCCATAAAGGTGTGTGACCCAAGTACCGCCCTTGCCTAATACCCTAGCTGTTTAAGACTGCTTTAAGTCCCGTTTTTTTCTCTCCACAACAGAATTTCCCTCAGGATGATACGGAGATGAGAACCCCATTCCTTCCAAGGCCTCTTTGTAAGCCCGGGAGCTAAATGCAGGGCCGCGGTCAGAGTGTAGCGTGCAAAATGCGTATGTACTGATAAAGACTTGCAAGTCTTTTATAACAGATTGAGCGTCAGCAGAACGCTGGGGCCAAACTCATAGGAATCTTGAGCAGGAATCCACTGCTACCATGACAGATATGTAAGCCCTATCCGTTTGTTAGGGGCCGTAGTGGTCCAAGTATACACATGCAAGAGGTTTGTCTGACTTCGGTAATGGCAAATGGCATCTGTGCCGGGTATGCAATGGTGGAGCCTTTCATTTGCTGGCAGATGTTGCATTTCAATACATAGTCTTTAGTTTGCTTAGTTAACCCTGGCCACCAATAGCGAGGTTTCAGTAGCTGTAACGCCTGTGTGCGCAGAGCCCAAACCCTCATGTGCAGCTAGTATTAACCCTTGCCTACGATCCATATTTGGTATTACTCTATCCCCCACTCCAGGAACCTGAGCATATAGAATGTTTTGTGCATCTAACTTGTAGGAGTACTTGAGTGGAATTTTTTTTTAGGTACTGCTGTGCTGCCTTTGTGTGATGCGATGATAGCTATCATTATATCTCCGTCTATTCTCGTCTTTGAAAGAGTCAGCGCAGATACGGAAGCCGTGCAAACAGCCCCCTTTGCGGCTTCATCTGCTAATGAATTCCCTTCAACATGCACGCCATCACGTTGATGACTCAGTGTATGGATCATGTGAGTCCTCGGTAGCTCGGATTTCAATTCCGCTACCCGTTCCCACAGCATTTTGTGCTTTATTGTGCCACCTTTTGCATCTTTAAACCCGTTCTGCTCCCAATTCTGTAAGTATTCATTCTACGACTGTACACAGTAAAAAGAATCACACCTGATTAGTGTGGGGAATTCTCAATCTGTATTAACACATGCCAGTATCAGTGCTTTTAATTCTACCAACTGAGCTGTGCAGTCTCCTAGAAATTGCGTTTTTGTGCAGCTAGGATGGAACTTGCCATCACGCATGCGACCTTTACGATTGCACACGATGAAAAAATCTTGCTGCCTACTCCCTATTGCTGATTGAGCAGATCCGTCAGTATAAATTATATATTCATACTAATCTAGAGGCAAGATTTCATTAGAGGATATTCTTGTTCATATTGCAGGAATGCCTGTGTTTTTAAACTGGGATCAAATCTGTATTCAACGTCTGTTGCAGTAAGAGAATTAGCCCATTGTATCCACCTGGGATGTAACGCTTTCGCATTTGGGATGCTGGCTTTTGTAACAGCTTCTAAAGCTGGTACTGGTGTTACAACAATAATGCGTTTCCCTTGAGCGTTTCCCCTGAGCGTTTCTCTTCCTACTGCTGTCTGAACTGCTGTCAGGATTTTTTCTGTTGAAGTGAAACGCATTTCTACATATGTGTACAGGTGTGATTTGTATGCAATTGGTACAGTTTCTCCTTCATTAAAAGTTAAATAAGTGTACTCCCATTTGCCTGCAATTATTCGTATCACCAAGTGGGGTACGTTTACGCATGTTTGGAAGTGTTTGGAAGCAATCAGGTCTTCCTGGAGTAAAGGAAGAGTATTAGAATGTTCTTGTGTCCAATAATTGACCAAAAAGTCACGTTTTATTAATTCATAGAAAGGTTTTACCCTTTGTGCGTAATCTAAAATGTATGTCATGCAAAAATGTAGGAATCCTAATATTGATTGTACATTTTATAAAGATTTTGGAGGCTGGACCAGCGCACACTTTTCTAAAAAGTTAGCTGCCAGACTTTTGCCTTCACTTGACAGCTGAGATATCAAAAATAGGACATTGAGGTGGGCGATTTTAGACTTTTTAAAGTTGAGCTTGTAGCCCTCTGCGGCAAACCCATCATAATGGTGCTTACCCTGGTCAAGTGCCTCTTTCAGTCGTCGTCTGTCAGATAAATATCATCCACATAGGACAACGCCTCTTCATCAAATTTGTGAAGTAACTGTTACTCTTGCTGAAAATACACCTGGGATGTTTTTGTACCCTTGTGCTAGGACCCCCAATGCACTGAAGGCGGTCAAATACCTGCTTTCAGTCGCTATATTTTGGCAGAAAAATCCAATTGAGATATCAAGAGTGGTTTTGTATTTTTTGCAGACAATGTTATTCATTAATGCAGCACTATGTGCATTTTGGACAGCAAATGTCTGTGCATGAGTTTAGATGTCTGTAATCTAAAACTAGATGATATGTATTGTTGGGCTTAGCAACAGGAAACAAAGGATTGTTCATTGGAGAGGTACATTTTTCAATGACCCCCTGGTATTCAAGTTGATCTAAGATCTCCCTGACCTGTTTTTTTGCTTCTTGCTTTATAAGATATTGCCTCTGAGCATTAGGTGAAACTTTTATCGGGATCACGTGGTAGGTTGAGTTCTCATCCCATCCTGCGTGATTTTTGTACAGTGCTGGAGCTTGGGCTACTGCCCACTCCTGCACATTAGCATGTTTTAAGTGAACAGGAACATAGTTGGAAAATGCAGGAAAAATTATACTTTCTCCCCTGGGGCACTCCATAACGAATGCAGGCGGTCAATCTTGTTCTGCTAACAGGATGTCATAACCAGATGATAAGTTCTTCCAAAAAAGAGCTTTCACTCTCCTGGGCTTGTCCCCCACCAGCCGGAGTGTTACCTCATGTAACTTATGTGGGACGCTCACCCTGGTGTCTGGTGTTTCCATCGTGATGTAATCATTCAACTACGCCGTCACCAGAAATTCCTTCAGGTTCAGGCAAGCTATTGTTACTTCTGCCGCACAGTCTAGCATTGTCAGAGCCCATTCCTCATTCAGAAGTTGTGTCCTCAGAATTCTGGCCATGTCTGATTTTCAGACCTGCAACTTTCTTTTTCTTACATTGAGGTTTTGTTTTTTGCTTAGCTACTGTTTTAGAAGTAAAGTCTTGATCACGCTGCTTGTCTCTGGACCGTGTGTGCTCCTCTCTATTTTCTGACCGTCCTTCTCTTTCAGAGCTTTTCTTCGAGCCCTGAAAAGAACTAGAGGAACGTGTATCAGTATCCTGATACCGGTCAGGTTACCTAATATTATCCCTATTCCTGGGGTTATACCTCTTTTGATAGGGCTCCTGCTGAGGAGACATACCTCGGGACTGAGGTCTGTTCTCTTTTGTGTTTTGCTTTTTACTATCCCACTTCTTTTTTAGAAGAAGTAGGTGCTTGTTTAAAATTGTCCTTCTCAGGACTGCCCCATAGTTGAGCTTTTAAAGCTTTTCCCTCCAAACTATCCCAGCCTAATTCTGCATATGTAGTGTCAACTATTTTGGGTAGTTCATTCTCCTTAGGCATTGGCGGATTGCCACTGATGCTGCTTCCCCTTTAATATTAGCTAGTATTATGGGCGACACCTGGTTGTAGTTATTTAATAACTTCATACCTATGTTTAGGGCAGGTTCTGCTCCATAGTCGTTTTGTATTTGTCTTAATACATCTGGTACTACTGCTAATGAAGGAATACCATGTGTTTTGGTATATATGGCAGCAAAGACTGTACCCCAAGAGGTGCAAACCTCTAACTGTGGTGTAATCCTGATGGGCAAACCGATTCTGTGTTTTTCAAATGGTGTTGGATCTGGAAATACTGCTCTAACTGGGTTATCTTTTGAGCTACCCAGAAAGGAATTTGTTCACGTTTTGTGGGCACTTTGCCCATTACAGTGTGCAATATTTGTAGAGTAATTTAGTACCTGAGCTCTGTGTAGGAGCTGCAGTAGTTGTAATTACTGTAGGTTAGACTGCTAGTGTCCTTAAGACAAAATGTGTCATGTTTCTGTTGAGTTTTATCAACTCTTTGAGTTGAACAAGTAGTTCATCCTGTGTCATTGTGTCAATGTCTGGATGTGCGCATAGGTTGCTAATATCGGCCATGGTGCTCTTGGTCTTCCTAAAGGTCCAAGCCTTGCTCTTGTTCTTGTGTGGGGTGGGTGCCATTAAACCAGAAAATATGTTCCTGGAAAGTACGCGGAATGTCAGTCTCCTCAAACGGAGTGTAAACTGCTAGAACTTCTTCATTTGTGTAGCAATGAAAAGTATTTGTTACAGCATCTGCTTCTGACAATGTAACTCATGAGTAGAATACCTCTATCACGAATATTACTACACCTCCTCTGGGTAGTAACCCATGTTTGAGTAGTTTGACTAAGTGTTTGTCTTACTTTGAGTGCAATATGTATTGCATCCTGATCTACCTCACCAGTCCTATTAAGTACCTGGTCTAAATCTCCCTCTTGTTCAACCATTGTATTTTAGAACGCAGGCTAACTTTCCAGGGAAGTTTATGAAAGGTTTTATGCAAAGGTTTTATGCACAATTTTGGGAATATTTCCTTTCAAGCTTGATTAACCAACAGCCAATACATAGGATAGCTCGCCTACTCAGCTGTGGCGGGGTTTTTCCCACCTGCTCCAGACGTCTCTGGGTTTTGTAAGTAGGGTCTCTTAGAATAAGCATGACTGAGCTACTCAGATTCTACTGTTGAGTATGTGCGCCATGTATGTACCACGATGGGCAAACCATGTTTGACACGTTGTGTGCCATTAGACCACGTTGGGTGCCATGTAGTGTAGTCCCAAAAAGTACCCCGTCAGGCAGGACCTACGATGATTACGGATAACATATACTGTGGGTTTGGTGGCAGACTGACTTTGTGTATACCCCGCACATATATTAGGCTATGGTTCAGATTAGCTAGCTCGCAGGGCCACTAGAATCTCCTGTTATCAGAGAGATTAGTTTGTGCAACTTTAGAACACAATAACCTCAGACGCGTGGAAACAATATATTACTTTTCACCATGTCACTCATGCTTGCTTGTTTTTTGCTCTTAGAGAGATACAGAGAAGAAACAGTTGAACATGTTTACAATAAGAATTTATTGTACAGTAGTTCTTCTCATGTAGAATAAGTGCGCTGTTACGACTGTAACACAGTAACAGAGATATAGAGCAAGCAATACAGTGAATAAGAAGGAATAGTATTGTTCTACCATTTTGCAACAGTCATGAACTTATACATGAATATAGAATGCATTTCTAAAATAAAGTGCGTACTCCTAAGATGCCTGACTAGATGTACCTAAGTGTACCTAGCATGTGAGTAGGTGAGAAAGAGCTAATGAGCCTAAGAGCCTAGAGCCTAAGAGCCTAGAATCTAAGAGTCAAGAATCCCGCTACGATTTAGTCCAACCCCATACCTGAATAGTGAGAGTGTGAGACTCCATCCTGGTTTCGAGTTGGACACCCCACAAGGGATGGTTAGACCACTGTCAGCTAGAGCGATGTCATGCCTGAGCCGCAGCGTCTCTGGTCAGTGTGTCGTCCTTGACGTCTCGGTTCCCTCCTGCTTACTGAGAGCAAGAGGTGCTGTATTTATACAGTCTATGTATGTGTGTTACCTATTGTTCAGTATGAGGATGACGTTTGGGGATTAAACCTTGTGCGGCGATGGGAGAGGTGAAGTGTACCTCCTGGAGAGTGTACTCATTAATTATTCATATGTGCTAAGGATGACGTCTTAGCAGTATAGATCGGGCAGAACCCACCCCCGTTATGAACTAGGTGAAAGGTTTAGTCCATAAAAGGCTGCAGACCTTATAAGGCAGTCTTTCCTTATTTGGAGTCATGTCCTTATAAGGCTCGTTCATATGAAATGACGGGAGCTAATGTAGGGAAAGTGTACGATGTTCCCTGGACCTATATTAGGGTACCAATAGCGAATATACCAAGCCATTTCGAAAGGTTTGAGGTTTGGTACCATCATTGCATTGCTATTTTCATGGCCGGAGTAACCAGAGTGATGTCTTCGAAAGATCCAGACATTTGCAGCCATTGTTTTTGCAATCCTCCCTGTAGAGGTCGCATTTTAGTCTTGGCAAGAGAACCAGATCTATTACTAATGAGCACATCCCTAGGAGCGGCTTGTATTTCCTTACAGAAACTGACTTTTTTCTTGAGCTGGCCATAGCCAACTGTTGTAGATGGGTTTGACGTTCTTCCGACAAGAATGCTTTGCATTGGATCATGTACAATCTGGCTCCCAGGAATGGTACTATTTGATTGGGAATAAATGAAGACTTTGTGATGTTCACTGTCAACCCCAGCCTGCTGAACAGCCAAAGACAAGCGTTCGTGGTCCTGGTTGCTTGCTTTGCCATTGGTGCCTTTAGCAGCCAGTCGTCCAAGTAGGAGAATACTTGGTGACCTTGGGAACGTAGGACTGTGGCTAGCGGTGCAAAGCACTTTGTAAATATCCTGGGTGCCGACTTTGAATTGATAGTGGGTCCAGCCTCCGTGAACCTGAGGAATTGTCGATGCTTCCGATGAATGGGGATGTGGAAGTATGCATCTTCCAAATCGAGGGAGGTCATGAAGTCTCCTTTGCTGGGACGTCATTAGATCTCAGCCAGAGTTACTATCCTGAAAGTTTGCTTCCTCAGGAACTTGTTTAACTTTCTGAGATCCAAAATAGGTCTTTATTCCCCTGACTTCTTCATAATCAAGAAAAAACGGGAATAGAACCTTGACCTATTTGCAGAGCTGAAACTTCCTCAATAGCTCCTTTTGAAAGCATAACTTTTGCTTCTTTGTGCAAGAAGTGAAGACGAGGGGGAGGGGCTCCCCTGGGTGGAGTAATTGGAGGTTTCTCTATGAGCTCCAGAGTATGACTAAAGGCAATCAGATCCAGCACCCAACGGTCCGTTGTTACACTCTCCCATTGCTGCAAGAAACTGCAGATCTTTGAACCCATGGGAGGGGAAACGGAGTGGGTGCTTGTAATCTGTTCAGATCAGTGCTTTCTCCCATTATCTCTGCCTTGGGTCGATGTTCTCTTTCGGCCCCCTTGACGAGAGAGAAACCAGCTGTGGAAGGTTGACGGTAGTAAGCAGGTTGGTGGGCTTGCCTGTATTGTGGCTGATATTGTTGTGCCCTCTGGACGTTTCCTCTGTAGATAGCAAAACTACGTCCTTTTGATCCCCTGAATGGTATTTTCCTGTACTGGAGGGAGCCTAAAGATTTTGATGTATCCGTATCATTTTTGATGGACAGAAGCGCCTCATCTATATGTTTACCAAACAAAGCGTCCCCATCAAACGACATATCTAGGACATGTGTGCGGGCCTGTGGTCCAAAGGTGGTGGCTTTCAACCACCCTTGGCGCCTCAAGACTGCTGCACTTGCCAACTGGCAAAACCCCGTGTTGGCTATGTCCATGGCGCAGTGGATTGTCTCAAAGGCTGCCCTTCTAAGATGATTTTTCTGGCTTCCTGCCTATTGTTCTCAGAAATGAGGTTTAGTAAGGAGGCCATGTCCGACCACATCTGTCCATCCTAGCGGCCGCTGATAGCCAAAGTGTTGACCGCCTTGTATGGTAGTTGCAGCCATGGTGGAGAAAAGCTTACCCATGATGTCCAGCTTACGCCCTTCTTTGTCTGGAGGCATGGAGATCGGGGTGGCCGGGTTCTTTGATCTCATTTGTGCCGCCTAAGAAATAACAGAACCCAGCTCAGGTAAGAAGGCGAATCTTCTTGGGCCCTGTACTTCTTCTCTATGCGAGAGAGCACTGGTACGTGGCCAGAGTCTTCATTATCTTCACTCCCTCTTGCCAGATGTAGTCTATGATTGGTATTGTTTGCATGGATTTCCTAGCTTCTTCTTTAAAATCATAAAGGAAGCAGTAGGAAAATGCTACTTACCAGTATGCATCTGTTCTTGGCATGTAGAGCTGCAGAGTTGCACACTATGCATAGATTGCCACCTAGTGTTGGGCCCGGATGTTTGCAGACTTTTGTTGTAGAAAAGTCTTTGGAAGTCACGGGATAGGTGACTCCTCCTTTGCATGATACTGCGCATGGTCATCGGCTCCATCCCCAGATTGTTTTTCGCCATTAGGGAAGTGATGGAGCTGTATAAGAGATAGTGATGTCCATGTGATATGTATCTAATTAAGATAATACTGGAACAGATAAAGGTAGCCGGGGAGGCGGATGGGCGTGTGCAACTCTGCAGCTCTACATGCCAAGAACAGATGCATACTGGTAAGTAGCATTTTCCGTTCGAGGCATATGAGCTGCAGATTGCACACTATGCATAGATTACATAGCAGTTCCCACACCTAGCGGCGACCACCAGTATCTGTTGCAGTTTGAAACAGAGTTTTTAGTACAACCTGGCCCACAGTGGCTTGTTGTTTAGTTTGCACATCTACACAGTAATGCTTTGTGAATGTGTGCGGTGTATACCATGTAGCTGCTTTGCATATGTCATCTAGGGGAATGTTCCCTAAGAATGCCATTGAAGCCCCTATCTTCCTGGTAGAATGGGCTTTTGGTGGGATTGTTAATGTGCGTTTGGCTTTTTGATAACATATTTGTATACTTTTAACAATCCACCTAGCGATCCCTGACTTTGAAATGGGATTGCCTTTATGTGGCGGTGAGAAAGACACAAAAAGTTGCTTTGTCTTACGAAAAGTTTGTGTCCTTTCAATGTAGTACAGTAATGCTCTCTTGACGTCTAAAGTGTGTAGAGCTCTTTCTGCGACTGTTTGAGGCTGCGAGAAAAATACGGGCAGCTCAACAGATTGATTTAGATGAAAAGGGGAAATGACTTTTGGAAGGAATTTTGGATTAGTACGAAGAACCACTTTGTTATGATGCATTTGCACAAAGGGTTCCTGAATGGTAAATGCTTGTAGTTCACTAACCCTTCTGAGAGACGTAATGAATACTAGGAAAGCTACTTTCCTGGTTAGAAATTGCAATTCACATTTATGTAATGGTTCAAAGGGAGGTCCCATTAACCTTGTGAGAACCACATTTAGATTCCACACTGGTGCAGGTGGTGTTTTGGGAGGAATTATTCTTTTGAGTCCTTCCATGAAAGCTTTAGTAGCTGGCACTCTAAAAAGAGATAGATGTTGCCTATTTTGCAAGTATGCCGCAATGGCCGCAAGGTGTAACCTGATAGACGTGTAGGCTAAGTTACACTTTTGAAGGTGCAATAAATATCGAATGATGTGTTGAATAGACACGTCTAAAGGATTAATTTGGTTGCTCTGGCAGTATATGACAATCCTTTTCCACTTAGCAGCGTAACATGCTTTAGTGGTGGGGCGTCTAGCTTCTTTGATAACGTTCATACATTCTGGGGGAATATTGAGGTAACCAAACTATGACCTCAGGAGCCAGATCGCTAGGTTGAGCGGAGCTGGGTCCGGGTGTCTGATCTCTCCATGGTTCTGCGTTAATAGGCGCGGAGATAGGTTTAGTTTTTGGTGTGGTACTCCAGACATTTGTAACAGCGTGGTGTACCACGGTTGTCTGGCCCAAGTTGGAGTGATTAGGATGAGCGTTAGGGAATGTTGCTGTAGTTTGCGTACCACTAATGGAAGTAGTGGGAGAGGAGGAAAAGCGTACGCAAATAGTTTTGACCAGTTCATCCATATCGCATTGCCTTTGGACAATGGGTGTGGGTATCTGGCGGCAAAGTTTGGGCATTTTGCGTTTTCGTGGGTGGCAAAGAGGTCTATTTGAGGTTGTCCCCACATTTGAAAGAACGGATGAAGAACTTGTGGATGAAGTTCCCATTCGTGGATTTGCTGAGTTTGTCGACTTAGCAGATCTGTCAGAGGAGTGTGGGAGATTCCCACACTAGTTCCTGTGGAGCTCCTACTGGGCCATGAATGTAGCTTCTGTAGGTCTTTAGGGTAATCAAGTTCATGAGTCAAAGGCAGTTCATTATGAATGTATTCATTTGGGTCACATATTTCAGTCATATCGACTCCAAAATTATTTATCCAAAGTTTCACAATGAAGATATTTCAAGCTCGAAAATCCCTATGCATTTCGGGACGAAAGTCCCTTCATCAGGGGACTTGGGAAATCTAAAAGGAAACAGACACTGATTTAGGAAATAGACACAACCCTATGTTTGAAAAAGAAAAGCCGGGAACCAACCGAAAGGAAAAAGAAGGAAGAAAACTTAGCAGATCTGCCATAGTGTTTTGTACTCCTGGGACATGTTGGGCTAATAGGAAGATCTTTAGTGGTATAGCCCATCTCCATAACTGCTGTGCTAACTGAGAGCAGAAAGTGTGTCCCTCCTTTTTTTCTTTTTTTAGACAGATTTTTATTAAAGTTTTCTTCAATCATCTTCAACAGTCTTACCATATAATCAGTGCCATCAGTCCGACGGCCCTATCCTCAGGATGCAAATCAGCAATACTCAATACCCAATGCTTCCCACCTAACTCCCCTACCCACCTCCCCCTCTACTCCCACCCCCCCATGTCAGTGTGCCCTCCTCCAACCTCCTAATGAGACGGCATAAACCCCTTGTGCGTAGGTACCCAACTCTCTGCCAAGGGTACGTGCAACTATGTCCCAACTCAGGAATCCGGGAGCTCCAGCTAAATTTTCAGGTGTACCTCATGTCCCCGTGCCAGGTCCGCCCCCCTTCTCAGCCTAATGCACGGCAACTGTCGCCTGTCAGCGCAGATCTAGGTGGCCCTGTCCCCACTGTGCTCTCCAGGATTCCCCGCCCCAATCACTAGCCCCTGACTCGCCGGCGCATCCTCCTCATCCTCTACCTCTGCCTCTGCTGTAGTTTGAAGTTCTACTACCAACGCGCCCCAAGCCCTCGCCGCTTCCAGCGCCTTATCATTAGAGGTGCGTCTGGCCAATTGTAGTCTGAGCGTCCCTTCACTGCTCGCCCACTGCTGGAAGCTCCCTTGCCATCTCCGAAAGCTGGGCCCCACTCTCGACTTCCAATGCATGGTGAGCTCCCTTTTTGCCATGATCAACCCCAAATCAAATAATTTGCTAGTAATTTTCGTGGCGGGTGTGTGTGGGAACCACAGCAGAAGGCAGACTCCCATTCCTACTTCAATCTGACGTTCCGTTACCCGGTTCAGACAGGCCACCACTTCCATCCAATAGGAACCCAGCCCCGCGCAAGACCAAAACATATGACCAAAATCAGCACCCTCCGTATTACATAGGGGACACATCGAATGAGTACCCCCAAAAGCGTGCTGGATTTTAACCGGCGTTAAATAAGCTCTGTGCAACGTGAAGTATTGAACTAATTGAAACAAGGCATTGCGCGTGCCTTTCCAGGCTCTCCGCACCAGCTGCGGCCAAATCGTGTCGGGTATCGATTTGCCGAGGTCCTCCTCCCAGGTTCCCTTTAACCTATCCAGGGGCGGCAGTTCCTCCAGCGCCAGTCTACTGTATAAACAGGTGACAGCCTTGAAGGTGCCAGCAGCCATCGTGACATATTGACAGCCCAACGATGTGGGGGGCTCCACCAGGCACCCTCTTCCACTGTTTCTGGATTCCCGACACTAGGGCGGCATGTAGCAAAAAATCCGCCCTCGGCAGATCAAAGGCGCTCTGCAGCTCTCGGAACGGCATCAGGGCCCGGTCCCTATATAAGTCCCCTATCATGTGGTCTCCACACTCCTCCCAACCCGCCAGCGCTGACCAATCCCCGCCATGCTGAATAGCAGTGCACATGCCCAGAGGAATCTCCGGCGCATACGGGACGGGGATTCCCGCTTGTTTCTGGCTGCGCAGCCAACATTGTCGGCGGTGCGCTCCTCGAGAGTGAGTTGATCCAGCATAAGTTTTTGTGGAGCACTATGAAGGACAGCACGTGGCGGGGAATAACTCTGCCCTGCGATCCATCTGGGCCTCTAAACTCGCGTGCTACAGCCTGTGTGAGCCACTGCAATTGTGCCGCCAAGTAGTACCACTCGAAATATAGAACCGCCAGCCCCCGCTCCTCCCTCGGCCGCAGCAGAGTGGTCAATGCTACTCACCGTCTGCCAGAGCCCCATATAAACCCTATGACCATTGACCGTAGCGTCTTAAAAAAGGACGCCGGGATCCACACCGGCAAAGTGCGGAAAAAGTACAACAGCCGCGGGAGAACCACCATCTTTAGTAACACTATCCTTCCAGCCACCGACAACGGGAGAGTGCGCCAGAACCCCATGCTACCTCTAATTCCCCTCAGCATATTGCCCACGTTTCCTTCAAAAAGGTCAGAGTGGGTATGGTAGATGCGAACGCCCAGATATGGAAGGCATTCAGATTCCCAGCGTAAATCCTCCAGCGTCGAGGGCTGGGGCGGTCCGGAGTCAATGGGAACAGACAGGTCTTAATCCAGTTGACCCACAGCCCCGACAGCCGGCCAAACTCCCGAAGAAGGGCCCGGGCCCCCCGCACGGAGCCCTCCGCATCGGCCAAGTACAGTAAAAGATCATCTGCATATAAGGAGATATACTGAATTTCCCCACGAAACAGCACCCCCTCGAAGTACCGTCCTTGCTGGGCATGCGCGCCAATGGTTCAATCGCCAGTGCAAATAAAAGGGGCGATAAAGAACAGCCCTGCCGAGTGCCTCTGTCTACCAGGTACGCCGCCGATACTGATCGGCCCATACAAACCCTGGCCGTAGCGGAGCTGTACAACAGCTGCGTCCAGCGAATGTAATTATCTCCCAATCCGAAGCTCCGAAGCATCTGGAACAGGTAAGACCACTCCACACTGTCGAATGCCTTTTTGATATCCACCGACAGCACAACCGTTCCCGACGAATCCTCTCCTCTCTCTCCCATGATCCGTAGCAGCCGCCGTATACATGTCGCAGTATTCCGCGCGGGGATGAAGCCCGACTGATCCGGGTGCACTAGTGTACTCATATGACCCGAGAGCCGCGTGGCCAAGATTCTACTCAGCACCTTATAATCCACCGTAAGCATTGAGAGTGGGCGATACGCTGCCCTAGCCGTGGGCAACCCGCTCTTCTTCAGGAGCGGCACAATAACCGCCTCCCTGGCCGATGGGGGCAACCTGCCCAGTTCCCAAGCTTCTCCATACACCAGATATAACTGCGGTGCGAGGAGGTCAATATATGTGGAATATGTGCCCTCAAGAACTACCGCCCCATCTCGCTGCTCCCGTTCCCTGCAAAAGTCATCGAGAAGACCCTCAACAAGCAGCTGGCCGCCTTCCTCGAGACGAACGGATCCCTCGACCCCTCGCAGTCTGGCTTCCGAGCCAACCACAGCACCGAGACTGCCCTGATCGCAGCCACCGATGACATCCGAGCACTGCTTGACAATGGAGAAACAGCGGCCCTCATCCTCCTAGACCTCTCCGCGGCCTTCGACACTGTCTGCCACCGTACACTAGTGCAGCGACTCAGCAACGTCGGAATCCAGGAGAAGGCACTGGAATGGATCATCTCTTTCCTCGCCGGAAGGACACAGAGAGTCCGCCTCCCCCGTTCAGATCTGAAGCCACCGAAGTCATCTGCGGCGTTCCTCAAGGGTCCTCGCTCAGTCCAACCCTCTTCAACGTCTACATGAGCCCCCTCGCAGACATCGCACGCCAGCACAACCTCAACATCATCTCCTACGCCGACGACACCCAGCTGATCTCTCCCTCACCAACGACCCCGCCACCGCCAGAGCCAACCTTCACGAAGGGATGAAAGAGGTAGCCGAATGGATGAAGACCAGTCGCCTGAAACTGAACTCGGACAAGACGGAAGTCCTCATCCTGGGATCCTCACCCTCCGCCTTGGACGACTCCTGGTGGCCCCCCGCCCTAGGCAGCGCACCCCAACCAACAGACCACGCACGCAACCTGGGCTTCATCCTGGACTCCTCCCTCTCATAGACCAGACAAGTCAACGCCGTCTCCTCGTCGTGCTTCAACATCCTGCGCATGCTACGTAAGATCTTCCGGTGGATCCCCACCGAGACCAGGAAGACGGTCACCCAGGCCCTCGTCACCAGCCGTCTGGACTACGGCAACTCCCTCTACGCCGGAACCGCCGCCAAACTCCAGAAGAGACTCCAGCGGATCCAGAACACCTCAGCACGACTCATCCTGGACATCCCCCGTCGCAGCCACATCTCCGGACACCTGAGAGACCTGCACTGGCTCCCGGTCAACAAGAGAATCACCTTCCGTCTCCTCACCCACGCACACAAAGCCCTACACAACCAAGGCCCGGGATACCTCAACAGCCGCCTCAACTTCTACGCTCCCAAACGCCAGCTTCGATCGACCGGCCACGCCCTCGCCACCGCCCCCCGCATCCGAAGAGCCACCACAGGGGGACGGTCCTTCTCCTACCTCGCCGCCAAGACATGGAACTCCCTCCCGACCCACCTCCGCCTGACCCAGGACCACCTCGCCTTCAGGAAACAACTCAAGACCTGGCTGTTCGAGCAGTAGCGGACCCCCCTCCCCTAGCGCCTTGAGACCCTCTGGGTGAGTAGTGCGCTATATAAATGCCCTGATTGATTGATTGATTGGCGTTAAATTCCACCGGCAAGCCAGCCGACCCCGGTGTCTTTTTCCTGGCCATATGCTTAATCGCCGCTCTGATCTCTCCCAAGGAAATAACAGCGCCCAGCACGTCACCCTGTTCCGTTTCTAATCGCGGCAACTGTGCCTCCTCCAGGAAAGTGTCTAGACCATCAGACGGCACCTTTAGCCTACTCTGATAGAGCGAAGTATAATACTCCAGAAATTGGTCATTGACCTCTCTCTGAGTAGATCAGGCCCCCAGTGGGCGTAGCTAGCAATACTATTGGAGTGCCCCTGGCAGCTTGATTGGCCAGCCAGGCCAGCAGCGTGCCCACCTTGTCCCTCTCCGCATGTGCGCGAACCATGTATTCTTTGTAATCAAAGCAGCGAAGCCTCTCAACCTGAGTGGCCACCCGTTCCCGCGCCGCCAACACCTCCCCCTGACCACCCGTGGCCGTGTGACTATCTTTCTCCGCTTGACGCAAGCTGGACTCCTCCCGTTCTATGTCGCACAATAAGGTCCGACGCGCCCCCGCCGTGGACGAGATGCACACGCCTCGTATTACAACCTTGAAGGCATCCCATTCATGCGGTCTAGACGACGCCGTCCCCGAGTTCTCCCTAAAATAATGTTTGATGCCCTCCCTGACTTCCACACAAAACACCAGGTCTTCCAGCGCCATCGGGTTCAGTCGCCATGTGGGGACCGCCTGACACTGCCGCGACCAGAGGACTTTGATCAAACAAGGGTTATGGTCCGAAATTGTTCTCGCCAGATATTCACTGTGATGCGTGAGTTCCTGGGCCCCCGGTGTGCATAAAATACTATCAAGCCGAACGAGGAGGTCGTGAGGAGCGGAATAGAACGAATAATCCCTATCTGCGGGGTGGTGCGTCCGCCATGCATCTGTGAGGCCCCACTCCTCCTGCCAGTCCTGCCGCGCCTTAGCTATTCTACGCACCACTGATTGAGCAAGCGGAGGATGGGAACGATCTAACTCCACATCCGTTACCGAATTGAAATCCCCCCCCCCCCCCATAAACACTGTGCCCACCAAGAAGGGCGCTAACTTCCCAGAAAGCCTCGAAAAGAAAGCAACTTTGTCGGAATTCAGAGCATAGACACTGCAAAGCCTAATATCTGGGCCGTCCAGGCGGCCCAACACCGCCACAAACCTCCCTTCTGGGTCTACCAGCGTGGTCACGGGCTGAAAGGGAACTCCTGCGCGCACCCAAATTAAGGCCCCCCTGGCAAATGCAGAATAAGTGGTATAAAAGATCTGCCCCCTCCATCTCCGCTGCAGCGCCTGCCCTTCAGCCTGATCAATGTGTGTTTGCTGTAAAAAGGCCACCAGGACCCCCCTGCGGACTAAATATGCGTGCACTTTATATCGCTTCCTCATAGAGTTCAGGCCTCGCACATTCCAAGTGATACATTTTAATTCAAGTCTGGTCGCCATAAGTAGGTGAAGTGTGTCCCTCCTTGTTTGTTTATGTAGTACATAGCTGTCATGTTGTCTATGCAGACTAAGACAGCTTTGCCTGACACTTGGGTTTGAAAAGCTTTTAGGGCTAGAAACACAGCTAGTAACTCTAGGTGGTTGATGTGGAGTAGCTTTTGTTGCGGTGTCCACCTGCCTTGCATGGTGTGATGCAGGAGGTGGGCTCCCCAGCTGGAGAGCGATGCGTCCACTGTCATGACTATTTGAGGAACTGGCTCTAGAAACGGTCGCCCTTTGGAAAGGTTTTTGGTGTTCCACCTTTGCAGAGAACGATGAGTCCGACCGTCTACCAACACTAGGTCTGTCAGTTGACCTTGAGCCTGGTTCCATTGGCAAGCTAGGCACTCTTGAAGTGGACGCATTTGCAATCTTGCGTGAGGTACTACAAATATGCAAGATGCCATCATTCCTATGAGCTGCATGAACACTCGAGCTGGTAGCGAGTGTTGCGGCTTGAATTTTGTTAGGATAGTTTGTACGCTTGTTATCCTTGCTGGAGAGGGATACGCTAGTGTTAGTTGGGTGTTTATTGTAGCGCCGAGATACTGTTGCATGTGTGAGGGTTGTAGATGCGACTTGGTGTGATTTACTGTGAATCCCAAGTCGTGAAGCAGTTGAATGGTAGCGTGAGTGTGTTGTACACACTAGCTGTATGAGCTGGCTTTTATGAGCCAGCCGTCCAGGTATGGGAAGACATGAATATGCGGCCTTCTTAAGTGTGCTGCTACTACTGCTAGGCATTTGGTAAACACACTTGGCGTTGTTGTGACTACGAATGGGAGCATTTTGAACTGGTAGTGCTGCCCGTCTAGCACAAATCTGAGATATTTTCTGTGCGCCGCGTGAATGGGAATATGGAAGTAGGCGTCCTTGAGATATAGAGTGTCAAGGAAGTCGTTTAGTACCAGTAGTGGAAGGACCTGTTGAAGTGTGACCATATGGAAATGGTCCGACTGAATGTAAACGTTTAGAGGTCTGAGGTCTAGGATAGGTCTTAGAGATCCGTCTTTTTTTGGTATTAGGAAATATAGTGAGTATACTCCTTTGTTTTTCTGGAACTATTTCTATTGCATTTTTCTGCAGGAGGGATATTACCTCTTGTCTGAGCAATGTTAAATGTTCCTGTGACATTGGACGCTGTTTGGGTAGTATGTTTGGGGGTTGATTTTAGTTCCAGACAGTAACCTGATTGAATAATTTGTAACACCCACCTGTCTGATGTGATGTTTTCCCAGGCTGGCAGGTATTGTTGGAGTCTTCCCCCGATAGGAGTGGAATAGGACAGGGGAAGGGGAAGGGAGTCATTGGGCAGGGGTAGAGGCAGAGCGGGAGTTGTTATTTTTACCTCTGCCCTTGTTATTGTTACCCCTGTACCCTCCCCTTTGGTAGCCCTTGACGTAAGTGGACTGTGGGAGGGCTTTGTATGAGGCAGAAGCTGTGTCTGAGGAATATCCTCTGGTGGCACCTCTATAGGATGAGCGACTAAAAGAACATCTGGGAGACTGCAACTGCAGGGCTCCCATAGATTTGGCGGTGTCTGTATCTTTCTTCATTTTTTCAAGACATTCATCCACATTGGGTCCAAATAGGTGTTGCTCATCAAAAGGTTGATTAAGAATGGCACTTTGTACCTCAGGTTTGAATCCTGATATACGTAGCCAGGCGTGTCTGCGTACTAACACGCTGGTGTTAACTGCTCTAGATGCAGTATCCGCTGCGTCAAGTGCACACCTGATGGAGGTGTTTGTAATGTTTTTACCCTCTTGGATGAGTGTGTGTGCTCTATCCTTGTACTTGTCAGGGAGGTGTCTCATTAGTGACTCTAACTCATCATAATGTGCTCTATCATATCTGGCGAGCAATGCCTGTGTGTTGGCGATACGCCACATGTTTGCTGCTTGAGACGCAGTTCTCTTCCCTGATGCGTCCAGTAACTTAGACTCTTTATCTGGTGGGGCAGCATCACCTGATGTTTGAGAGTTTGCTCTCTTGCGTGCGTTGGAAACTACAAGTGAGTCTAGTGGTACTGGCCCTTTAATACATGCCGGGTCTAAAGGGGCGGCTTTATATTTCTTCTCTATAGGAGGGTTAATGATTCGAGTTCTGACTGGGTCTTTGAAGACTTCAGAAGCGTGTTTAATTACTCCCTTAAGCATTGGTAAAATGGATGTAGACCTTTGTGCGTTATCAAAGGTATCCATCAGGAAGTCTTCGTCTACAGGGTCTGTATGTATGTCTACCCCGTGATATTGTGCAGCCCTGTGTATCAATTCATTAAACCCCATAGTGTCTTTTGGTGGGGAAGGCCTTGAGGGGTATAAGTCATCCTGAGGGACATTTGGGACATCTGGAGTGGGAGTGGTATAATCGTGGTGATCCTGTAGGTGTGGCTGGATCAGGCATGTTACCCCCCATATCATCAGAGCTATCATCCCTATGGTCTATAGAGGATGCTGGGGAATGCATGGGAGCATGCGGTGATGGCATAGGTGGGGGAGAAGGGGAAGGCAGTCGTAAAGGCGAGGTAGCCATGTACTTCTTCTTTGCACGCGGAGCTGGAGCTGGTTTGTCCAGTGGTCGCTTCTTTGAGGCCAAAATCAACTGTCCAGTGATTGGGTCTCTAGCCAGAGTCTTTTGAGCAGGGTTTGGATAAGGTAAGTCTTCTGCCGGAGGCCGATCTTTTGGTGCTGGTGAAGGTTTCAGCACCGAAGCGGCTTGCTTTGGTTGTTTGACAATGTCCTTTGTCAGGGAAGCAGGAGTCTTTCTCGGCTCCGAATGTTTTTCGGTTCTGAAGGTTTTTTCGGGTGGGATGTTGTTTTTGGATCCGACTGTTTCTTTGGATCCGATGGTTTTTTCGGTTCCGGTGGTTTTTTGGAATCCAAAGCTTTGCTTGGTTCTGACCTGGGTTTCGGTGCCGAAGGAGTTGTGGGTTTCAGCGCCGATGGTTTGGACGTCGGCGGAGCCGGTGTCGATATCTTTTTCGGTGCTGGTAAGTTGGCGCCGGCACCATGCGAAGGCTGACTCGAGCCAGAGTCGCCTGAAGGCTTAATTTGCTTCTTATCCGGGCCTGAAGGTGGGGCAGTAGAAGCGGAGTGTCAGTGTGCACCCGAGCCCGAGGGCGAGGGTGTAACCGGGGCCCTCTTTGGGGGTGTCGAGGAAGTGTCGGGGTCGACGGTCTTACTTACGACCCGCTGCGCTGGAGTGATGTCCTCGACATCCGAATCTTCTTCCTGTTCGGAACCGCTGTCGACGTCTTGTTGTTCTGGGACCTTGACGCCTTCCTCAAAGATGTCGTCCGGAATGGAAGTTGAAGATCGAGCCATTGTTCTTCTCGCTTCGGTCCCGGATAGTCTTTTTGGAGCGGAAAGAGGCACAAGCTGAACAGTCCTTTGCCTCGTGCTCCGGAGAAAGGCAGAGGTTACAAACCTCATGAATGTCAGTGGTGAAACTTCGACCCACATTGAGGACACTTCTTGAATGGCGTCCTTTCCATGAGCTGGAGTTGAGGCCTAGTTAGGCCTGAAGGCCGTCGACGACGACCGGAATCGAAGTATTCGACGTTGAAGAATAGCGTTGAGTGGAAAAGCGTTCAAAACTTATTTTCTGAAAGTTGGTGAGGATTGCGCGCCGAAGGAATTCGGTTTCAACACGGAGCGCTGGAAACACATCCGAGCCCGGTGGCGGAAAAAAACAATCTGGGGATGGAGCCGATGACCATGCGCAGTATCATCCAAAGGAGGAGTCACCTATCCCGTGACTTCCAAAGACTTTTCTACAATGAAACAAACTGCAAACATCCGGGCTCAACACTAGGTGGCAATCTATGCATAGTGTGCAATCTGCAGCTCATATGCCTCGAACAGTATGTTTAACAGCCTTGGGGGAATGGAATCTATTAGAAGCCCTCCATTAAGTTGTGGAAACCCCCTATGTCTTCTGGAGGGGAATCTGCTGGATTGTATGACAGAGAAATTGAGTGGGAATGATGTAGTTCTCCCAAAGTTCTGCAGGCGTAGGTTCTGAAATTTCACCTTACTTCTCTCTCCTCGTCGGAAGGGTCGACCTGAGTAGGCTCCTGTATTGGAGGGAGTGGTACAGTAGGTATAACTGGTGAAAGGAAAATGCTACTTACCAGTATGCATCTGTTCTTGGCATGTAGAGCTGCAGAGTTGCACACTGTGCATAGATCGCCACCTAGTGTTGGGCCCGGATGTGTGCAGTTTGTTTTTGTCCTGAAAAAGTCTTTGGAAGTCACGAGATAGGTGACTCCTCCTTTGGATCACATTGCGCATGGGCATCTGCTCCATCCTCAGATTGTTTTTCGCCATTAGGGAAATGATGGAGCTTTGCAATAAAAGGAAGGATGTACATGTAAGCTGTATCTAATTAAGATAATACTGGAACAGATAAGGGTAGCCGGGGAGGCGGGTGGGCGTGTGTAACTCTGCAGCTCTACATGGCAAGAACAGATGCATACTGGGAAGTAGCATTTTCCGTTCGAGGCATATGAGCTGCAGATTACACACTGTGCATAGATTGTATAGCAGTACCCACTCTTAGCGGCGACCCCCCCTATCTGTTGCAGTAGTTTGAAATAATGTTTTGAGAACAGCCTGGCCCACATTAGCTTGTTTAGTTTGCACATCTACACAGTAGTATTTTGTGAATGTGTGCGGTGTAGACCATGTAGCTGCTTTGCAGATGTCATCTAGGGGAATGGTACCTAAAAATGCCATTGAAGCCCTCATTTTCCTTGTAGAGTGGGCTTTAGGAGGAACAGATAACGTACGTTTAGCTTTGTGGTAGCAAATCTGTATGCATTTGACAATCCATCTAGCTAACCCAGATTTTGATAATGGGTTGCCTTTGTGTGGTGGTGAGAAAGACACAAAAAGTTGTTTGGTCTTATGAAAGGGTTGAGTTCTTTCGATGTAGTATAACAATGCTCTTTTGACATCTAGGGTATGAAGAGCTCTTTCTGCTACTGTCTATGGCTGCAAGAAGAAAACGGGCAGTTCCACAGATTGATTGAGGTGGAAGGGAGAAATGACCTTGGGCAGGAATTTTGGATTAGTATGGAGAACGACCTTATTATGATGCATTTGCAAGAAAGGTTCTTGAATGGTTAGTGCTTGTAGTTCACTAACTCTCCGTAGAGAAGTAATAGCTACTAGGAAGGCAAACTTCCATGTTAAAAATAGACGTGTATGCTAAGTTACATCTTTGGAGGTGTAATAGGTATCCTATGATGTGTTGAATAGACACATCTAGGGGATGAATATTGTTATTGTGACAATATATTACAAAGCGTTTCCACTTAGCTGCATAGCATGCTCTGGTGGTTGGTCGTCTAGCTTCTTTTATGAAATTCATGCAGACTTGAGGAAGGTTAAGATATCCAAATTCTAGGATTTCAGGAGCCAGATCGCAAGGTTGAGCTGAGCTGGGTCCGGGTGCCTGATCTCTCCACGGTTATGTGTTTGAAGGCGTGGAGTCAGGTATAGTTTTTGGTGCGGTACTACAGACAGCTGTAGCAGTGTGGTGTACCGCGGCTGTCTGGCTCACGTTGGAGCAACTAGGATGAGGGTTAGAGAATGCTGCTGTAGTTTGCGTACTACTAGTGGCATGAGTGGTAGAGGTGGAAAAGCGTACGCAAATTTGTTTGACCAGTTCATCCATATCGCATTGCCTTTGGACTGTGGGTGTTGATAATTGGCGGCGAAGCTTGGGCATTTGGCGTTTTCGTGGGTGGCAAAGAGGTCTATCTGAGGTTGTCCCCACATTTGAAAGAATGGTTGAAGAACTTGCGGATGAAGTTGCCACTCGTTGGTCTGTTGTGTCTGACGACTTAGCAGATCTGCTATGGTATTTTGTACTCCTGAAACATGCTGGGCTAAGAGGAATATGTTTTGAGGTATAGCCCACCGCCATATGTTTTGTGCTAGTTGAGAGAGTTGCAAGGAGTGTGTTCCGCCCTGATTCTGTATGTAATACATGGCTGTCATGTTGTCCGTGCTGACTAACACAGCTTTGTTTGATACTTGCTTTTGGAAAGCTTTCAGTGCTAGGAATATAGCTAGTAACTCGAGGTGATTGATATGGAGTAACTTTTGTTGTGGTGTCCACCTGCCTTGCATGGTGTGTTGCAGTAGGTGGGCTCCCCAGCCGGAGAGTGATGTGTCCGCTGTCAAGACTATTTGAGGAACTGGCTCTAGGAACGGTCGCCCTTTGGAAAGGTTTTTGGTGTTCCACCACTGCAGAGATCGATGGATCAGACCGTCTAACAACACTAGGTCTGTTAATTGACCTTGAGCCTGGTTCCATTGATGTGATGTGATAAGCACTCTTGGAGAGGACGCATTTGAAGTCTTGCATGGGGCACTATGAAAATGCAAGAGGTCATCATCCCTATGAGCCCCTATGAGCTGCATGAACACTCGTGCTGGAAAGGAGTGTTGTGGCTGAAATTTTGTGAGAAGAGCTTGCATGCTGCCGATCCTTACTGGAATGGGATAAGCTAGCACAGTTGAGGTGTTTATCGTGGCACCTAGGTACTGTTGTACTTTGGATGGTTGCAGATGAGACTTGGTGTGGTTTATTGTGAACCCCAAGTTGTGGAGCAGTTGGATCGTGGCATGAGTGTGTTCCACACACTGGTTGTAGAGCTGGCTTTTATGAGCCAGTCATGTAGGTACGGGAAGACGTGGATGTGTTGTCTTAGTAAATGTGCTGCCACTACTGCTAGGCACTTGGTGAATACTCTTGGTGCTGTTGTCACTCCGAATGGGAGTACTGTGAATTGATAGTGCTGTACGTCTATTACAAATCGGAGATACTTCCTGTGAGCTTTGTAAATGGGAATGTGGAAGTATGCGTCCTTGAGATCTAGAGTAGCAAGGAAGTCGTTTTGTAACAGGAGAGGAAGGACTTGTTGGAGTGTGACCATGTGAAAATGGTCTGACTGTATGTATATGTTTAGCGGTCTGAGGTCTAGAATAGGCCTTAGAGAGCTGTCCTTTGGGATAAGAAAGTATAGGGAGTAGACCCCCTTGTTTGGTTGGTGCAGAGGAACTGGTTCTATTGCACTTTCTTCTAGCAGAGATATTACTTCTTGCTTTAGCAGATATAGATGCTCTTCTGACATTGGACGATGTTTGGGTGGTATGTTTGGGGGGGTAGATGTTAGTTCTAGACAGTAACTTGATTGAATAATTTGTCGCACCCACCTGTCTGATGTGATGTTGGTCCAGGCAGGAAGGAATTGTTGTAGTCTTCCCCCCACAGGAGTGGAATGGTGGGGGGGGGGGGGGTGGAGGAAAGTCATTGGGTAGGGGTGGAGGCAGAGCGGGAGTTGTTTGTTTTGCCTCTGCCCTTGTTGTTGTTACCCCTATAACCTCCTCTTTGGTAGCCCTTAGTGAATGTGGATTGGCTAGGGGTCTTATAGGAAGTGGATGGGCTATCGGAGGCGTAGCCGCTTGTATTGCCTCTATATGATGAGCAACGAAAAGAACGTCTGGGAGCTTGCGATTGCAAGGCTCCCATAGATTTAGCTGTGTCGGTGTCTTTTTCATTTTCTCTAAAGATACATCAACATTAGGGCCAAATAGGTGTTTCTCATCAAATAGCTATTTGATGAGGATGGAATTTTGCACTTCAGGTTTGAAACCTGAAATACGTAACCAGGCATGCCTACGCAGAAGGACACTAGTGTTAATTGCCCTTGAGGCAGTATCTGCGGCATCTAGGGCGCCACAAATGGAAGTATTGGTGATATTTTTACCCTCCCGTATGAGTTAAATTGCCCTGTTTTTATATTTATCTGATAGATACTGCATTACGGATTCGAATTCGTCATAATGTGCCCTGTCATATCTTGCCAACAGCGCTTGAGTATTGGCAATGCGCCATACGTTAGCTGCCTGTGACGCTGTGTGCTTACAGGAGGCGTCAAGGAGTTTAGATTACTTATCTGGTGGTGAGGTCTCACCTGATGTTTGTGAATTAGCACGTTTACGTGCATTAGATACTACTAAGGAATCTAGTGGTGCTGGACCTCTAATATAAACTGGATCTGTAGGGGCAGCTTTGTATTTCTTCTCAATGCGAGGATTGAGGACACGAGCCCTGACAGGATCTTTAAATACATCTGTTGAATGCTTAATGACCCCTTTAAGCATTGGCAAAATGGCAGTGACTGAGGGGGACTATTGGTCCCTTCTGGGTTATGTGCACCCCCACCTGTGTCATCAGAGTCTGCATCTACATCATCATCTGGATTAGTGCATGATGTAGGCGAATGATGTGGTGGAGGAGTTGTAGGAGGAGGAATAGTATGGGGAGGTGGTGGAGAAGGGACCCTTAATGGAGAGGTCGTAATGTCTCTCTTTTTCTGTGGAGGAGGAGTTGTAGGTGCCTCTAGTGGTCTCTTCTTAGAGCTAAGAGCTAGTTGGCCAGTCTTAGGATCCTTTACAAGAGTCTTTTGAGTAGGAACTGGTGTAAAAAGTTCTTCTGTATAGGGCAGATCCTTCGGCATCGAAGTTTTGGGTTCGGAGGTTTTTTCGGCACCGACTCAGTAGCTGGTCTAGGGTCATTTGGCTTAGAACTAGGACCTTTCGAAATGTCTTTAACCGGAACGTGTTTGTTCGGTTCCGGGTGCTTTTTCGGCTCCGAAGCATGTGAGTCGGGAACTTTAGGCCGTTTTTTACTCGGCTCTGAGTGCGGTTTTGGCGTCGATGCGCCGGTGCCAGTCTTCGGCGCCGAGTGCTTGGGTGTCGGAGCATCGGTTGGCGTGGCTGAGGAAGATGGCTTCTTCTTCGGTGTCGGTATGGGATCGACACCGGAAATAGGCTGACTCGAGCCGAAGCCGCTTGAAGGCCTCATAGGCTTCTTTGTCGGGCTGGAAGGCAGGGCGTGGGAAGCAGTCTCTCGTGTGCACCCGGGCCGATCCCCAGAGTGGGGAGCGCGATCGAAACAATACCGTCGAACTGGGTTAGGATTGCGCGCCGAAGGAATGTTGGTTCCAAACCGGAGCGCAGGAAACACATCCGAGCCCGATGGCAGAAAAAAAACAATCTGAGGATGGAGCCGATGCCCATGCGCAATGTGGTCCAAAGGAGGAGTCACCTATCTCGTGACTTCCAAACAACTGTTCAGGACAAAAACAAACTGCAAGCATCCGGGCCCAACACTAGGTGGCGATCTATGAACAGTGTGTAATCTGCAGCTCATATGCCTCGAACCCAGTGTTTCAAGGGACTGTGGTTGAACCTGAGACAGCTCCTTGTGAACATTTTGAGATGGAAATCTTTGTTTGTAGTTTGCCAGCATAACCTAAAGGTTCTGAATCAAAGATGGTGGAAGATGTGCCATCTATTTAGGGCAAGATTTGGCAGTATAGTCATAGTGTTGATAATGATGTGGCGGTGCCAGATATGGTTGATAGTATTGTTTATCTTCATAGTCCTTGTCATCTTCCTGGCACTTAACATGCAACTCTGAAGGGCTACGTGCCGCTCTGTATACAACGTCATCTTCTTCCGACTCATGTAGCCCCAAAAGGTGTGAAGGAGGCAAAGGGGAGATTTTACTTATGTTGACATTTCCGGATGAAAATATTTTTCCGGCACCTTAATCATAGGCGACGGAATCCTGGCCACCAACGATGGACTGCGGGTCGCCGACAGTGTTGTTGCAAACCATGTTGCCCTAAACTGTGTCATAGTCGAAACGTCGTCGGCAATGTTGCCATCAACGGTGTCGTTGACAGTGTCAACGTCGTCGACAGTAAGGATGTCAACAGTATAGTTGGCGACTTTGCCAATGAAGCCTTCGTGGACTGCACAGATGGGGAGGAGGTTGACTATGATGGCGTCAACTATGCTGTCGTCAAGAGTATGGGCCCTGAGATAGCTGCTGTCGTACCTGCCATTGACGGCACAGACGATATAACAGTAACTTGTCGTCGATGATCTAGTGACGGTCATCAAGGGAGGCGTCGTCAACGGGGATTTTTCAGTTGTGAATTTTCCCGGATCTGATGAGGAGGCTCTATGGTGCTTCTTTTCTTTCCTCACTGGATTAGAGCAGACTGAAGACGAAGGCTCAGAGGAGTCTTTAGAATATTTCTCATGTTTTGAGCTCTTGCTCCCCGGGAGGGTTTGAGGTGTTTCCTGCCCTCTTCAGAGTCTTTCTCCTGAGATTTTGCTCTTGTGAGGCTTGGACAAACGATAACTGTCCTCTGTAGAGTGCTTAGTGAACTGTAGCCATAAAAGCAGCCTCCCCGCTCTATCTTTTATTGCTTTTGAAGAGAAAGTGCGACAAGTTTTGCACTGCTTTATCTCATGGGCTGGGTGGAGGCAACAAATACAGTCCTTGTGAAGCTCTTCAACATGGTTCTTTTTCTTGCCACAAGTCTTGCTGGCACGGAAGAGTCCTTTCTTAACAGACATCATAAAAAAACCTTTCAGGAAAAAATCGTAGAAGGTAGAAGAAAACTGAGAAGAACTCAGGGAGACTCCCTTCACACACGTGCTGTGAAAATCTGAGGGAAAATGCCTCTGCTGGGAAGGTTTTAGAGGGAGATTGGCTACATTCAACTATGTTTAACATGGCTCAGGGCTAATGTAGCCTATGGCATTATTTAAATACTGCATGATTATGGTACTGTGGGACTCCCATCCCGAGGACAGGGAATGATTCAGGCATGTGAATCTATGAAAGATAACCCAATACCGGATAACTGGGTAGCAGCTAGGAATGACAATTAGGGTGTGCACGCCCCTCAATTATCCTGAGGCACATCTGGTGGATCCCTCGGATACCTGGCTCCTCAGGGGGTGTCAAGATAGTGAAGGGAAACCAGGCAGCCCAGTCCCAAAAAAATCCACTTCTACGCGCAGCGCGTACCCCCCCCCCCCCTTTCCTGTGGGTGCTGGTGCATAGGAGATGACTGTGTCTGACCCTGTGGAGGAGGTGCAGCGGACTGTGGAGCTGGCCCCCTCCCTTGCAGATGTTCTGGCCGCGATACAAACTACGCAGGAAGAGATGGTCCAAAGGATTGACTGTTGCCATTGAGGTCAATCTACTGCCCTGTGATTGGACCCGGTGACCACTACCGAACAAAATGAGGTCCGTACACTCCCAAGACAAGGTTCTTGACCCACAGATACAAGTGATCTGATTGGGTGACAGAGTAGAGGACTGTGAAGAGAGGTCGTGTAGGAACAATCTACACTTTGTAGGTTTTCCTGAAAAAGCGAAAAGGGCCATCTGCCAAATTATTCTTGGGAGACTGTACTACTACTGTCCTGGCCCCCAAAAGGCTATCTAACTCTTTTCACCTTCGAAGAAGCGCGCAGGGAGCTTGTGCCTCGGCCTAAACCTGGTGCGATTGTAGCCCGGATTTAAAATTTTCAGGACCACAGCGCCATGCAGCAAACTATTCGAACCTGAGGACTTCTGTTATTTGAAGGGAACCCTATCTCAATCTACCCAGACTACACGCAACGTGTGCAGGACCAACGGAAATCCTTTCTTGAGGTAAAAGGACGTCTTAGGGATCTTAATCTCAAATACAGCTTCCTCTTCCCAGCCAGGTTGAAAGCCACGAAAAAAGCCTTGCTTTTATTCTCGGCCGTCGAGGCAAGTGACTGGCTGGACTCTCTGGGACATTCAGGCACCTGTCTTGTACCCATGACGGAATCACCAGGGTCGTCTGCATCGGTCAGATCTGCCAGAGATCGGAACCGACTGAATCAATGGAGGTCCCAGGATAAGACTGGGAGTCTGCCCTGATGGGACGCTGCAAGCCACAGACGCAGTTCCTGATTCGGGTGGGATATCGCATGACCAACTGATAGGTCAAGGTCTGAATGAGGACAATGCCATGTAAGACCTGGGGCTCTCACAGAGAAGAACAGACATACATGTTTGAGCCAAATAAGTGACATGATGTGTATCTGTGATGATATGAGGGAGCACTGGGGCCGTTTTTTGGGGAAAAGTTGCAGGAGGTACTGTATAAGGAGCTTATTTCTCCAGAAAACAGCTGAATGATGTTGACAGTTGGTTTAACACCCTCCCCCAAGGTTGGCAGAATAGGAGTTTGTGGTTCCTTGTTCTTCTTTGTTCTGGTTTTGTTTGGGCTGTGTGGTGGCACCCGCATATCCTTACCCTGTCTGACAGACCAGAGGGGATGATGGTACTGCCCAAGGGAAGGGGGAAGTTGGATTGAAAAATATGTAACTGTTGTAGTATGGTTGGGGTCGTTGACCCTGCTTCTGTGTCTAAAAAATATGTTTATATTGCTAGGAAGGTCCCATTGGATGCAGGGGTCGGGCAGAGCAGTGTTGCTGTGAGGGAGTGATGAAAGTGTATTATGTGACTTATGGCTGCCTCGATAACAAAGTTGATTTCTTGGAATGTCAGTGGTATCGCTGCCTTTGAGAAACACAGATGGCTGTTCACTTATCTGAATTGGTACAGGGTGGCGGTATTATGTCTGCAAGAAACACATATTGGGGGGGGGTTCCATACCATGCCTAAGGAAATGATGACAGATGGCAGCATCTTGCCACCTCATATTTTTTCTTTGCACGAGGGTACCTTATATAGTTGTTTCCAGGGGTTCCCTTTCAATATTTACACCATGTGGCGGATCCCGAGGAGAGGTATGTCATTTTACATGGGAAGTTGGAGGGGAAGGAGATTTGCATCATTAATGTGTATGCCCCTACTGTTGGCTGCCCTGCTTTCTTCCCTGCCGTGATGGAGGCGGTAGCTCCTTATTTGGGTGCAGCAATAATATTGGCCGGTGACTTTAACTGTGTTCCTGATGGAACGCTGGACGGCGAGCCCCCTCGATCCCTAATACACTCTGCTTGACTGGGACACTAAGGGTCATTTTAGTTAGCATGCAGTTATGTGACATCTGGAGAGATAGTCGCCAAGCGAAAAGATTGTTCTCTTGTCATTCCCTGGCATCTAGGACTTTTAGTCGTCTAGACTACTATTTCCTCTCAGTTGACTCACACCCAAGGTGGAGGGGATCACCTATTTACCCAGATACCTCTTGGATCACTCGTCTGTTCAGCTGAGTGTTGGGGGATCCATGATCACCCAGCAATACCCTGTGGCGACCCTGTGCCGACAGATCCTCCCTTTGCGGCTATGGTCTCCTGACACTTAACTTTGAAGAAAACCGGTGGTCTGCAACGAGCCAAATGCTCCAATGGTAGGTCTTGAAAGTCGCCCTTAGAGGGGCGTGTAATCAAGACGTCCTATGGGGTGCGGCGTCAGCTGGACCAGGACATAAAAACTCAAAAGGTAAAACTGGGTATATTGGGGGCGCTGCTTCCCACAGTCCCTCACAATATGGCAGAGCGATGTGCCACCCAGGAGACTTTGCTGGGGGATTGGCGTAGGTTAGAGAAATTCATGCATACTGCATACTGACAATGACTACACATGGAGGGAGATAAAACAGGAGCATTGCTGGCCCTATTGGTTAAATGGGAATCACCTACGGCACCTATATTATAGCTACGTGGAAGCAACGGAGAGTTAGTGTATACGTAACACGCAATTACTTAAGTCCTGGCTGTTCATCTTGGTAACATCTATGCAAAACAAATATCCCCCCCTCACAGGAGGCGGTTCAGGACTTTATGGCCTCCATCGAACTCCCCAGATTAGAACCGGAGGTGTCTGAAGTGCTGAATGCTCGGATTACTAGAGAGGAGATCCTCTTGGTAATCTAACGTCTTAAGCCCGCCAAAAGTCCTGGGAATGACGGGCTGCCGGCTGAATTTTCCCATAGGTTTGCCCCTCTATTGGTTGACCACCTTTTGGAAGTCTCTAATGAGGCACTCTGGGTTAACTCTGCTGACCTCCATGTGTGAGGCCTTGGTGGCTATGATACCTAGATCTGTCAAAGACTCTTTGGTGGCTAGCTCTTACAGGCCGATCTCGTTCTCAAACTTGGATGTGAAAGTTCTGAGTGGGATTCTAGTAGCCCACCTTCTCCCACATGTACCCCACCTTATACATACAGATCAAGTTGGGTTTATCCCGAAGCATAGTACCACCCATAACCTAAGACGTCTGGTGCATGTGTGGCACTCCCTATGCCTTATGGAGGACAATTATGCTCTAGCACATTTAGACATAGACAAAGCCTTTGTTTCTGTGGATTGGTCCATTGTCTGGCAAGTTCGTCAACGGGTTGGAGTGGGTACGGGTTTTATTAAATGGGTCCAGTTAGTTTATGCCGCTCCCTTGGCCAGAATAGGAGCTGGGGACTGGTATCAAATCCCTTTGAGCTATGCCAGGGCACCCATCAGGGTTGCCCTCCAACATCACTCCTATTTGCGGTTGCTATGGAACTCCTCGCAGCTGCCCTGTGTGATAGGATGGGTTTATGGGGGATGATTCTGGGGGAAACCATCCATGTGGTCCCCCGTTAAGCTACTGACATGCAGGCATACTTCTGAAAGCAAGCATATTTGGTGTCTATCCTCCTTAAGGTGCTACAACAGTTTGGAGTTATCTTGGGGAAATCTAAATTGATCCCCATCGGAAGACTGGCAGTGGACGAGTTACCTCTGGTAGAGTTTCCATGGGTAACTGAGGGAGCTAGATACTTGGAGATCAGATTAGTGACTACAGCCTCCTCCTACTTAGATCTTAATATGAGAAGGGTGGTGGAAGGACTATGTGGCTCCATATGGTTCAGGAGGGTCTTGCCCCTGTCCCTTATGGGTCGGATAGCAATAGTGAACATGAGAATTCTGCCACAATGTCTATATGCACTACAAAACTCAATTTATGTAGTCCCCAAACCTTATTTGCAGGCGCTAGACAGTTTATTGGTGGACTTCCTGTGGGCCTCCGGACGCAATAGGGTACACTTTAAAACACTTCAGAGAACATGAGGTAGAGGGGTGCGAAGGGTTACCTGCCTTGAATATTATTACATGGCTTCCCAACTACAACATGAGGCTAGAAGCGACTCCTAGCGAGCACGTACAGTAACTGCCCTCTGCCAGATCTCCTGATACTAGGTTCCAGGGTCCCCGCATTGCTTCCCTATATTGTGCAAAAAATATTACCTCGAAACCGGGCCGGTCCTCGGATGCTTGATTCCGTTCTGGGAAGGACATGGCTTTTGTAGTTCGGACTGGACTGTTCCCATGGGGCACAGGGTCAGCGCTGATTTGCATATCGCCATTGTCTAACCCAGGGTGGTGTGGAGTGGAAAAACGATGGATTTGGGCCCAGATCTTTGGACTGGGGTGAATGTGTGACATTGATCCACATTCTGTCCATCACTGTTGTGTTTGCAATTACCGCTCTAAGTGTACTGGGGATGCTCAGACGTGAGTCCCAGGCACTCCACACCACTGGAGTCAAGCTAGCCGGGCTGATGAGGTGTTACCTCGAAACCGGGCCGGTCCTCGGATGCTTGATTCCGTTCTGGGAAGGACATGGCTTTTGTAGTTCGGACTGGACTGTTCCCATGGGGCACAGGGTCAGCGCTGATTTGCATATCGCCATTGTCTAACCCAGGGTGGTGTGGAGTGGAAAAACGATGGATTTGGGCCCAGATCTTTGGACTGGGGTGAATGTGTGACATTGATCCACATTCTGTCCATCACTGTTGTGTTTGCAATTACCGCTCTAAGTGTACTGGGGATGCTCAGACGTGAGTCCCAGGCACTCCACACCACTGGAGTCAAGCTAGCCGGGCTGATGAGAGGTGTTACCTCGAAACCGGGCCGGTCCTCGGATGCTTGATTCCGTTCTGGGAAGGACATGGCTTTTGTAGTTCGGACTGGACTGTTCCCATGGGGCACAGGGTCAGCGCTGATTTGCATATCACCATTGTCTAACCCAGGGTGGTGTGGAGTGGAAAAACGATGGATTTGGGCCCAGATCTTTGGACTGGGGTGAATGTGTGACATTGATCCACATTCTGTCCATCACTGTTGTGTTTGCAATTACCGCTCTAAGTGTACTGGGGATGCTCAGACGTGAGTCCCAGGCACTCCACACCACTGGAGTCAAGCTAGCCGGGCTGATGAGAGGTGTTACCCCGAAACCGGGCCGGTCCTCGGATGCTTGATTCCGTTCTGGGAAGGACATGGCTTTTGTAGTTCGGACTGGACTGTTCCCATGGGGCACAGGGTCAGCGCTGATTTGCATATCGCCATTGTCTAACCCAGGGTGGTGTGGTGTGGAGTGGAAAAACGATGGATTTGGGCCCAGATCTTTGGACTGGGGTGAATGTGTGACATTTATCCACATTCTGTCCATCACTGTTGTGTTTGCAATTACCTCCCTATATTGTGCAGCATGTCGCTATCACCTAGGAGGCTGCGGTCAAGCGGGTGGTACATAGTGCCCCCTATGCTCCAGATATGCATCTGTGGGTGGTACAACCTTTCTCCTGTATCGTTAACTCCACATCTGTGTGGCGCTGGTAGGAGGGAGGATGGAAGCTGCTAGGGGGTCATTATGTTAATGGCCAATTTAAAGAGGCAATGACTTCCTTTAATCCGGGGGGATGGGATAGTTTCTACAGTACGAAAAGGTATCCAAAGTTGCACGCGAGTCCTGCCCGTGTTTACCTGAGGAACTCCCAGCACTAATCTACTGAGAGAAATGCTGTATTTGGACCAGGGACGTCGGTTGGTGTCTCATTTCTTATCGAGCCCTACGGGATAACTTACCGGTAGAAAGTTTGCCTGTGCAGATGAAATGGGATGCACTGGTAGGGGAATCCCTAACGGAGGGAGAATGGCTGAGGGTCCAGGAGGGGTGCCGGGGTGTAAGCTCCTTTAATATAATTTTGTGCATCAGACATACCTTACCCCACGGACACTGTACGATTTATCCGGCCCTCCCTGGAACATGCCCAGGATGTGGGTCACCGAACGCTGATTTTCTCCATTTGACAGGGGCCTGTTCATCCCTTACTTCCTACTGGGAAGCCACACTCACGCTTGTGTGGTGCTACAGGTTGGGTGGTTGCCATGGAGATCCGCCAAGTGCTGCTTGATTTACTTCCTGCTCCAAAAAACAAGAAACCAAGTAGACTATTTGTTCTTCTAGGACTAGTACTAGAAAACAGATGCATTGCTATTGTGTTGCTTGGGCCCTGGCCCCCACCCGTTGAGGCATGTGTGAGAGAAGTGCGACTGGGCAACAGCAGATGCAGTGCAAATGAAATTCACCGGGAGGGATGTAACACTTGAAGATGATCTTCAGGCATGGTCCTATATGTTATCTGACATGAGGTGACCATGGGGCACAGGGGTGCGTGATATTGCAGGGGACTCAGTTGGCCCATGATAGCTGAACGTTGGATGGTGCATGATGGGCGTCGATCAAGAGTACATTGGGATACCTAGGATGCACTTGTACATTTTATTCTTTTCATTGACACAATGCCATGACAAGGAGGTAGGGGAGAAAGGGGTGGCGGAGTTAAAGGTAAACTATGTTTTTCCATCTTGGATGTAGAAAGTGAGGGGCACTGTAGGATTGTTTGTAGTTGTGCATACAGGAACCGCTGCACAGGTAGGTAGTGTTGCCCCCGTGAACATTTACCCTATTGGTTAGAGAGAGGCCAGAAATCACCTCTACGCACAAGCTACTGCCAGGCATTAATATGGCACCCAAAGGCACCTTCAGAATACTCTGTACACATGGAAGAACAGAAGGAGGACTGCACCTTCTTTTTGTGACATGTGAGGAAACCTAAAAGCCTGAACCTGCTCCCACTTGTACCCAGAACAAAGACGTGGACTCCAGGAGGTCACTTTGCTGACCTCCTGTGTGGCTACAAGACCTGAACAATTTGCAAGAAGCATTTTTCTTGAAGTGCCCAACTGACCAATACTAACTGGAAGTGACCTGGACCTGGCTTGTGATCTCTGCTGTAGTGAGTCTTGATCTCTAAGCGCCATTCCTGAGGTCGAGGGATACTTGGCTTTGTCTATCTGGACTTCTCTTACCAATCCTGAAAATCCTTGGACTTTAAGACCTCTGCAGGACCGGGACAAACCAGATAAGCCAATCCGTCCAAGGTGTGATCTTGCTGGGCTGAAGAAACAGGTTTCCCCTCCTCAGAGTTTCTACACAGCAGTAAATCTGTTTCAGCAGAACCTCACTGTGAAGGTATCCTGTCTCATGAAGCCTCTGTTGGACAAATCACGCACCCTTCTCCTGCTGGAGGACTACAAGCTCTGAAAAGAGGCCAAGTCCGAAGATAGAAACCTTGACTGAAAGAAGGTGCCAAAAGTATCCAGGAAGCAAGAGAACTTCACTGAGTGTGAAATGTGAATTTTTCCCATTCTAAACTGTTCCAGACAAAACCAATGTCTTAACTAGGACCTGGTTCAATGCCTATCGGACATCGTGGAGCCCTCCGCAGATACAGCCTGCGCCTTGCCAAAAAAAAAAAAAGACTACGTTCCAAATTAAAATATCTGACATTCGTACCAGGTTGGTGCACTGGACCAACGCAGAGCAGCTGGCATGAAATCACACATAGGTCTTACTCTACTGTGACATCTGAGTACCATTAGTGCCTTACCCACTTTTTGGCGTTATTGTTATCTCTGGTTCTTCCTATTGGACTTTTGTCATTTTGGTGTAATTTTGCTAATTCAATTATTCTCCATTTTTATAAATTGGAGAGAGATTTTTATTATGCTGGGTTTCGGAGTTTTATTATGTTGGGTTTTAATATTACTAACTGCTTCACAGATTTTCTCTCAGTTAAGCCGGTCTGCTATGTGCTTTAGTTACAAAGGGTTGAGCTCAGGTTTAAATTACTGAAACCTTTTACTGGAGCTCACAGTATAGAAGTGCCTTTATTACTTGTGGTGGACATCTGAATCCACATAAAAATCAAGAGAGGGTAATGGAGGTTGTGACTCACCCTCTTTATATACAGTGTTACAATCTAGAGAGTCAACCTCAAGTCATCTACGGTGGGCCCACTGGATACAGGGGAAAGACCTTTTTCTTAAAGGAATTCTCACTCACTGATTGTTATCCAGTGACATGCTTCATCAAGTTCTTACCGACCCTCTGAGGGTCTGAGTTTTCTGCGACCTCTTTTCTTACGAGAGAGCACCTGTGAAAAAATGCATGGGATTTACATGAGTTAATCTTTAAAAATGCCTAGACGGTGCCCAAATCAGTATTTATTCACGGATCCATTTAACAAGGTCAAAAATTGGGGGAAACGGGCTAGTTTGAGTTACCATCACTCCTTGGCCCTTACGTATGATCAACTAGTTTCTGCCATGTACTCTAATCCAGTAGCTTTCGTCCGCATCAGTATGTCCCTTTTAATACCCTTTTGGGAAAGAGGGGCTGGTTATTTATTTAATTATTTATACTATAAAAGTACCTTTTACTGGGGGACCTTAACATCCACATGGAGGCCAATGATTCATCTATGGCCAGCCGCCTAGCAGAGATCTTGGAACGGGCCCAACTCAAACAATGGGTGGAAGGTCCGACTCATGTGGGGGGTCATTTACTCGACTTGGTCTGTTCCAACTTTCCCATTGTGGCACTTAGGTCGGATAGAGTGACGTGGTCCGACCACAAGTTGGTCAGTTTTGCCTGGCAGGTGGATGGACTCGATAGAGTGAGCATGGGTCCGGTCCTGGACCTCCCTTCAAAGATCAACATTGCCTCCTTTGAGCGAGCCTTAATTAAGTCCCGACCAATAATCAGCGGGGAGCTGGTAGAGGCGGTTAGTAGCTTTAATGGGTGGATGGAATGTGCAGTCAAAGAATCCACAAAGCCTAATGCCCCGTCCCGACCTCGCTGCATCCCTTCTCAGCCATGGTTTTCGCCCGATCTAAGGGATTTGAAACGTGGCTGCAAGAAATTAGAGCGGGCTTGGAGACGAGACTATCAGCCAGAGGCTAAAGAAATCCTGAGGACTGGTCAGAGGGAATATTATGCCGCCATCAGATTAGCTAAGGGTGGTTACTATGCTGGGAGGATTGCTATAGCTAGTAACAATAGCCGTGAGATCTTTTCTATCGTTAAAAGCTTTTTATCCCCTGTGGCAGACTCACCATTGCTTCCTTCTTCTTCTCAATGGTGCGAGGAGCTATCCTGTTTTTTCAGTGAAAAAATTGAAAAAATTCAAAGGGATTTGCTCGCTGCCGTGCCCACAGGCAATATTCCGATGACTACTGTCTCTCAAACAGTCCACTGCCCCTCACAGCAGTTTCTGGATTTTTCAGTGGCAGTGGAGCCTGATGTCCAGGCTCTCCTTCAGTCCCTGAAATCGGGCTCACCTTCTGACCCTTGCCCTGCCCGGGTTCTCTCTGGAGTGGCGTCTACTGTATGTACTGAGGTCACCCAGATTGTGAACCTCTCACTGTCTTCTGCCACGGTCCCGGGATGCTGGAAGCAAGCTATGCTGCTCCCTTTACTGAAGAAATCAGGGCTTGAGGCTACGGTACCGGGAAATTATCGCCCTATATCTTTGCTACCTGCCCTGGCGAAGATCTGTGAGAAGGTGGCTTTTCGCCAACTGGACAGCTTTAATCGAGAGATCCAATGCCCTGCACCCGGCGCAGTCAGGGTTCAGGGCGGCCTTTAGCACAGAGACAGCTTTGGTGGAGGTGACGGAGGCCATTCGAGAGTGCTTGGATGGTGGCGGCAGAGCGGTCCTGATTCTTTTAGACCTCTCTGCCGCGTTCGATACCGTCCCCCATAATCTCCTCCTTGCTAGACTGTCTGAGATTGGCATTGGCGGCAGCGTACTGGCTTGGTTGTCATCCTTCCTTTTTGGTAGGACGCAGCAAGTATGGATGCCGCCGTATGCCTCAAAGGCCAAACCTCTCTGCACGGGGTCCCCCAGGGCTCCACTTTGAGCCCGTTGATGTTTAACGCCTGCATCACCCCTGTGATATACCTGGCCGAACAGCTTGGGGCTAAGGTCATCGGATACGCCGATGACACCCAGCTGCTCTTTACCTGGCCGGATGACCAGCTGGATACAACGGCTGTTCACCTCTGTCTTTCCTCGGTGTTTCATTGGCTGGCGATGGCCCAGCTTAAATGCAACGAGGACAAGTCAGAGGTTCTCTTCTATGGGTCCTTCCCCTCCAACTTTAAGAATGATTTGTGGCCCCCGGATTTTCCTAGTCCCAAGGTGATGGGAGGCCCGGCTAAGAACCTCGGAATTTGGTTCGGAGAAGACCTCAGATTTGAGGACCATATCAAGAAGCTGTCAGGGACCTGTTTTGCTACGCTAAGGGCTTTAAGAAAATTCTTCCCTCTGCTGCCCAGAGAAGCTAGGGAAACGGTTGCGCGTGCCCTCATCTTGTCCAGATTGGACTATGCTAATGCATTGTTTTGTGGTATCCCGGCTTACCTGGTCAAACGACTGCAGGTTGTCCAGAACGCCGCGGTCCGCCTTTTGTTTAGCATTCCGAAATGGCAGAGCGCTCGGTCACATATGCGCCTGCTCCACTGGCTCCCTGTAGCTCAGAGAATTATGTTCAAATCTCTCGTGCTGTCATTTAGAGCTGTCCATGACCTAGGCCCCGGCTACCTGAGGAAGCGCTTCTCCTTCTACACTCCTTCTCGCTGTCTCAGGTCAGCCTCGATGGCCAAACTGACTCTTCCCCGCTATAAGCGGGCTAGGCTGGGCGGCCAATCTATTTCTGTGGTAACTGCGAAGGCTTGGAATGCTCTCCATCTTCATTTGCGTACCGCCCAGTGTCTATCCAAGTTTAAAAAGGATCTCAAGACCCATCTGTTTGTTTGTCAGGCCCAGGCTGTCTCTCTGTGTTATGTTTGGTCACCTCCGCAACGCGCCAGGATACTCCCCAGTAGCAGAGCGCGCTACAAAACTACCTATAACATAACATAACATATGCCACACATACACGGTACACTACTGTAATAGCCTTTCTTTGAAGAAGGTCCACTTATTAGAGGGGCTTCCCCCTAGAGGAAAATTTAGGAAGGAACTCTTACAGAGCCTCTGAGTAGACGGTTTTTCTGGCGCCTTTGGGTGCAAAAGTGTTCTTGGACAGACAACAGAAATGTAGTTTTTTTTTCTTTCAGTCTGAGAGGTGGATCTCAACAATTTTTTTTAGAGAATTATAGCACAGGAATTTCTAAACTTTAGAGAGGAATTTTTTATTTATGGTTTGAGACTAGTCATTCTAGATCCTCGAAGTTGTCTTAGGGAAAGGTTTGACAAATGCCATAAAAAGCCACTTTATGCTTTTAGCGTAAGCAATACAGGCATTTAATATGAGGGTAATCAATGTCAGTCTTTCGTTCGCCACAAAAGGAACATATTTTGAAGATAGCTCTTCTCATTGTCTCCCATGATGAGAGACACACTCTTCCACTGGTTAAAAAAATAAATCATGAAGATACTTACTGTACAGTGTAGATGAAGCATGAGTCCAGGAGCAGTCAAAGAAAATGTAAAAGTGCTGAGAAATGTAGCAATCCATCAATCTAGAGCAGAGACATTTGTGAGAGACACCCTCACACACAATGGGAGGTAGAAATCCAAGCTAAGGAGGCCTCTAAGAGGAGCAGAACTCATCACTTAAACCTAATTAGCTAAAATGTGGGTTGTTTCAAATGAGGTGGATGTGCTACTAACTAACCACTGTAGCTGGTTCTATGGGTCTTAACACTGTTTTGTTATTCAAAAAGACCTGGGGATTCTCAGCCTCACAATGGAGAATGCTTCAAGCATGTGAATCTATGAAAAATCCAGTGCTGGACAATTAGCAATTACCTGAGCCTTACCTTCTCTCCACAGCAACTCTTAGCAAATGAGGTCAGCACCATGTCAGGACATAACTAATGTAGGCACTGGCACAGGAGAATGTTGCTGTAATCATGTTTTCAGCAGTTGGTAGGAGATGACCCCAGGAGTAGTATGCTGCTCTCTCAAAGTAATTGGTGGTGCAAAGTATTAGCAGACCAAACTTTAAGTAGCCCAAATATCCTTGCCTGCAGATCAAAATGTGGCTGGGTAGATGCCCCATTTCCTAAATTCACCCTCCCATTATCAGTCCTCAACATCAACTCCAAATAATACTGAATCTAGTGCAATTGAAAGAATACCATTGAAATACATGGATTCATTACGTAGAAATTCATGTATATAAATTATTTTTTTGCTCTCCAACATCAGTTTTTTTCATTGTCTTACCTGTGTTTCTGAAGCTTCTAACCGATTTTCAATTATCTCAATACACTGTCTTTTGGTAGGAGGTTCTTCGCTAATTACGGTTTCTTCAACCATGTCTGTTGCTGGAACAGTTAAAACTAAAATAGAAATTGGATACTTAATAAATATTTAATCACCATTTTTTTTAGGACAAGGAGAATTCAGTGTTTGTTACACATTGACTTACATCCCGGTTTCAAATGTTCTTTCAGTAAAGTAAACCTAAGCATTTTGCACATCAAAAAGTAAAATCAGCTTCGAAGCCAGGGAGATACACTATATCTGCCACTCCGCCCTCTGTATCAGGTCCACCTCTTCCAAGGTATGCTATTGAGACTCACAAGTTGAGTGACTGAAATTCCTTTATTCGGTTAATAATTTAAGCATAAAAGATACAAGCATAGAATAAAAGGAGAACACAACCATAACGTCCAGCATCCCAAACCATTCAGGCACGTAAGTGTAAAAAGAATAGAACTATTACCTAGTGTCATAAAAACTTTGAAAGACAGATATTGCAGACTCCTTATATTTCAATGTACAAATAAAAAAGAAGCAATAAATGGTGAAGAATGAGCATGAGGAAAATAAATAAATAAATCAAACCACCATAAAGCATTTTCCATTCCAAGAGCAAACTGCATTGACTTGGCAAGCACTCACCCAGCAAATGTGAATAGAAGTTGGACATTGAATAAAAAATATAATTGGCATGCAGTGCCTAAAGTTAGCATGCATCAGGGTCAAGAACAAAAAATATCACCAGAGAGGCACATACAATTTATAAAACAACAAGAAATGCATCGTGGCCTAGGAAGAAGTATAATCACAAGGAGAAACTAGTAAAGAACACAAACACGTGCAGGGAAGTCAACCATGAAGTGCACAGTGTTGTCTTATTCGTATCACAAATATCTATGATGACTATTGGGGACCCAAACAAGAGGAGGCTCCACCCCAGGACTTGAGGTGATCAACATGTGGTTTTTCGCAGCGTGTTTCATGGACTCTGTTTATTGTCTATTAGTAAGACACATTACAAGAATACAGGCCTTTAATGTGTTCTTGCAGGAGAGGGACAGGCTATCTGGATTAAAAAACAGTCATGACATATTCAAGCTCCCACAAAGTTTATTTATCTGAGACAACAACTGGATCCTCATTAAATTGTCTGCCCTAACGCAATCGTTCAATGCCAGCCATGTGAAGAATGTTTGCAAATATCAGTCTTATTTACAACATAAATGTTTTGGGCTGTAAACTATTACGTGGGTCTTAGACCGATTTATTTTAAGATTAATATCTGCCATAAAAAGAGAAATATTATCCAAGAATCTCTGCAATCCAACTGAGGTATTGGCTAGAACATGGGTACTGACAAACTTTCTCTAGGGGGCCAAATTTACAAAGTTTGTGGCCGAGGGCCGCACCAGTGGGGGCCGTGTCAGTGGGGGGCAGTGCTAGAGTAAAACAAAAGAAACTGTGACCATGAGGTCAAACACAGGCCCCTGCAGCGGACGCATTAGTCCAATGAGCCACCAGACCCGGCATACACACATCTATCTTTCTATCTATCTATCTAGCTCTCTATCTATCTCTCTATCTCTCTATATCTATCTATCTCTATCTCTGTCTATCTATCTATCTGTCTATCTATCTATCTATGTCTCCATCCATCTGTCGGTCTGTCTGTCTCCATCCATCCATCCATCCATCTTTCTCCATCCATCTGTCGGTCTCCATCCATCTGTCTGTCTCCATCCATCTGTCTGTCTGTCTGTCTGTCTGTCTGTCTCCATCCATCCGTCCATCCATCCGTCCGTCCGTCTGTCTCCATCCATCTGTCTTTCTGTTGGTCTCTATCCATTTATCAGTCTGTCTCTACCCGTCAGTCTCTATCTTTCCGTCTCTGTCCGTCTCTATCTGTCCGTCTCTATCTATCTCATCTATCTATCTGTCGGTCTGTATCGGTCGTTCTGTATCTGTCGGTCTCTATCTCTATCTATCTCTATCCAGATGTCTCCATCTATCTGTGTCTCTGTCTCTATCTAACTGTGACTATATGTGTCTCTGTCTCGATCTATCGGTCTGCCTCTATCTATCTAACTGTTTCTATCTGCTCTATCTGTCTCCATCTGCTCTATCTGTCTCCATCTGCTCTATCTGTCTCCATCTGCTCTATCTGTCTCCATCTGCTCTATCTGTCTCCATCTGCTCTATCTGTCTCCATCTGCTCTATCTGTCTCCATCTGCTCTATCTGTCTCCATCTGCTCTATCTGTCTCCATCTGCTCTGTCTCCATCTGCTCTGTCTCCATCTGCTCTGTCTCCATCTGCTCTATCTGTCTCCATCTGCTCTATCTGTCTCCATCTGCTCTATCTGTCTCCATCTGCTCTATCTGTCTCCATCTGCTCTATCTGTCTCCATCTGCTCTATCTGTCTCCATCTTCTCTATCTGTCTCAATCAATCAATCAGAGCATTTATATAGCGCACTACTCACCCGGAGGGTCTTAAGGCGCTGGGGGGAGGGGGTCCGCTACTGCTCGAACAGCCAGGTCTTGAGCTGCTTCCTGAAGGCGAGGTGGTCCTGGGTCAGGCGGAGGTGGGTCGGAAGGGAGTTCCAAGTCTTGGCGGCCAGGTAGGAGAAGGACCTTCCTCCTGTGGTGGCTCTTCGGATGCGGGGGACGGCGGCGACGGCGTGGTAGGTCGATCGAAGCTGGCGTTTGGGAGCGTAGAAGTTGAGGCGGCTGTTGAGGTATCCTGGTCCTTGGTTGTGTAGGGCTTTGTGTGCGTGGGTGAGGAGCCGAAAGGTGATTCTCTTGTTGACCGGGAGCCAGTGCAGGTCTCTCAGGTGTCCGGAGATGTGGCTGCGGCGGGGGATGTCCAGGATGAGTCGTGCTGAGGTGTTCTGGATCCGCTGGAGTCTTTTCTGGAGTTTGGCGGTGGTTCCGGCATAGAGGGAGTTGCCGTAGTCCAGACGGCTGGTGACGAGGGCCTGGGTGACTCTGTCTCTATCTGTCTCCATCTGCTCTATCCGTCTCCATCTGCTCTATCCGTCTCCATCTGCTCTATCCGTCTCCATCTGCTCTATCCGTCTCCATCTGCTCTATCCGTCTCCATCTGCTCTATCCGTCTCCATCTGCTCTATCCGTCTCCATCTGCTCTATCCGTCTCCATCTGCTCTATCCGTCTCCATCTGCTCTATCCGTCTCCATCTGCTCTATCCGTCTCCATCTGCTCTATCCGTCTCCATCTGTGTCTCTGTCTCCATCTGTGTCTCTGTCTCCATCTGTGTCTCTGTCTCCATCTGTGTCTCTGTCTCCATCTGTGTCTCTGTCTCCATCTGTGTCTCTGTTTCCATCTGTGTCTCTGTCTCCATCTCTGTCTCCATCTGTGTCTCTATCTATCTAACTGTATTTATCTGCCTATATCTGTGTCTCTGCCTCTATCTGTGCCTGTCTCTATCTGTGTCTCTGTCTCTATCTGTGTCTCTGTCTCTATCTGTGTCTCTGTCTCTATCTGTGTCTCTGTCTCTATCTGTGTCTCTGTCTCTATCTGTGTCTCTGTCTCTATCTGTGTATCTGTCTCTATCTGTGTCTGTCTCTATCTGTGTCTGTCTCTATCTGTGTCTGTCTCTATCTGTGTCTGTCTCTATCTGTGTCTGTCTCTATCTGTGTCTGTCTCTATCTGTGTCTGTCTCTATCTGTGTCTGTCTCTATCTGTGTCTGTCTCTATCTGTGTCTGTCTCTATCTGTGTCTGTGTCTGTGTCTCTATCTGTGTCTGTGTCTCTATCTGTGTCTGTGTCTGTGTCTGTGTCTGTGTCTCTGTCTGTGTCTGTGTCTCGGTCTGTGTCTCGGTCTGTGTCTCGGTCTGTGTCTCGGTCTGTGTCTCGGTCTGTGTCTCGGTCTGTGTCTCGGTCTGTGTCTCGGTCTGTGTCTCGGTCTGTGTCTCGGTCTGTGTCTCGGTCTGTGTCTCGGTCTGTGTCTGTGTCTCTGTCTGTGTCTCTGTCTGTGTCTCTGTCTGTGTCTCTGTCTGTGTCTCTGTCTGTGTCTCTGTCTGTGTCTCTGTCTGTGTCTCTGTCTGTGTCTCTTCAGGCGCAATTATCCAAATTCTGAATGGGCTTAAGTCGGCAACACGAAACAGGAAGCATCCCAAAAGGCCCTTTAAAAGTCAGCTGTGACAGCCTTACAGCTGACTTTTAAAGGGCCTTTTGGGAAGCTAACCGACGGTGCTGTGTGTGACATCAGAGGCTGGCAGTAAACACAAAAGATGACGCAGGAGCATTTTATACGTATTCACCAAGTATGCTCCTGCGGTCATCGTTTGTGTTCACTGTCGGCCTCACTGGAAACCTAGAAATGGCAAGGCAAGGTCCGCCAATGAAGGCCTGCCGGGCCATACTAGGAGTACCACGGGGGCTAGAAACACCAAGTGGATCGCATACAAATTGGTGGATACCAACACTTGGAACACCGATGCAAGAGTTGGTCAGGACATTGTTGAAGCCGGCAATACAGAGAGTGAACAAAAAGGGGTGAGAGCACAAACTACCCTTGAGATTAAAAACCCTAGCTGACATAGTCATATCATTATGCAGTTGCCTGCGGTAGCTCACAAGTTCTAGTTAAATGAAGTGACTATAATTCGGGACCCACCATGTACTGCTTATACCTGCACATTTTAACTCACTCATGACATGTTCAATGACAAAATTGATCACATCAATGATGATATCTGAAATGACATCATCTATGAAAACAGTGTGCATCATGAGAGCACAAGTTACAGGTTCACTGTGCATGGCGGTTGGCGAGATTGGTTCCTTCAGATAACTATAACTGGTGAATTTCGTTAGTTATTTTTAGTTTAAAATGTTATTTTGCAACTAACATTGTCTCCTAACTATAACATCACTTTAACCTTTTGTTTCTACAGCACATTTCTGCAGTTGTATTGAATACCTAACTATAACTGTTACTTTAACCTTTGTTTGTTCAGTGAATTGCTAAGGTGTTTCTTTATTGTAAGTCCCTGTCAATATATCAACAACAGGCCTATTGATTATGTCAAGGGGTCATTGCAATGTCTGCCAAACATTTAAAAAAGCATTTGTAATTAAAACAACATTAAACAATTGTTAGAGTCTTTCTTTTACTCTGCTTAAGCCCCTTAATGCAGCCATAAGACCAACCACCAGGGGTACCTGCACTTCCAAACTGATGAGCAAAAAGCTCCAGCTCTGGGAATGTTTAGAAAGATCATCACATTTTTCTTGGGGTCATGTTTTATAAACACCAGGAAACATCGGGTTCCTGCACTCCCTACAGCCCCTTACAACACTTAAAAAACTATGCTGGTGGTCCTAGCTTGGGGCACCACCATGCAGCAAAATATATCTAAATTAGCCCATAAAGGACACTATGTTGTGCTCCTTCCTAGCTGCTGATTTATTCTTCTTTCCCCAATATCTTTTATTTGGGTCTGTCCTTGTCCCACCTGGGACACCCATAGCCTTCCAGTCTTTTTATGTTGTTGTTGGGGAAGTGGGGGAACCTCAGTGCACCCGTGGTCCCAACAGCTCCCCGGAAGAAGCTTCATCTACGGGGTTATGCAGGAGTCAGATACTCTTTTTGTTGTATTTTTCATCCTCTTTTCCAAAACTGGGTGCCCCTAGTGAGGCTGTGACTTTAGCAATGGGGCTATTGGGCATCCAGGGGGCTCTGGGAGGAATCTTTACTCCCACCTAGCTGACAGAACCTTTATCTCTGCGCCTGCTGGGTGGAGGCAATCCTAGGTTCCCAGCCTGTGAGAGCGGGGGCAGGGCAAACATTTTGCTTGTTCCTGCCGGGTGGGAGCTCTGAAGTCTTCCCTGCCCGTGATTGTGTGGGCAGGGAACAATGTCCCAGAGGATGGGGATCTCTGGACACAAACAGTGATTCGGTCCAGGTGATGGGGTCCCCAGGGCTATACCATGGTTCCCCAAAATAAAATACAGAACGTCTGGGGGATGGGGTCCCCAGGGCACAAATAGGCTCTGAAAGAGGAGATCCACATCTGCCAACACAAATATAACGTTCCCTGGGGCATTGGGTCCCCAGGGCTGTACTATAGCTCAGGAAGGGGAGGTTACATTCTCTTATCCCCATAAAACAAATACATCAGCCATGGAGGAATGTGGTCCCCGTGGCCTTCAGAAGGCTATGGGGAGAGTGTGAGGGTCTTCACACCTCTCTCATTTAAATTACCATGGGGGATGGGGCCACCAGGGCCTTTAGAATGCTCAGGTAGGGGGGCAGCATGCCCCTGTCCCGATTAAAATGATTTGGGACCCAGGAGATGGGTTCTCTAGGGCCTTGAATTGGTGCGGGGAGAAGGACACATGCTCCCTCGTCATACGTTGCACTTGGGCCCTGGCCCAACCTGGGGGGTAGGAGGACAGTTTTATTTTTAAAAACAATGGTGGGAGCCCTGCATTTATTGTTTTTTCTTAATTTTACAGCAGATCCGCCTTTAAGTTTTTGATCACAGGCCTAGGGGGTCAGGATATTCCTACATCCTATTCTATATTTTGTCAGGCTACGAAACTGAGACCACAATTTTCTAAAATGGCGCCCACTTCATTTTTGTTGATGTAGCGGCAGCCAATCAGAGCTTATCTTTTGATCGGTTGGATCCAAGGATCCTCCATATCCATATATATACACACACATTTTAAACCTTGAATTCTCAAAAAGTACTGGACACCAAATCACAAGAAGTACGCTTTCTGGATCAAGAGCTTTCTACCAAATTTGGTGTAATTCTGCTCAACCGTTGAGGCTACAACTGTGCCTAATTTTCCTACGGACAATTGCACAGGGAAAAGGCATTTTGGGGACGCCCCATTTTTCCCCAGACCCCTCTTGACGTACCTCTCCAAAGCTTTCAAGAAAGGAGCTGAGGGGGTTAGGATTTTTTGGGGAAAGTTTTGTTAAGATTCTTCAAACGTTGCCAAAGTTATTAGCATACCAAAAAATCCTTCGCCTTGGGAAACGTGGACCTACCTATTACTACCAGGGGCAACTGCCCCTGGGTAATATATAGATTTTCCCTGTGTAGCATAATGTGATTTTTAGTGGGATGCTGAACTGTGGAGGTAAGTTGGATTTTGGGGATAAGTTTAATTAGAGAATTCTCTTCATTGCAGTATTGGTTGTTTATTTTTGGGACTTAGCATACAGTGTATCATTTTGTTTCATTGTCTATTCTATATATATATATATATATATATATATATATATATATTTTTTTTTTTTTTTTTTTGCTCTTTTTACGTATTGCTTATTTTTATTTATAAAGTTTTATATAGCGCGAACAAGATCCCGAGGGATATCAGTTGTGTACTTTTTGAAATGCAGCATGATATACTACTTTAGAGAAGCCTGATTGTTTATTTGTTCAAACAATTCTTGCTTCACTTTAGCAGATATTTTGTTGGCATTTGTTCTTCTTTGGTATTTCTCGTTTGGATTTCTTTTTCTCAATTTACAGATATGGCTTTAAGTAAGATGGCTGCTGCAGCATTGGAGCTGTTTCTGGAATCCAGTTTAAAACTGGAGCAGATGTAAGATTCAGAGACTGACAACATCCGATGTTGGAGTTGAAGATGGCTCTGGCAGTCATTCTATTTCAGGACCGGAGGCTCAGATTATGCCATTCTCTATATTTTCACAGCAGCCATTCTTAACACAATAACAAGAACTACATTTCCCATGAACAGTAGGGAAATAAAGGAGTTCAGCACACAAGTCCTTCCACGCTGTCCATACTCCAGTCCTAACTTGGTCCTTCCACTCTATCTACCCTTCCTCTTTCTTCGCTGCTCAGCAGCAAGTTAAGTCATTTTTTCTCGTTTCTCCTGGTTTGGGGGATGGATTTATTCTTATTGCTGCCTGTATTTTGATGTGCTTGTGATGTGATCTGATTCTCTACAGATTCGCTTGGTCGCTGACGCATTTGCATGCCTTATGGGGCCCTGTGCCCATCTGTTATTGGGGTGAGGTCCTCCCACCGCTTGGGGGCGCTGTGCCCTCTCTATGGGCAGCGCGAGTCAGAGAAGTAGTATAACCGTGGTGTGGACGCGGATGCCTTTGCATGCCTAGAGCAGGCTTTCCTAGCGCAGGTTCCCCCGCAGCTAGAGACAATGGCCCATGTAGTTAACATCCCCACCCCACCACGTACCGCCACCCTGGACCCTCCAGGGGCATTCTCCTGGGGACACAGATGATAACTCGGGTCACTCTAGGCCATGGCTCCCTACCTCTCCGCCCCCTTCTGCCACAGAGGGTGTTTCGGACATGCTTGACCCCGATAGTATCGCCCATCCTAGATCCGCAGTCTGAATTCCAGGGAACAAGGAGGCCAAGTATGTAGCCAGCCGTCTTCGTAAGCTAATGGAAAAAGACGCTTGCAACAGCCTCCTGGCAGAGTGTCCCCGTCCCAGTTTAGAGGGGAAGGTTGCACTTACTCCAGATATCAACCCAAAGATGGCAACGTCCCTGGCCAAATTTGTGAAGGACTCTAAGAATGGTATTGACGGGTCCTGGTGCTCCTGCCAGGACAAGCTCCTATTGGGCAAAATCCTTGACATGGCCGAGGAGGCTAAGGCCTTGGGTTCGTTGATGTCCCCAGAGGTGGTATCAGGGTGGGCGCAGCGCGCCATTGTGTTCTTGGGGAACCCAAATTGTGCGCTCATGACTGAGAGGCACTGTTTCCTTCTCATAAAAGTGGACCCAAAGTTGGGAGACCTCGCTTCCTCGGAGGCGGGAGCGGAGGCCCAGGGTGGTTTGTTTGGGCACCCGTTTGTCAAGAAATTTGGCAATTTTGTGGCGACATTCACTTCCCTGGACAATGCCCAACCCAATATTCGAAGGGCCTTTGCCCCTCAGGTTTTCCAGGGGGCTGGTCGCGGTTCTCCAACTCCAACCCTGACAGGGGGCAAGGTTCCGGGCATGGACAATACCAGGACGTAAGCTACAAAACTTTCTACCGTACCAGAGGACAGAAGGTCGGCGGCCGTGGAGGCTACAGAAGACAATCTAACAACTCTGGCAAAGGTGAGTGTGCTGCCTTTGGCGCGCCTGCGTGTTGGGGGTCGTTTAGCTCTCTTTCTCCCAGCCTGGATCTCACTCACAAGCAATGCTTGGGTACTGCAGACGGTGCAGGGCTTTCACATGGAGTTCCAGGGCCGTCCGCATCAGGTGACCCGTCTCGCCCTATTTCTTTGGCTACACCCTCATTCAAAAGGGGCGAATTGCTGTGCAGGGGAGAACCGATGGGGGTCAGAGACCAGTGATCAATCTGAAGGATTTCAACGAGTGGGTGGTGTATCACCACTTCAGAATGGAGGGTATCCACCTTCTCAGGGTCATGCTGAGGTTGCTTGACTGGATGGCCCGCCTCGATCTGAAGGACGCTTACCTCATGTTGTTCCCGATCTTTCCTCCTCACCACCGCTTTCTACAATTCAGGTGGGATGGCCAGGTCTTCGAGTACACCACTCTGCCTTTCCGGCTATCCTCAGCTCTGTGGTGCTTCACAAAAGTCATCAGGCCGGCAGTGGAGTTTCTAAGGGTGCAGGGCATTCGGATGATTGTGTACTTAGACCACATGCTTTTCCTAGACCAGTGCCTCAAGAAGCTGTTCAGTCACTTGAAGATGACAGTCAACTTGCTTCAGGGGTTGGAATTCATCATGAACGAGAAGAAATCCCTCCTTACCCCCGTTCAGTGCACAACCTTTTTGGGGTTAGCAAAAGATTTGGTCTTCTCAATCCCGAGCTTTTCGTCCCAGAAAATGGCAAAAATTCAGACACGAACTGCGCCAAACCTTGGCCAAATCACACACTTTGTTGCGTCAGCTTGCTCGCCTGGTGGGCCTTCTCTCCTTCTCGATCCAGGCCATGTTTCTCGGTACCATGCACTATCGTGCGATGCAGCGCCTCAAGGCACGTCGCCCTTAGGAGGGGACTGACTTATTTGCAATCCATCCCACTTACTGCGGAAGTGAAGGAGGAGATGGTCTGGTGGATCACGCACATGGAGGCGTGGAATGGCAGAGCAATCTTCAATTCCGCTCCGGACATCATGATCGAGATAGATGCCAGCCGGTCTGGCTGTGTTGCCAGGTACGGAGAGTTTTCCACAGGTGGAGCCTGGTCGACACAGAAACAATAATTGCACATCAACTGTCTGGAGCTTCTGGCGGGTCGCTCGCGGTGCAGTGCTGGACAAAGGAAGGTGTGCAATCATGAGTACTTCTCAAGATGGACCATATCTCCGCCATCCGGTACATCAACCATCTGGACGCACCAGATCCCGGGCACTAGCAAACCTAGCCAAAGAATTTGGATCTTCTGCCTGGAGAACCAAGTGTCGGTCACGGCGGAGTACCTCCTGGGTCAGCAAACGAAGTGGAAGACTGGCACTCGTGACGCCTCCTGGATTCCAGTATGTGGAAACCGGACCCACAGGTGTTCTCTCAGTTAGCGCAGAGGTAGGGTCCCTTCTCTGTCGACCTATTTGCGTCACGTCTGGATCATCATTTCCTGAGATTTTTTAGTTGGAGCCCAGATCCCCGGGCGGAGGCGACAGATGTGCTTCTCCAGGACTGGTGGCAGGAGCAGGGCTACGCATTTTTTCAATTCTCGAAGATCACGTGGGTTCGTCGCCAGCAGGTGGGGATTGTGTTGGATACACCTCTGTGGAGATCTCAAGTGTGGTTTCCAGTACTTCTGGAACTTTCCTGGGATTCTCCAATCAGACTCACCCCCTCTCATCACATCCTACTGAATCCAGATCCATCGCTTGGTACTGGAAGGGGCGTTGAGTATGATAGCCTGGCAATTCTCAGGCATCGCTGCTCGCTCCCAGGCCTGGCTTTTGACATGCTAGCCAGGGACTCTCCAGCTAGTGGAGATGTCCGCCCCGACCAAGCCCCACTTTTGGCAACAAGGTCAGCAGGAAAATTAGTAGTCAGGAGAGTTGTGTCCCCTCTCTGCCAGGACTACCTCTAAGGTGCCCTGAACCAAGGTGACACCCCCTCCTTACAAAATTTTCCATCTGGAATGGAAGAATTTCAAGTTAGGAATGCCCTCTCCCCAAACGGAGGGGACATACCATGGGTGAAGTTACTCTAAAAGGCAAGTAGCCCACTGGCTACCATCTGCCAGTACCTGTAATGCCCCTAAATTCAGTACTTATCTGCACCACTGAACCTTGATCCTGCAACTTACGAAGAAGGACAAAGTAAACGCCGCCCAGCAAAGCTTGAAGACGATGACTGACCTGGCCCCAGCCCTACCAGCCTGTCTCTAGCTGAAAAAAAGCCTGCGAAGAAGACCATGCTTGTCTTCCAAGCGACCTCCAAGAACCCCAGGAAGACTTCCCCTCTTCAACAAAGATCAGACCTCCAGAGGACAGCGGCCCTGCCCAGAAAACTCTAACTTCAAGGACTCTGGCTCCAGGCCGATCTGTGACCCCTGCCCACTCTGTACCAGGTGCCCACAGCCCGAGTCTGAGTGGCTCACCTGTTCAGTGAAGTGTCCCGTGAGATTCTAACTTCGAATCCAGCATTGACTGATCTCTCCTGGACTCCTCAAAAGACGACTGCAGCCTTATCTCGAAGGGTCCCCCCCAACTGGCTCTGTTAAAAGAAATCAGACCCCAAACCGTACCCCTGAATCCTCAACCACCAGACTTTGGGGAACCGAGCTGACGGTGCCCAAGCCTCATTCTACATCCCTACTTAGCTGCCCAGTTGGTGGTCAACTTCAACCAGCCTCCTTGACCGAGCCTGCAGCCTCCTTGTGCGACTGATTAACAAGTTACTTACCTTTGGTAACGCATTATCTGGTAGAGACTCTTTTTAGCTGCAGATTCCTTACCTTTGAATTTCCCAGGCGTCAGGCTGGATCTGGAAACTTTTGCTGAGCAATACCCCTTGCTCGAGGAGTCGGGTGGCTCCATTCGGCTCTGTGTGACGTCGGCGGAGTCGTTAGCGTTGGTTATGACATCGCGGTGCCTATATAGGGGCCGCCCAGACATCAGTACTTTTCATTTTTTCCACACCAGAAGCACAGAGCCAAGAAGTAACTGACGTAGTTGTGTGCAAAACTAGGGATCTGAAATGGAGAACAACCTTAGCCCTACAATATCAGTCCGCAAAGCGGGGAGGCATGGGTTGGCTGGAAGGAATCTCCAGCTAGATAGAGTCTCTATCAGATAATGCGCTACCCAAGGTAAGTAACTTGTTAATCTGCTAGAGACTTCTAGCTGCAGATTCCTTACCTTTGAATTAGATACGCGAGCCATACCATCCTGGCAGGGGGTTGTGGACTCATATCTAAACTAAAAGGTTTTGCAGGACAGAACGGGCAATATGTCCGTCCCTGCATACTTACCCATCAAGGCAGTTATGTTTTGTGAACGTGTGCAAAGATGCCCACGTCGCTGCTGGACAAATCTCTTGGCCTGGGACCCCAGGTGGAATGGGCTCTTAATCCCTCAGGGGGCTGCTTCTTTGCCATGGCATAACAAATCTTGATGCAGAGAACGACCCAGCAAGAGATGGTCCTTTTCTGCACTGCCCTTCCCTGCTTTGCTCCCTAACCCACAAAGTTGCTCATCCACCCGAAACTCTTGTGCGGTCAAGGTAGAACGACAACGCTCTTTTTGGGTCGCGCCAGTGGAGCCGCTCCACTTCCTTAGAGAGATGCGGGGGAGCAAACACGGAGGGCAAACCAACCCAGATGGAATGGGTTCACAACCTTTGGCAAAAAAGATGCCCTGGTCCGAAGCACCACCATGTCCAAAAAGGACATATGATAAGGAGGCAAGCAAGATAATGCCTTCAACTCACTCACCCTCCGGGCATATGTAATTGCCACTAAGAAGGCTGTTTTAATGATCAACATCCGGGGGAGACAATAATGCAAAGACTCAAAGGGAGCACACCTAAGATAGATAAGGACCAAATTAATATCTCACTGTGGCATAACAAAGGGCGTGGGTGGAAATAAGTGAGCCAGCTCTTTTATAAATCTATTTACAATAGTAGATTCGATGAGAGGGCTGGTCTGCCAGCCGCAAAAAAAAGCAGACAGAGTAGATAGATAACCCTTGAGAGTTACCAAGGCAGAGCTCTGCTGGGAAAGGGTTAGAATGAATTAAAGGACAGTAGAAAGAGGAGCAGAAAGAGGGTCAAAAGACCTTTCTGTACAGTATGATACACATTTCTGCCAAAATAATGTTACAGACTTCGGGATGAAGGTCAAAAGCTATCAACTGTCGCCGCTCAATCTCCATGCATGGAGGCACAGAGTTGACAGGTTCGGGAGGAGAACCCTCCCCTGCTGCAGTGACGTACAACAGGCCGGAACTCCACTCGCGATGAAAAGCTTCGCTGAGAAAAAGCCGCCTTGAAAACTCTAGCAAGCAGTACCGCTGACACTGCGCGTTCTCTTCGGAGGAAAACAAATCTAACCAAGGTTCTCCTCACTGCTGAAAGAGACCTTGCGTCACCTCCGATTGGAGATGCCACTCGTGATCATCATCTTCTGAGTTCGCCCGCCCTGGCATTCAGAGAACCTGACAGGTGTTGTACCCTCAAGGTTAGGCCCTGCTGTTCCAGACATCCCAGAGACATGGCAGGGCCTCTCGACAAAGGGTCCATGACTTCACACCGCCCTACTTGTTGCAATGACAAATGGTGGTGGCATGGTCTGTGAAGTTCGCCACTAACTTCCCATTGACAGAGGGAAGGAGGAATGCTTTCAATGCTAACCAAATCGCTTGGCGCACCAACAAATTTATGGGGAGCCCCCGTCTCCACCGAAGACTAGTGTCCCCTGATCTCCACCTCTCCCAGGTTGCCGCCCCATCTCAGAAGTGACGCATCTGTCATGACCATGAGATTCAGTTGAGGAAGGGAGAGGGGTCTGCCATTGACCCAATCACAGTTCACGGTTCACAACGGCAGATCTTTCGTACGTTCTTCTAAGATCTGGACCACGTCAGTGAGATTTCCCTGATGATGTGCCCATTGGAACTTCAGGTGTCACTGCAGAGCCTGCATTCGCTATCTGGCGTGTTTTACCAACAGGATGCAGGAGGCCATGAGGCCCAACAGTCTCAGAGTCAGTCTCACAGAAATCAAGGATAGAGGCTGAAATATCAGAAACATAGCCGGAATATCCTGGACTCGCTGCTCGGGAGGATAAGCCAGAAACTGCACTGTTTCCAGAGCAGCTCAGATGAAGGAGTTAGGTGCGACTTTGGCAGGTTTACAGAGAACCCCAAGGAATGTAGAAGGTTTGCCATAGTCTGAAGGTGGGAGACGACAGCCTGGGGCAAGGACGCCTTCAAGAACCACTCCTCGAGGTAGGGAAAGACTGACAACCCCTAACCTGCGCAGATGAGCTGTGACCACTGCCATCACCTTGGTGAACAGCCGAGGGGCACTGGTAATGCCAAAGGGGAGCACAGTAATGCCAAAGGGGAGCACAGTAAACTGCTCGCAGCCTACCTTGAACCGCAGGTAACGCCTGTGGCGGCAGTATGGGAATATGAAAGCACACGTCCTGCAGGTCCAACACTACCAACCAGTCTTCTTGGTCTAGGGCAGACAAGACCTGAGCCAGAGTGAGGATTTTAAATTTCAGCTTTTTGAGGAAGAATTTTACGGTCCAAAGATCTAAAATGGGCCGTAGCCCCTTGTTCTTATTCGGAATCAGAAAGTAGCGGGAATAACAGCCACTGCCTACTTCTGAAACTGGGAATCTTTCTATAGCTCTCTTGGCCAAGAGAGATGTAACTTCCTCTTGGAGAAACTTTAAATGATCCTCAGTCAGCCCTCCTGGACTACTTGCAGGTCCCACTTGTCCAATGTTATGGATCTCCAGTGGGGGAGAGGACGACTGGAGTGGTGTGGTCCTGCAGAATCAGACTAGGATTGCTTGGAGGCTGCAGCTGCTGGGGGCAGTGAGGTCAACGACTTCTGGCCTCCATTCCGAGATCGGAATGCACCGCATCCTCACACAGCTTGTTTTTATTTATTTATGCAATTTGTTGAGCACACAAATACCCAGGGGTGTCTCGCGCTATGGACGGCTGGGTAGAGAAGGAATGGGAGCGGGTGATTTATTGATTGAAAAGCCCGTTTTTTTAAGTGTATCCGAAAGGAGAACAAAGTGGGAATGGTCTTAATGTGAAGGGGGAGTGTGTTCCATAGTCTAGCAGTGGCGACAGTGAATCTTCTGTAACCCCAAGAGGCTTTTTTGGTTCTGGGGACAGTCAGCAAGTTTGCTGCTGAAGAGCGTAAGGGTCTGGTTGGCCTGTAGGAGCATAGAGTTCTCTTCAGGAACTCAGGTCCTGTGTTGTGGACTGCCTTATGGGCAATACATAGGGCCTTGAACCTGGTTCTGCTCCCGATAGGTAACTAGTGAAGTTGTAGTATCACTTTGGATATTGGTTTGAACTTGGGGGTGCCTGATAGAATCCTAGTTGCTGCGTTTTGCACCATTTGTAATTTATTTAGGACTCTTTAATAGGCATTGATTAGTAGACCATTGCAATAGTCCACCTTAGACATGACAAGCGTGCTGATGAGAGTCCTGCTGGCGCTTGGTGGGAGGTAAGGTAAATGTTTCTTTATCATCCTGATGGTATAGAAGGATGAGGAGAAGTCTGTATTAGCATGGTGTATAAATGCTAGCTTGTCGTCGAACATGACCCCTAGGTTTCTGACCTTTGTGACGGGGGGGCGGAGGCGGGCCTAACTCTGCTGGCCACCAAGATGGAGACTAGCTAGGGGAGGGATTACCAAAGATCATCACCTCCGTCTTGTCCCGATTTAGCTTGAGGCAATTGTTTGCCATCCAGGTGCTTATTACAAGCATTCCCTCATGGAAGTTTGCCGCGACTGTCCCTCCGTTGTTAAGAATCTCTAGCACCAGCTGTGTATGGTCGGCGTGGGAGGTTAGTCGCATGTCGTAGGACTTGATGATCCTTGCCAAGTCTGACACGTATATATTGAATAAGGTCCGACTCAGCGAAGATCCCTGCGGGACCCCGCATGGGAGTGCAAAGAATGGGGATTTGAAGTTGCCAAGCGTTACTAGTTTGGTGCGGTTAGACAGTAAGGAGGTCAGGCGGACCTTGGCTTTGTCTCGGATGCCTATGGCTAAGACACGGTCAACTAGGGTGGCATGGTCGACCGTGTCGAATGCTGCTGAGAGATATAGGAGCACCAGGACCGCAGCACCTCCCTGGTCAAGTATCATCCTGATTTCATCGGATGCCTTAATCAGGGCTGTTTCAGTGTAGTTTCCTAAAGCCAAATTGGATATTGTCTAGAAGGTTGTTTTCGTCGATGAAGTGGGCCAGCAGAGTGTTCATCACTTTTTCGAAGATTTTAGCGGGGAAAGGGAGGCAAGCAATTGGTCTGTAGTTCTGGGTCTCTGTGGGGTCTCTGTGGGGTTTCTTTAGTAGCGGCTTGATTACAGTTTTTTTCCAGGTGGAAGGGTAAGTACCTGTCATGAACATTAAGTTGCAGATGTTAGCTAGTTTGGGGCCTATGATATCAGGTATCAGTTTTAATGTGGTTGGGGGGGGCATGGATCATTGGGGGATCCAGATTTGATGGTGGAGATAAGATCGGTAATCTGGTCTGCAGTGACGAGGCTGAATTCCGAGAGAGTTGGGGTGGGGTTATCCTTGGTGGGGCATCGTTGGGAGGGGTTAGGAGAATTTTTATTTTTGTCGCTGGAAGCTTTGATCAGATTATTGGTTATGGAGCGGGCTGAGAAATTAGTGTAGATGTGGCTGACTTTTTCTTGAAAGAATGTCGCCAGAGAATCACAGAGAGCTTGCGTGGGAGTTATGGGAGGGTTGGTCTCTGGTCCTGATAGCTTAGTTACGACCTGGAACAGCTGTTTAGCAGAGTCTTGTGATGTTTTGATTTGGTTGAGGTAGATTTGCTTTTTTCTGTGATTAAAAGAAGTTTGTATTTAGTCACTGAGTCCTTGTAGCGTGGCTTGGGCAGTCTCTGTGAGGGACGGTGGCTGGGATATGGCTGATGCGGCGGAAACCCCTTCCGTTGCCACAAAAGGGGCGAAAGGAAAACTGGCCACGGGGGTGGAGGAGAGGCCCAAGGATCTGGCTGTAGCTCGAGAGTCTTTGAACCTGACAAGGGCTGAGACTTTGTATCGTGGTTTATACTCGAGACACCACAGACATAGGCAGTGGGGATCAGTGACCGACATCATGCAGAAACAAGACCCGCACGGCTTGAAGCCCGTCTTCCTCAAATAAATCCCTCGCACATGAAGTAGGACATTTTCAACAAAAGTAGAGAAAAAGCATGACAAAAAGTGGCTCTTCCCAGATTGGCGCTTAACTGGTGCGGAAAGAAAGGAACCGAAGGCCACTCACCTATATAGGCACCGCAATGTCATAACCGACACTAACGAGGCCGACAATGTCACGCGGAGCCGAACAGAGCCAACCAAGGGATATTGCTCAGCAAAAGCTCCGGATCCTGCCCGACGCCTGGGAAAAATCAAAGGTAAGGAATCTCCAGTTCGAAGTCTCTATCAGATATTCCCCATTGAAAAGCATTGGGAGCTTGATGCTGAATTGCACCCTGCACCCAACCGCCCCTGTGCCGCTGGCGGTATAAGGTTGCTGCTGCCCTATGGCCTCACCTGTGCTTGCTTTAACCCCCGGGGCCAGTGCCATGAAACTGTGGGTACCTACCTGCAAACTGCACCTTGTTCGGTGCCCCAGGTCTCGGTTGACTAACATTGGGCCCAGTGACCTCTGCACCCAACCGACCCAGTGCCACCGGTGGTGCATTACCTACCTCAATCTGAGCCTTGCCTGTCTTAGTCTAAACCCCCAAAGACTGGAAGAGTAAGTTGTGTACTTGTCTGTTAATGCAAATAACTGTTTTCCTCCCATAGGATTGCATTGCATTTCTCCTACTGCATTCTAATGTCCATTTTCTACAATTGCTATGTTTAACAATTGCTAATTGACAATACAAAAGTATTTCTAGTACTGTAAAATACTTTTATTGCTTTGAAAGACAATAACTACTGCATCTTGAAAAGTATTATTGCAATTCTTGAAAGTGTTATTTACTGATTGGTTCTAAAATAAAATGAAGTAATAACTTTTGATACAAACAATTAGTCTGGATTCAGTCTGAGTGTGTGTAATCTTTTCTTGCCCGAGTGTGTACAACAAATGCTTAACACAGCCCTCTGATAAGCCTAACAGCTCGACCACACTACCACAAATGGAGATGTTAGTATTATCTACTTAAGCCTCTGTAAGCCTCTGAGTATCCACTGGACTCTGTGCACAATATACCTTACTTTGGTGTAGTACATACAGAAGGCACTACCGCTTGTGGAGCGCAGATGCCTAATGACACACTGAGGACTCTAACCCTGTACGCCGTAGGCACTGACACCCAAGTGTACGGGACTGCTTTTGCTGCAACATCATAGCCACAATGGGCGAGAGCAAGAGGGCACCAGTACCCTTCTGCTCGCTCCGCCCTTAGACCACTCTGCACAGTTTATACTGCAATGCTCCATAACACGTCCAGACGCATGCAGGCGTGCCCTATTCGACCTCCCTGAAGCAAAACTCTAAGCACTCCCAGTCTGCCGGCGTCTCCAGGGAAGGCTCCCTCACCGCCGATGGACCAGCTCTGCAGTTCACTTGTGGGCATGGTGAGGCACTTCTGCAAGATCATCGACTGATCTGAACTACCACTGCCCCCTGAGACATACTGACCGGTCATTGGTCGCCTCCGCTTCGGCATGCAACCAGCGACGCCAAAGCAATCATTCATTATGGAAAGGTCATCAACAGATCCTGCTGGAAAAGGCCCACCGGAATTGGAGGTGTCCTTGGGAGCTACACTAGATGTTGTGCTGCAGGCAGTCGAGAAGATTGGAGCAACCCTCGAACAGAAACGTTTATAACTTGAAAGTAGAATTGATAAGATCACAGCAGACTTCACCTTACGGCAGGCAGATCACCGCAAATTGATAGACAGTGTGTGTGGTTTCAAACACACAACGGCTGAGCTCCAACCGACAACCCAGGACTCAGAATATCCAACTTGCAGAGCTTGCAATATCATGATCATGCACTGTAAAGCAGAGTGGAGGATGCTGAGGGCAGATCCAGACGAAATAAAATACGGATTGTGGGTCTAAACGAAGGTGCAGTATGGCTTACACTGAGAATTGGATCCGCACCTATTAAAAGAGAGAGCTCATTGTGTGCCAGCCCGCCACCCACCACCTGGGGCCAATCCCAGGCCTTTCTTATTTCATCTACAGTTACAGAGACTGACTCCATTTTGTGTGCAGCACGTAAACTACAAAACATAAGACAGGACAATGCATCTATCATGATCTTTCCTGATTACACCATAGTGGTGCAGCATCAGAGAAAACAAAACATAAGAGTGGAAAATGTATCTATTATGATCTTTCCTGATTACACCATAGCGGTGCAGCATCAGAGAAAACAAAACATAAGAGTGGAAAATGCATCTATCATGAATTTTCCTGATTACACCATAGCTGTGCAGCATCAGAGAAGCTCCTTTCTTGCTGTAAAGCGGGCCTCAGAGTTAGACATACGCCACTTTCTTCTGTTCCCTGCGAGACTATGTGACGGCAGAGGGATCTACGCATTGTGTAGACTCCTCTGAAGTCTGGGACTGACTGGGGTCTACAAGCTTCGTAGCGACACATCCCTGCCTTGTGCGATGGAGTGCCCTGGTGGTGCGGTAGGAGGTAGTTGTCGCCGGCGCCGATGAAAGGAGTGCCCCCCGCTGCAGCCTGGCACTGCTCTAAACCTGGCTGGAACAAGTGATCCTAGAACAACAGCATGCGCTGCAGATGGCATCTGTTGGACTTGGCCCTTTTTGCAGAGTCATCCCTAAACGTTTTGCCTTTCTCCTAGGCGTTTTTCTGACATGGTGTTGGTGGTTTTAGGACTCTGGGCACTGCTGTCCAGTGCAAAGTGCGCGCGATCTGTGTTAAATATGGTAATTTACCTGTCAGTCCCTTGTAAAGTGGTATCTCATATTCCCAGGACTGGTAACTTAAATGCTACTGGTGGGCGTGCAGCACTGATTGCGCCACCCAACAAACTTTCAACCTATCTCAGACCTCTGCCATTACAGTGCCTGTGCACGGTGTTACTGCCGCTGTGACGTGACACCTAAAGTGTGTGCAATGTCTGTGACCCCCCTTTTACTGCATGTCAGTCACCCCTAAGGTAGGCCCTAGCCAGCCCTATGGGCAGGGTGCATAGTAGGTAAAAGATACGACATGTACCTTAAGTGTGTGACATGTCCTGGTAGTGATAAACTGCCATTTTGGTTTCTCACTTCTGTGGGGCTGCCCTCCCATATTAATTCATTGGGGAATCCCTGACCGGAAACAAGCATCCTAGGACCGGTCTCGGAGGACCTGGCTTGGCAGTTGGGGCTGGACTATTCCTAAGAGGCACAGGGTCAAGACTGATTTTCATATGGCCAGGTCTAAACTGGGGTGGCATGCTGAGCAAAAGAATGATGGATTTAACCCAGATCTCTTGACTGGGGGTGAATGTTATGATTTGTTCTGCATTCCGTCCATCAGTTGTGTGCCTTTGGATAGTTAGGTAGCTTGGACGGATACCAGTTGTCCCTCTACCCTAATGATGTTACCTGTTTGGATTTTACCCTTTTCTTTAGATGGAACTGGTTGCCTGAATCTCCCCGAGCCTCCAATCACCCTCGTCCACATGCATTCCTATGTAAAACAAGGAACCATCCTCCTTGGGGCACTGTCCCATGTGGGGTTTCATTGCACTTCCCTCATGACCCAAACTAATATCCTCACATGGAATATGAGGCATGCACACACCCTCTCGCTGTTAAGCAGAATACTCCTACCCACTTGTCCAATGTTATGGATCTCCAGTGGGGGAGAGGACGACTGGAGTGGTGTGGTCCTGCAGAATCAGCCTAGGATTGCTTGGAGGCTGCGGCTGCTGGGGGCAGTGAGGTCAACGACTTCTGGCCTCCATTCCGAGATCGGAATGCACCGCATTCTCACACAGCTTTTTTTATTTATTTATGCAATTTGTTGCACATAGTGCTCCTGCAGGAAACACACCTGACATTTGTGGTAAGAACAGAACAGTGTTCTCTTGAACAAGTATTCCAGGCCACAGATAAGGTTCTGAAATTACGAATAGGTTACAGTGAACTCAGTACCATGCATGAACAGGAACTAGCCCGATCAGCAGTCCGATGGACTAGCGATTCCACCACATTTCCAGACGAAGTAGTGGTTCAAATGTTTCTGAAACTGCCCCCAGCCGAACAGCGACTGGTGGGTATGTACATGATCCAGCACCTTATTACACAGTACGAGAGTCAGCATTCTGATCCAGGTCCGTTATATAATGTACTGAACGAGTTACTCCTAAACCGACGGAAAGGTCTAGGTACCGATTTAATTAGTGTCATTTTAGAACAGCGCCACAAATACAGAACATTCCTGACTCCGCATTTTGTTCCTGTTTCCCCCCATTTTACATAGATAGACAGAATCCGTTGCGAGAAGTGCATCCTGTTAAGGGGGCGGGGGGTGATCTCGAGCGAGTATTTGTTTACACCCCTATAACGAAAATAGAATTACTTGAAATGAAAAAGTTAGTGCCCTGTCACGATAAAGATCCAGCAGGGTTCCACCGTGAATTAAAAGACATGCTCCGTATGGGAGAATACACGTATCCTGATATCATAAAAATGTTAAAGGTCCTGTTGCCTGCGGGCATATATGAAAAACTTAAAGAAAAAGAATGGGAGGTGGGAGAGAAAAAGATTGATTGGACCGCATTAGAGAACGAAGATAATACACGAGTTCCAGGTACTGGTCTTGGGGCTAAAGCTAAAGAGTTGCCCGAACTGTTGATATAAGTCTTGCCAAGATTACTAGCCACGAAAAAGGAAGATTGGGATGCCATCTCAGCCTGTAAACAGAAACAAGACGAAGATACTAGTGACTTTTATTCCAGATTTGAGAAATGTTTCATTATTAATAGTGGTCTGAAAACAAGTAGTGAGTCGTATCCACATCTCTTTGTTACCAAACTAGTTGAGAATTCTTTACCGCAAGTTAAAAATCGAGTATTAAAAGTCGAGAGTACATGGCAAGCTAATACCCCGTCCCAGATGCTCCAGATGCTACAGTACCACCAGAACCGAATCAGGGAAGAGCAAGAACACGAAAGGAGACGTATGAAAGATACGAAAATGAAAGTATTAGTTGCACAGTCTGTTCCAGCAGATAGTCAGAAGAGGGGTACGAATCAAACTAGTCATTCTGCAGCTCCCGTTAAAGGGACATGGCAATTACTGTAAACAGCCAGGTCATTACATAAACGTATGTGCAGTTCTGAAAGACAACATAGCTACAGGTAAGACGAAAGAGACCGCGTCCTCCTAGACAAGAACATGTTCCGCAGAATTCCCAACCGCCGCAGGACGCACAACAGACAGTTACAGTACCGCAGCCTATAGCTGCCACACAACACGTTACGCAACAGATGTACCAGTATGCAGAGTCAGATTATCCAGAATATCAGCAGTATTCATGAAACAGCCTAGAGAGGGAGGTTGGCTTGCCTCTCGTCGAGATTCCTGTAGATCAAGAGGGTCCCTATGTACACAGTCAAGTATTAGGGAAAGACAGAAAGTTTCTGATCGATACAGGGGCAAGTAGGACTACCATCGGTCATGACGAGGTTCCAGGGGCTCCGCTCTCAGGCTCTAGAAATGTTTCCCTGGGATTTTCAGGAAAGCCTATTGTTAATGAAATATCGAAACCGGTTTCCCTAGAAGTTGGTCCATTGTCCCGAACTACAGACTTGTTACTTACGAAATCATGCCCTGAAAACTTACTTGGTATTAAAACATTGAAAGAATTAGGAGCTATCATTTCCTGCTCTCCGGAAGGAGTGAGATTGTTTTTACGTGATTTTAAAGGTCATTATGTGTTACGTGATTTTGATCCGAGATTACTGAATGTACCACAGCATTTATGGGCGCAAGGTCCAACTGATGTAGGTTGTATGCACATTACACCATATCGTGTTACTCTGAAACCAGGTGTTGTATTACCACGAATCCGACAGTACAAATTGCCACCTGAGGCTGTAGCAGCCTTATCAAAAATTATTGACGAGCTCATTGCTCAAGGAGTAGTTGTAGAAACTGACTCCAATGTATGTAATTCTCCTATCATTCCGATTCTTAAACGTACTGATCCGAATGCACCTCCAGTTTATCGATTAGTGATTGACCTTCGAGAACTTAATACATGTATCATTCCCCAGTACCCAGTGGTTCCAGATATCTCTTCCCTATTGACTGCCATTGATTCCGAAGCAGAGTTCTTTACTGTTATTGATCTCAAGAACGCATTCTTTAGTGTCCCCATTCATCCAGACAGCCAGTTCCTTTTCGGATTCTGTTTAAATGGAAGAAGCTATAAATTCACACGAGCACCTCAAGGTTTCACAGAAAGTCCTAGTATTTACAGTCGAGCACTTAAAAGACAACTAGACAGTATTCACATGCCAACTGACACTGCCCTGCTCCAGTATGTCGATGATCTATTGATCACAGCCCGTACAGAACGTGACTGCGAACGTGCGTCACTGACAGTCTTGTATTTCCTGGCAGACATGGGGCACAAGGTATCCCCTTCGAAACTACAATTCTGTGTCCAACAAGTGGTATACCTTGGACACTTGTTGTCCAAGAGGGGTAGACAGTTGACACCTGACCGTATCCAGTTAATAGCACATCTTCCACAGCCCAAGACACAGAAGGAGGTACGAGCTTTTATCGGCCTCACTTCTTACTGCAGACAATGGATTCCTCAGTACGCATATCTAGCCAAGTCACTGATACAGTTAACGACACAGGAGGCAGCGACATCGACTGTCCTCCCTTGGACCCAGGAACATACACTTGTTTTCAACGAGTTAAAGAAAGCTTTATGCCAAGCACCTGTTCTAGCGACACCGAACTACAGTAAGCCTTTTACACTTTTTGTTACTGAACGTGATGGTACAGCATTGTCTGTTCTCACACAAGATCAAGCAGGACAACACAAGCCTTGTGCTTATTTTTCTAGCACATTAGATCCAGTAGCCCAGGCTCTGCCTGCGTGCCTCAAGTCAGTTGCAGCCACAGCTCTAGCTATCAGACAAAGTGATTCCATAGTGTTAGGACACTCCCTGACAGTACAAGTTCCACACTCTGTGGAAGTTCTTTTAAACCGAACACAGACTCAACACTTGACAATTGCACGTTTAACAGGTTATGAACGGACACTGTTTCAGCCACACATAGAAATCAGGCGCTGCAACATTTTAAATCCTGCTACACTGTTACCCTCGACTGTTCCAAATCCTGCCACACATGATTGTGTGGAAGTTATTAACACCATGACAAAGCCAAGACAAGACTTGACTGACATTGCATTACCTGACCCAGACCTGACACTTTACGTGGATGGTTCATGTATGAGAACAAGCACAGGAGAACTAGTAGCCGCGTATGCAGTGACTACTGAAACTGAAGTTATAGAAACACATCGTATTGACACCCTGTCTGCTCAAGCAGCAGAGCTCATCGCTCTGACCCAAGCCTGCATACTAGCCAAGAACCTGAAAGTAAACATATATACAGATTCACGTTATGCATTCGGAGTCGTACACGACTTTGGAGTCCTCTGGCAAGAAAGAGGTTTCATGACCTCTCATGGAGCCAAGATTCAGCATGGCCCCCTCATTCAAGCTCTGTTAGAAGCAATACATTTACCGACAGCCATTGCCATTATGAAGTGCAAAGAACATACGAAAGTCACTGACGCCATTTCCCAAGGTAACGATCTAGCAGATCGAACAGCCAAGCTTACAGCTCAGACTCCAGACATTCCAGTTAACATGACAAAGACAGATGTTCTAGTCCAGACGACTTGTATGACAGTTAAGGACCCTACACAAGATGTACTAGACATCCAGTCACACGCTACCCCAGACGAAATCAAGAAATGGTCTGAACAAGGAGGGGTCCAGACAGATCAGGGATGGTTGACGAAGGGAAAAGCCACATGGTTTCTCCCCGACTCTATGGTTCAAGTCATTATTAACACCGCACATAGTCCAGCACATTTAGGAGAGAAAGCCATGTTAGACAGCATCCAGAACCTCTGGTTTAACAAGCATTTACGAGCCGCAGCCAAGCAGAAAGTGGGTACCTGCATGATCTGTTGTCAGTTCAATCCAGGTAAAGGTGTTCCGGTGGAACAAGGTGGATTCCATCCTCCTGACCACCCTTTTGAAGTCCTCCAGATGGATTATATTCAGATGGAGAGATGTCGAGGTTTCAAGTATGTCCTCGTAGTTGTATGCGCTTTGTCCAGATGGACAGAAGCATATCCTGTCCAAGATTACACTGCCGCGACCACTGCCAGGCAGTTGGTTCGTGAGTACTTCCCCCGCTATGGATTGCCGAGGGTCGTGTGTTCAGATAACGGCCAGCCATTCTCATCCGAGCTCATGAAACAAGTATCACTTCTGTTAGGGTACCAGTGGAAGTTCCACTGTGTACGACACCCCGAGGCAGCTGGCCTCGTAGAGAGACACAATCAAACTCTGAAAATACGTATAGCGAAAGTTTGTGCCGAGAAAGGCGTAGATTGGATAGTAGCACTGCCAGTCGCCCTTTTTTACATGAGAATGGTCGCTCACTCCCGTTCAGGTCTGTCACCCTTCGAAGTCGTGTTCGGTCGTCCCCCAAACATGTGGGGTACACCTATGCCTCGTAAAATTACAGATGTTGACAGTAATATGCTGACAGATTACCTAGCTTCCTTGATGTCTGCACTACTCTCTTGTCGTTCACAGGTCGCGGCTGCCTTCCCAGACAACACCCAGGTGAAACCGCACGAGGTCGTTCCTGGGGACCTAGTGTTGATTCGCAATTTTGATCGTTCAAGTCCGCTGGAGCCCCGCTGGAAGGAGCCGAAGCTTGTTCTGATGACCACAAGGACCGCCGTCAAGATCGAGGGACGCAAAGGGTGGCTACATTCCAGCCACGTAAAACGTTTCCATGGACTCCGTCCAAAGACTTTTTTCAAAGACTGTCCCGTTCTCAAGGACTGCCCCGATACTGACTCTAAACTTCCCCTGTTAGAGAAAACTCCGCAGCAGGAGTATAAATTAAAATTAAGGTCTAGCAAGTCAGACAGTTTAATTGTTTAAGTCCCTCTCGGGTGAAGCGGTTAGACAAGTTCCTGACATGTATGAGATAGACCCCCATAGTGAGAGAGTTAGTCGAAACTCTAAGAGAATACGTTACTGTAAAAATATGCGAAGCCGATGTGTTATTACCCTATTGTTTATGTTATTTCTGAGTCTTACGATCACCTGTATAAGTTATGTTTTACATGTATTTTTTCCTCCTATTGATTCACATGTACATCTTTCCTCTAATGATACAGTAGAGTACACTTTTAGTGAACTACCCCCTCACGAGTTATCCTACCGACTTGCCATGCGCAACAATTCTTTCATCCGTATGTTACACTATTCACACCAGACCAGCAATGCCACTAATTGTTGGGTGTGTGGTCGACTCCCCCCTTTCCAGACACCGAAGGGAGTTCTGCCACTCTTTCCCTATCCGTTTTCACACAATGGTTCGTGTGGAGCATGGTTTACGTTAACATCATCCTCGAACGATAAGTCCCTTTTGAATAGAACATGTTTCCCAGACAAGGAGGGTCTTTCCCATAGAACAGGGTTAGATCTAGAAAATGAAGTATATGATCTAGGTAATTTCTCCTCGAATTTCATGGTTTTGAATGTTCAGTTCGAGATTACTCCAGATTTGCCTGCTATTACAGTTCTACCAGTGAAAGGCAAATTATGTGTTAGAAAGAATGGTTCAGTACACCTAGGACACAGTGATTGTACTACTGTGGTCGAGTATAGTGACAGTGGGAAATCTAATTTCAAAGCCTCACGTCATTCATATTTTGTATGTGGTCAGACCGCATATGTACGTCTGCCCCTAGATTGGGATGGAACATGTTACATTGCTTTCCTACTGCCACCAGTTTTCCTAGCCCCATCCGATTATCACAGAAATACACATCTAGTACACATCAGACATAGAAGGGAGATCGAGTCCCCAATTGTCGACCAAACTGAAACTGCCTTAGAACAGTACACAGACTTCAATAAAGGTTTCTTTTTCTTCATAGGACCTGTCCAGAATAGTAAGCTAATACGTAGGTTAACCAGAACCCTTGAAGCAGTAGTGAATGAGACTACTTCCGCTCTAGGTAACTTAACCGAAGAACAATCTGCTATTAGATTTGTCGTGCTTCAGAACCGCCTTGTTCTTGCCGTCATACTGGCCGATAGGGGCGGAGCTTGTAGAGTCATCGGATCTAGTTGTTGCATTTTCATTCCTAATAACGCACCGTCTGTATATTCAGCTATAACAAGACTTCATAAAATAGCCCATCAGTTACACCAGAATCCAGGCACCTGGACATGGTCCGGTTGGCTCTGGAATATAATATCTGCCTGGGGATGGAAAGTACTGTCATTTCTAGGTATAGTAGTAATGATCATATTCAGTTGTTGTCTCTGTTTACAATGTGGCCCTGCGATTTGTGGCTTGTGCGCTACCTCTTGTATTCCGAGTCCAAAGTCCCGTTCCCAGGAATTAAGAGACGAGCAAATGATGCTATATGAACAGATAGATGGTATCATGAATATTGATGTTTCCTGATGGAAACGTAGGGCACAAGGAGGGAATGAGGAAAATTGAATTTTGCCTTGTCATGTGTCCCTACGTGTTCCCCACCGTATGTTATATGTGCATGATCAATATGCATATTTACCCCCTTGCCCGAATAAAGACGCAATTACAGTTGTGTCCAACGTTAGTATGCCAGTTATCCAGTCCTCCTGAAAGCAACAAGTATTAGGCCTATGTTGCCAACGTCTTTACATTGTGCACGTTAATTTGTCGAGTTGTCCCCGTTTCTAGGCCTCAAAGGGCCCGGACACCAGATTCAAGCTCAAGTCTCCTGAAACTGCTCCGAGGAGCGATGCAGCCCCTCCCGCATCCCTGACCCTTCGCTTACTTTCTGCCAAGCAGCGCGGTGCCCGGCCTGGCCTGCCTGCCTGTCTGCCAAGAATATGTTATGCCTCTAGTTATCAGTTCAGCTCCCCGGCTTCACATTCCTAGCTAACGAACCGCATAAACATCTTCAGCTATAAGTCTAGTCTTCCTGTCTCCATGCAAGAGAATTACTGAATTAATATCCATAGAAGATTCATAGCACACGCAATACTTAAAGAAATATATGCATGCACCAACCTTAGTGACAAGTAGCCTTTCCCCTGATGACTTTTAGATTCTATCAACATGTTCTCCAAACACGAGATATCAGATATGCTATAGGTACATGTCGTCCTGACATCCCAGACTTTAGTCTCCTCTTCTAGTGCAAGTGTCAGAGCCCCCAGCTCTCCCCGGTTACACGTCATGGCCCGTTTTCGCGCACCACTAGGTTAAAGGTTCCAGCTGCCCAGGTAGCCCCCTCCATGTCTCCACCCATTCATGACATTTCTGTGACGTCTACATCACATGTCTTCGTGCACGCCCTGTGCACGCCTTCTTTTTACGCCCATGTGTTCTTATCTCTCGTTTATCACTTGTTACGCCTACTGTATTCAATGCAATTGTACTGTTTTACTATATATACTGTATAATGTTGATGAGACGTTGCAGCTGCCATTCCATTCCAGTCCATGTCATTCTTTTCCTGAGGCTCGAGCCATCTGATTAAATCCCGTTTGACTCAGACACCTCGGATTCTGCCTCTTATTTATTGAGCTACCCTTTTCATTTAATGTATAGAAAAATAGTACCGGTAATTATTTATTTATTTACCACACATTGATTGAAGCCAGAAAGCTCCATCAGTGGTGGTGGGGACAGGAGTTCGCTACGGACTACTCTTCATTTGCGAGAAGGATGCTGATCTGGTTGAAACCAGGGTTCCCCTTCATGGTAGTTGACATTATAGTTAATCCGAATGGCCAGTTTGTGCTACTGGACGGACGCTTAGATTAACGGCACCTTCTCTTAGGGATGATATAGGCCCCTACACTGACCAGACCATGTTCCTACACACACTATTTAATATGTTGGAGTGGGATCCCGTGGCTCCTAGGGGGCGACATCAATTCTGTAGTTGACACAGTTCTGGAACGCTCCTTTACTCCCCTGTCGCACACATTAACTACATCTAATGCACACGCCCTCAGTGGCTGGCTTTTACACTGGCAGCTTGCTGACATATGACGAGTTTGAAACCTGAACACACGCATATACTCGTTCCATGCCTCACCACAAAACCCACATGTTAGATTTGACTGCTTCATGGATTCCGCCAATCTGCTTCCCAATAATCAACACATGGATTAGTTAGGCCGTATGCACTCTGACCATCACCCACAATACCTACAGCAGACATGGGGAGATACGTTACCTCCCATACCCACATGGCAACTGAAACCCACCACGCACAAGAACCTGTCCATCCATGCATCCTTGGGTATAGTCACAGCAGGCTATTTCGAGTTAAATAATGGCACCGCCACAGACAAACTGATAGAATGGGATGCCTTCAAAGTGACCGTCAGGGGACTCTGCTTGGTGCTAATTTGGAACACTCTTAAACAATTGGATGGCGACATCACACACGTTGAGCACAAACTTCTGCACCTGGAAACATGTTCCCTAACTGACCATGCATACACCCAATGCCTGTCCAAGACAAGCAGTGAATGCACCTCTTTGTTGGAGCGACTCCGGTGCCTGAACTATGCTGCACATTCCTCATGCAACATCTGATGGAACAGGACAACTTCTGGCATGTTTGATACACCAGGACCAGCCTAGACACCCATTCTCTCACTAAACAGGTCTACTGGACATCCCTTCACACTCAAAACGAAATACATGCTGAACTCACAAGGTACTACACATCACGTTACATGTCGGTTGCGGATGACGACCTGACTGGGGGCCGCCTTCTCTATGTTCTGCATTTCTACCATCAGACCTGACTAGTGCAAGGAACTGCAGAAACCTGTAACGCTTACAGAAATTTGCCGGGCCATTAGAGCCCTAGCAACCGCAAGTACCCTGGCCCAGCTGGCTTGCCAGCTGCATATTATAAAGCCTACACTAGTACGCTGTCTCCCCGTCTACTTACTCTTCATGAAACATCTTTCAAATCACATATCCTGTCTCAATCATTATGCGAGGCTCTACTTATCTACCTAAACTATGCCGGCCAGGAACCCCACTGCACTAGGCTCCTATCAACCTCTAGCGCTTCTCTACAAAGAGTACAATATTGTTGCCAAGACCCTAGCTGACCGCCTGGCGCCCTTGGTACTGCTGCTGGTCCACACAGACCAAAGTGGGTTTGTCCCAGCTCAAACCACCTCATTGAATCTGCGGCGATTCGTCTGGGTCTCAAAATACTCCATGCATCATAGGCCACACTCTGGATGTTTGGTCCTAGATCTTGAGAAAGCTTTCGATTTGCAGGAATAGGGTTTTCTATTTCGAGTACTACTTCGCTATGTGCTGGGTGGGTGCTTCCTCCAATTGATTAAATTACTTTACAACACAACGCTGGCTAAAGTAAAAGGAGATTCCTATATCTCTGACACTATTTCAATAGACAAAGGCACCCGCCAGGGATGTCCGCTATCCCCATTACTTTTCTCTTTGGCCAAAGAGTCACTTGCTATGGCAGTCAGGGCAGAGAGAAAAGAATGGGGCATTCCACTGGGAGGTGAGACCCACGCAATTTTTTTTTTTTATTATTGTATTTATTGGCTTATGAAAACAAGGTTACAAACAAGGCGGCAGAGACTTCGGTACACGCAAATGAAGAATAATGTTATACATTGTGACATATGCATGATACTAGTAGCATTCTAGTCCTCCCATGTCCAGCGCACACATTGATCAGCGCGCACATTGATCCCCCCACACATTGATTCTTCGCGCTGAGGGCGACATTTGTATTTGTCTGTGCCTACCCTTCCCGCACTAACAGTCACTTCCGACCTATCGTTACCATGGTGCAAACTTAGTTGTAAACAAAAAACCAAGAACAACAACCTCCACATGAATAGTGAGATGCTCCAGGAGGTGTCAAGACTTGTTTTCGTCTCCATCTCATCAGTGTCAATCCATACCATGTATTACTGTGTTTCCGCCCCATCATGATGTAGCGCGTGTTCCTGTGATCCACCCGCCCCCAAGTCAGTGCATGTGTCGTCCGTGGCTCCGTCATGCAGCACCTGCCTCCTCTCCAGATACAGCGGCCAGTAGTTCTTTGGTCTATTACGAGGCGGTAATAATTCACTGTACAGACCCGTTTGCGTGCAGCAGTATAGCATATCACTAGACCACCTTGTTAGCGTCGGAACGGGACCTCTCCTCCATGTGAGTGCTATACAGCGCTTTGCCACAAGGAAAGCAATATCAACAAGTCGCCGTAAACCGGGTGCAACGTCCTTTGAATATCCCAGGAGCGCAAGCAGTGGTGATGGGGATAACGATAGGTCAGTGACCCTGTTCACTTCAGCGTACATTGTGCCAAAACATTGTGCCAAAACTCAGCAACCTTCGGGCAGAGCCAGGCAAGGTGTAAGAAATCTGCAGAGTGCGCTTTGCATCTTTCGCAGTTTGGGGCGTCTCGCAATCCATAGCGGAACAAACGTTCGGGAGTGTAGTATACCCTGTTAAGGAATTTAAAATGCAGTAAGCGATGTCTGCCGTTAAGGGAAACCCTCCTTATGTTAGCACAGCAGTATCGCCACTTGTCTTCGGAAAGTTCCATCTCCAGATCCATCTGCCACGCCAATCTAGGTTTAGCGTAATGCGTGTTTTTTTCAGTTTTTTCAGTCAATGAGTCGCGCTATCAGACGGTCCGGAGACTTAGCCGTGACTACATAGTCGTACACTAATATCACCGGAGGCTCTTCCATATCTTCCCCAAGTAAGTCTCTGAGTGCAAGTCTCACCCTGTGAAACTGGAACCGGGCCAGTAAATGAGCGTTGGGGTTATCCCCCGGCACCAACTTCTTCCCACGTGCGAACTTTACCATTAAGGAATAGATCTCCCATAGTGGCTATGTTTAATTTTGCTAGTGTTGATAGAACCCCTTCATCCGTCCATGGTCCTAGCCACGAGCACCATTCTAGTTTAGCTTCCGGGGCATACAGTAATGAACAAGCCTGAGCATCCATCAGATGATGCCAGGCATGCGTGACCGCGTTAAGCAAGTCCAATAAGCCTGTTCGTCTATCTCGGGGTCGAGCCATGAGTGCCGGTAATGGGGTAGGATCAGCCACCATACCCTCTATGAGTATGTGGAGAGCATTCGCTGGGCCATGCATCCAGTCATAAGCATGGGCGCCCTGTGCAGCTCGATAATACAATTCCAAGTCCGGGGCCTGTAGGCCACTGTCCTCATATGGGCGTATAAGAATATCCCATGCCACTCTGGGTTGCTTGCCGGCTCATACCAGCCTCAACAACAAAGTGTGCAATTGTTTAAAAAATGTATTGGATAGTACCATTGGGATATTGCTAAAAAGAAACAGAAAACGGGAGAGCACGATCATCTTCAGTAATGATATGCGGCCTATTAATGAAAGAGGAAGAGCGATCCATTTATCTACATCGTCTTCCAGTTTGGAGACGGCTGTACCATAATTTTCTCTTAGAACCGCCTCCGCGTCCGTGTGAAGTCGTACACCCAGATATCTGACCAATTCTGTGGTCCACTGTATAGAGTAATCAGATTCTACTCTCTTTGTTGCAGGGGTGAGTGGAAACATCACTGTTTTGTTCCAGTTCACGTGAATCCCAGATAGTGATCCAAACAGGACCAGTTCCCTCAACACTCTCGAGAGATTTGTCTCCGGGTCTCGCAAGTAGAGTAGGGTGTCGTCCGCGTACGTGGACACTATCAGGTTGTACCCAGGAAAACGGATACCGCGATGCCCATAGTATTCTCAAAGCGCAGGCTAGGGGTTCCGCAACCAGGGCATATAGGAGAGGCGACAGGGGGCATCCTAGTCTGGTGCCGCGTCCTACATTGAAAGGTTCCGTCGTAAATGAACCTATTCGTACACGTGCTGTTGGGGATGTATACAGTGTGTTAAGCAGTTGTATAAAAAGTTCCCCCACTCCCATGTGTTGTAACACCGCTCTGAGAAATGGCCATTCGACAGAGTCAAACGCCTTCTCCATATCTAGGAAGACCGCTGCAGCTGGCACTTCCTGTCGTGTGTGCTGGAATGCTGCTAACACTGTGCGCAAATTGTATGTCAAGGAGCGGCTGGGGACGAATCCCGCCTGTTCGGGGGCCACAAGAGTCGTCATCAGGGGGCTAATACGGTTGGCAATGATTTTTGCAAAAATCTTCGCATCTACGTTGATGAGAGATAGTGGGCGGTAGGAGGCACAATCCTCCGGGGCCTTACCAGGCTTAAGGAGCGCTATGATGACAGCTTCCCGCATGGTCAGGGGCATCTGCCCACCCTCCGCAATTTGCTCGACCAGCCGCAATAGTTTAGGAATCAGTAGGTCAGAAAACATCCTATAAAAAGGAGGCTGGAAAGCCATCACTACCCGCTCTCATGGACGACAACGCCCAGACAACCTCTTCCCTTTTGAACGGACGCGCCAGAAACTGACGTGAGTGTCAGTGAGCCAAGGTAATTGTATGTGCATTAGATAGTCCATGATAGGTTCCTCAGATATCGATCCTTTAGAGGCGTATAGGGTAGCATAATACTCACGAAAAAGTGCCGCTACCTGGTTATCGTCAAGCTCCTCCCCGGTGATCGGAGAGGTCATAGTGGACATCATTACATTTTGCCTACGTTGTTTAGCCATCTTGGCCAATACCGCTCCCGGTCGTTCACTCTCGCCATACGACCTGGCTATGGCGTATTTCCCAAGATGCTTCACCTCAGAGTCTGTCTCATCATGGTATTCTCGAATCGTTTGTGCTAGCTCTTGTGTTAGGTCTGAGGCGGGATCCCATAGACGACGCGTTTCTATGTCACGCAGCCTTTTCTCTAAAACCGATAGGCGGTCTCGGATGGATTTCAGAATGCCGGCATGTTTAGAGATGACGATACCGCGCATGTATGCCTTAAAGGTCTCCCACACTGTGAGGAAGGAGTCAACCGTGCCCTCATTTCTGCCAAAAAAGTCTTCAATGGCGATAGACAACTCGTCACGAAAAGCGTCATCCAGCAACGCATATGGGGGCAATCGCCAAGAGAAGGGAGGAGGACGACGCGTCGGGGCTTGAAGGGTAATCAGTACCGGGGAGTGGTCCGAGTAAGTACCCAGGAGCGTCGCACACGTCTGTACTCTGGAAAGGAGTTGCGCAGAAAGGAGCCAATAATCTATGCGGGTGTGTATGTCATATTGTGATGAGTAGGGTGTGTATCCTCCTTGTGACGGGTTTTTTGTCCTCCAAACATCCCGGAGTCCCAATCAGGTCATCTCTGTGTCAAGGACGCGAGCCGAAGCCGATGGGCGCCTTTTAGGTCCGTCCGAACGATCCATTGCCGGGTGGCGCGTCAAATTTAGGTCTCCACCCCATAGGACCTGTACCTCCCCTAAGTCTCTGATTTTACTAGTAAGAGTCACATAAAACGAGGGGGGCGTGGCTTGGATGCCGGAGGGACCGGTAGCGTGAGCCCGGAGCTCCGCGCCTGATCCCCGCTAATATCCTGAAATTGGGAGCGTTCTCCCACGCGGATGATGCCATCAACGCGCTAAAACTCGTCGGAGTGGTGGCGGCACCCCGGGAGCCATAAGGGACGCTCCTGCGGCGTCACGCGAGCTCGTACGAGGCGCCGATTGGCCTTGCGGACGGGGCTGCCCAAAATGGCAGAGGAGACCGCGGCCAAGGATCGTAGATGCTGACGACCCGACTTGCAAAGCGCCATCAAGAGAACTGGGTCGAGGAGTAAGACGGGGTCAATAGCGATATCCCCGTGGCTGTGCTGGACACTGATGCTAGCTGCCCCGAGGGTGAAGTCCTCCCCGACTGCCGCCTGGCCGACACGGAGCTCTACAAAATGGCGGCCACAGCACGAAGCGGCCACTGAAGAGGCTGTCGGAGGCCGTTGACAGGGAAGGAAGTTGCGGCCCCTTGCGGCTGTGGCTCATCCTCGCTGCCGCCTGACCGGGGGGGGGGGGGGGGGGGGGGGGGGGGGGCGGGAGGGTGCGGCTCATTTGCCCTGTGCGGTGGGAGCGTCCTCGGGCACGAGGGACAGAGCGCTGAGCACCTAGGAGCAGCCTCGAGAGGGGGAGATCTGCAGCGGAGCGGAAGGCGCCGGATGCCCTCGGGGTCCGCGAGAGGCCGGCCGAGCTGGGGGAGCCTCCTGTCCGGCGGAGTGGTGTGGGCTGCGCCTGCTGCGGCGGGCGGTTGCGGGGCCATCGACTGCACTGCTGTGGCGCACTAGAGGAGCGCCGGTGCCCTGAAACAGTGAAGGCGTGAGGACCGGGTCGGACCGCAGGAGGCGCCCTGGTCCCCGGAGACGGGCGAGCTGACCGGCCTGGGGGCGGAAGGAGCACCGTGGGTGTACATGCACAGTGCCTACTCTACAGCCATCGCCCTGAGGTGTGCTGCCGTGGCTCACCATCTGCTGGGTGAAGCGGTGGAGCAGGACGCTCCCTGTGAGTGCTAAACACTATGTAAGCTGCGATAGCGGGACCCTCATGCTAGACGCACCCCGGAGTAAAGGGAACAACGCCACGACGGCCTAGTACTGTCTGGCACTGGAGACCCGAGCGGTGGCGCACCTTGGCGGAACTGGGTCCTGCGGCGCACCGACAGCTGAGACACGCTCCTGGCCTGAATAGACGACCAGGAGGCACAGAGGTGTGGAGTAGGAGAATGTGAGTAATCCTCCGTGCTACTGCGCAACTGCTGCCTGGTGGGCTACTGCGATGCTAGATGTCGAGCCGGGAGTGACAATGCCCTACTGGGGGGAGCCTCGTATCCCTGGCCCCTGAGTGAAGCGAGGGCTGAGATCGGAGGCGGGTCCGCGCTGGGAGACTACTGAGACGTCACTGCTGCCTAACCTCTACGAGTTGGCTTCTTAGAAGTGCTGTGGCTGCATTGGAGATCCGGCTTGGGAAGACACCGGTTCTGGGGGAGCCCCTGTCGAGCACTTCCCCTTTGTGGAGTTGCATGTGCCCCATTGGTGCTGGAGTGTAGCACGTTCAGCTGGCGCTGAGACATGATGGGGAAGCCCAAGGGGAAACAGGAGGGGGCTACTAGCTCCGAAACGCCAGAGGGCACTGCGCCTGGTCCTGCTGACTTGCAGCAACTTCAGGACCGCATCCTGGAGGCCTTAGCGGCAACGAAGGAGGCATTGCAGCAAGACATTGCGCAGGTGGCAACAGGGTTGGGGATCCTCCGTGCGGACCACGCTAAACTCAAAGACAGAGTCAAAGGCACGGAGGATACCTTGCAAGAGCTGGTTCCGGCTCATAAATCGGTGGAGGCGAGGCTAGCGGACGCACTTGACCGGATACAGGCGCTTGAAAGATGGGCGGAAGACGCCGAAAATCGCAGCAGGCGCAACAACGTCCGTCTGGTGGGCCTGCCGGAAAAGAAAGAGGGTGAAGACATGGTCGGATACTTAGATGACTGGTTCCGTTCGGTGGTGGCTCCAGAGGGACTCTCGCCATTCTTCACACTTGAGCGGGCGCACCGGGTCCCGGGTAGGCCTCCCAGGCCGGGCCAGCCCCCTCGACCGGTGGTGATCAAGTTGTTGCACTATAGGGACAGAGACTTGCTGCTTCAGAGGGTCAGGGATGCGGGTCCATTTCAAGTTGACAATAACAATGTGACGCTGTTCCCTGACTACACTATTGAGACCCAGAAACTGCGTGCTTCCTTCTTAACCATTAAACGGGAACTGAGGGCCGAAGGCATCCAATACTCTCTACTCTTCCCGGCCAAGCACAGAGTCGTAGTGGATGGCAAGACACCCTTTTTCCCCACGTCGGCGGAAGCCTGGACATGGTGGGAAACGTACAAAGCAGGGACGGATGGAGCGAAATTCAGAGTGGAGGAGGAGCGACGCCGGCTCCCAGTGCGCAAATCAAAGAGACTCCGCAAGCGCCGACAAGGATCCAGGAAGCCCACGGGATCTCAGACGGACGAAGAGAGGAGGGCGGCGCTGCAGGCAGTGGGGGACCTAGCGGGGACTGATGCAGCCCAGTCACACCGGGGCACAGACTCGGAAGTCCTCGCCACGGGTTCGGAAACGGACCTGTCAGATGTTAATGGCGCTAAATGACCGATAGTGACGCCGCAGACATCGGAGGAAATCGTGGGACCCTGATACGGACGCTGATTGAGATGGCCACTTGTGGTAACTGGGGGGTCTGTACCTAACAATGCAGAAACGTATAGCAAAATGGATTGGGATTACTGCATGCAATTATGAGGGGATTGTGGGGCGGGGGGGATGGGACTATGGTAGCCACCCTCGGCTCCGAATTACACCCTATTGGCCCCTAAGGCTACCGCGGTGTCGACTGCGGAATAGGGGGAAGTTGGGTTGTTTTTTGAGTTTGGATGGGAACTGATGCCTCGCAATTGGGTCCTGTTCTGGGGGGGGAGGGCGCTGAGGGCAGTTGGGGATGTTCTCCGATGGAGTTCTTTTGGTTCTGTTCAGGGCGGGAACTGTACGGGGGGGGGACGTCCGCCTGAAGTTCTGTTGGGAGGGTACCACCACCTGCGCTGGGGCACGGAACTGTACTGCACTGTTTTGGTCATTGTGGGGCTATGGCTAGCTCAGGTACATTGAGATGTATAACCTGGAATGTGAGGGGCCTGCAAACTATGGCGAGAAGGCATAAGGTCCACGCTTACCTGGTTCGTAGGGGGGCCCATATTGCGTTCCGGCAGGAAACGCATCTGACGAAACAAGAGGGTGTAGCGCTGCAGCGCAGGTGGAGTGGACAGGTGTTTAGCACAACGTAGTCCGCGTTTGCAAGGGGCGCCTTAGTTTGGATTAGAGCAGGAACACCCTTCCAGGTGGTCAGACGCATCATAGACCCCGAGGGCAGATACGTGGCTGTCGAGGGCAAACTTAGAGGCCGGGATATAGTCTTATGTAGCGTGTATGCACCCAACATTGACCAGCTATCTTACTTAACGAGACTTTCTGGAGCGCTTGCGACATATTAGCGGGCCCGATCATGTTGGGAGGGGATTTTAACTCGGTGATGGATGTTGCATTGGATAGATCCCACGCGCCACTGAGGGACTCCCCGGTGCATCGCCTTGTAAAGGGCAGACTTGGTTGCCAGGGACGGTGGGGATTGGCTGATGCTTGGCGCGCGCAACACCCAACTGCACGAGACTACTCGTATTATTCTAGCTTGCATGACCTCCATGTTCGACTAGACTCGATACTGTGCTCCCCGCTTGTGCTACCTGCTGTGGCGCACACCGAGTACCTCACCCGCACACTCTCGGACCATAACCCCATGCTGCTGACACTGGACTGGATGACTGAGGTCTTGCGGGTCCCTACTTGGCAACTGCGACCGGATACTTTAGACGACCCACTATTTCCGTCGGCGCTCGAGGAGGGGATCACACATTATTTTGCCGAAAATGAGGGTACCACCACGACCAGGGCGATGGAATGGAATGCCGTCAAGGTTGTTATTCGAGGACAGTGTATAGGGAAATTCGCAGGAGTACGCAGGACCTTATTGGATGACATTGACAAGGCGGAGAAAAAGCTGCGGGACGCAGAGGTGGCACGACCGGGTCACCCTGAGCTCCAAGAGGTAGTTAGGGCAGCTAGGGAAGCAGTGGCAGGCAAAGTGAAGCGCCTCCGTAGCTTCGACCACAAGGCCTATCTGCTGCGAGCGCGTGCGGAAGGGGACAAAGCTGGAACACTCCTAGCATGGTTGGCTAATCCCGACAAGCGCAGCCCCCGATCCTAACTCTGGTAGGGGAGGGAGGACACGCACTCCACACCTAGAAGGAGATATTGAACAGCTTCCACAACTACTATGGGACTCTTTATAGAAGCGCAATGGAGGGAGAGGAGTGCGATATAGACACCTTTCTTGGGGGGCTTCAGTTGCCACAATTGGATCAAGAGCAGGCCGACACCCTGGGTAAGGATATCGACCTAGGGGAGATCAGGGGTGCTGTGAAAAAAATGGCCCGTAACAAAACCCCGGGATTGGATGGCTTGCCCATAGAATTTTACAGTAAATACCTGGACCTGCTCGCTCCGCGCCTCCAAACGGTGTACAACGAGGCCAAGTCCAATGGCCGACTGCCCCAATCCATGTGCGAGGCACTGGTGATCCCTTTGCTGAAACCGGGGAGGGAGAGCCACAGCCCAGCCTCTTATCGGCCACTGTCAATGTTGACCACAGATTACAAAATCCTAAGTACCATACTAGCGACCAGACTGTTGCACCATATGTCTGGGTTGGTCCACAACAACCAGTCCGGATTTATTCCCACGCGTAATACTACCATAAATATTCGGGGACTCATACGCCTGCTGGACGATCCGCTGCCGGGAGCACAAACGCCCTTGGTATTATCAATAGACAGAGAAAGCATTCGATAGTTTGGAGTGGGAGTACCTGTACAAGGTCATGCAGCGATTTGGCCTTGGCGATGGCTACATCCGCTGGACGAGAGTGCTGTACGCATCGGCAGTTGCGAGGGTGCGGGTGGGCTCCCTTGTGTCGCACCAATATCCCGTGGGCCGGGGCACTCGACAAGGTTGCTCCCTGTCCCCCCTGCTGTTCGCCCTGACAATAGAACCCTTAGCGTTTGAGACCAGGACGGGAAAACATTATAGGGGCATAATCAGCAGGAGAGGCCCACAGTTTATCTCGCTGTACGCGGATGACCTCCTGCTATTCCTCGAAAATGCGGAGGAGGCCCTGGAGGGTGCGGAGAGACTCCTTTCGATCTTTGACAGGCTTTCAGGTCTGAAAGTCAATTGGTCCAAGACCTGCCTATTCCCTCTGCGACAGGGAGAGGTACGTCCCGCCAACCGCCCATTGCTCCATTGGGAACCCACCTGCCTAAAATATCTCGGAGTGCACGTGTACCACACGCAGCAGATATGTTGGTGGGCAACGTGGGCCGATGTATGCGAGCACTGAAGGGAAGCATGTCTTTTTGGGCCACCCTACCGCAATCGGTGACTGGTCGCATCTCTCTGTTAAAAAGGATTGTGTTGCCGCGCCTTCTCTACTACTACCGTACGCTCCCAGTGTGGATACCCGGATCCAACTTCAAACAACTGAAATCACAATTGACATCGTTTCTCTGGGGTACGGGCAGGCGCAGGATAGCGTTAGCTACACTTATGCGGCCGAAGGACGAGGGTGGCCTGGCGGTCCCTGACTTCGAGCTTTACTATTTAGCCGCACAATTGCAGGTCTTCACGCTGGAAGTGGCGAGGGTGTTCCGAGGCCCGGAACAAGAGAGGGACGCAGGCACCCCACGCCATATCTTGGCTTATATCACATTGCAGCAAAAGCTCTCCCTTAGAGACTTGTCCCTAGAAGAGCAAACGTTCAGGCTATGCTGGAACCGCTTGCAGCGCCGAGCGGGCGTGCGTCATCCGTACGCACCTGAGATACCGTTGGGAATGGTGACGGTGCTCCCCCACGGCGGGGACTGGTCGCGATTACAGATCTGGGAAGACGCGGGGCTGCAAATGATTGGCGACCTATACGAAGATGGTGTGCTCATACCGTACCAGACTTTACAAGACCGTTTCGACCTGCCGAGGGGGGGTATCTGCTGCACGCCGCGGTGACCAGGGCCATGCAGGCACACTGGAAGGAAGGGCTTTTGGAACTCACGACATCCATGGCCTGCCAATATACCATGATGGCGGCAGGCACTTATAAGGCGGTAACATGCCTCTACTCTAGGATGCTACGGGAGACTTTACAGCCCTTGACGATATTGAAAGCTAAATGGGAATCGGATCTCGATACGGAGATCCCAGACACGACTTGGGCACAAATAGTGCGACGAGCACGAAAGAGCACGAGAAATGCACGCTTCCAGCTAATACACTTTTATGTCCTCCATAGAGCCTATCTAACACCTGTAAAATTGGGAAATATTTTGGGGTGGCTGACGCGGCATGCCCCAGATGTACTGCGGGGGGAGTGGAACTGGGCCACATGCTATGAGATAGCCCTCTCCTGCGGGAATACTGGCAGGAGATTGGCGAGACGCTCAACAAAATAACAGACAGGGGTTTACACTATGATAAGGCCGTTAGCATATTGCATTGGTTCCCTCACACGCCCAAACATAAGACCAAAAGTAAATTTATAGATATGGGCCTTCTCTTGGCCAAAAGAGAAATAACGAGGAACTGGAAATCGAGAACGGGCCCTATATACAGACGATGGGTTAATGAGTTCCTGAAATGGGCAGCTAGTGAGAGTACACTCCGATATCAACTGGCTCGCCGTAAATCAGACGACAAAGCACTGGATGCAGCAGCTGCGTGGGAGGCGCTTGTGCAAGCATTACGAGACAGCGCGTCACTAGAAAAGGAAGACACTCCCAACTTAGATGCTACAGCTCCCAAAAACACACAGGATACACCTCTTACTTAGACATTTAAAGACTCCTGACTACATTCATGAACGCAGACTAACCGTGAACTCAGGCGTAGGTGAAAGGACTTGTGGGGGGGTGGAAGGGGAGGGAGGGGAGTTTGATTGTTAAGTTCATATGGGGGGGGGGCGTTTGAGGGGGGAGAAAAGTAAAAGCGGACAAGTGAATTCCCTGCGTAACGGCTGTGACTGTCATTGCACTACTGGTGTTAGTGTTATATTGCATGACACCGCCCGACCTCCAGGTTGTAGGCTTAAAGGCCGTGTACGAAAGTCAACGAATAATAAGGGGCACTGACATCGGGAGAGCGATACCTACACACATGTACCCTGTATGTTATAAGTCTGCAATAAAAACTGTTTAAAAAAAAAAAAAGAGTCACATAAAACGAGGGGCAGTCAAAATTAGGGCCATATGTGTTGATCACATAAAATGCCATTCCTTTACCCGTACACTTTGTGATCACATAGCGTCCTTCAGGGTCTGTGTCTATCGATTGGAGCGTCGGAGAGGACCTTGGATTCACGCAAGTCAGCACCCCCCTAGCGCTGGAGGTGAAGCCAGCAGCATGTATGCGGGCGCGTAGCCCTCTGTAATGTAGTGTCGTACTGTCTGATCTCAAATGAGTCTCTTGCAATAATGCAACGTCAATCGTATGTCTCAATAGGTATTGTAGTACCTTCCAGACCTTCCGGTGATCATTGAGACCTCTAACGTTCCAGGTTAACAATTTGAGAGTGTCATTGTCCTGTTGATGGTGTGTTGTGATAGGTAATGGGGGGCATGGAGGGGGCGCATTGTCACCTAGCAAGTGCTGGGCCATAGTGTGGAGCTACGTGTGTGTATATCGTCATGCGTATTCCTGTCAGTCCGCATGCAGGGAATACCTCTGTCAATGCCTCTGCCAATAAAAGACCCTGTACTTTCTTTCTCAACAAATATGCTGTAAATCATTTGAACAAACAACAACCAGCAAAAGACGTGCAATTTCACCCTTCCCCCCCACCCACGCTTGCCCAACCCCAACATGGCCGCGCCCCCAGTCCCCGCCACTCCCCCCCCACCCCATGAAATGAACCGCACCTTCTCCCCTACCCCCCCATCCCTCTACTCCCATCTCAAACCCAAAATCAAATACAAATACTCTATACAAAACAAGAAAGGAATATGCCTTCAGCAAGGAAGGCAGGCAGGGGAAGTGGTACACACTCAGGGGCGAATGTAGCCTGCTCTCAAGTATGCTCCAATAAACTCCGCCCGTCCCGCCCTCCCGCCCAGACTATAACAATATTAGGTGACAGTATTAGTCCCCGATAATGTCAAGAACAGGTCTAGCGGTTACTATGGGCTCCATACATTCACATTGATTGTCTCATCTGAAAGTTCAGCCCCTTTTACTGTATATGTTTTGGAAATCTACCAGACACCTTCACAAGTGGCGCCAACATCCCAATTCCTGTCAGCAGTAATGTCATGTATAGTTTGTATCCAGCACAATTATAGTCATGCAGGGGAGACATCAAACCTCATTTACTCACTTCAAAATGCAATTAGGAACCGCCATTCCTCCCCAGTGCCCTCATGACTCACTGTTACCCTGTGTCGCTACTGCAACCCACAAGTAGATATCAGTACATCCAATGCAATGTTCCGCTGCGTAGAGGCAACCTCATAAGTTACATGCAGAACTCCACAAACTGCCAAAACCGCAGTCGATCCACATAAGCTACAGCTGGCCACCATGTCAGTCTTGTTCGTTCATGGCCTTCTGGAGTGCTTTTGGATCTGTGAAAATGGTGGATCTTCCCTGTCTGTTGATCCTCAGCTTGGCTGGATAGAGCATTGCACAGTCGACCCCAAGCTCTCTCAATTGACGCTTCATTGGGACAAATTGGCGACGTGCCTCCTGTACCCTGGCCGTGAAATCCGGAAACAAAGAGATCGTGCTCCCCTCGTATTGCAGAGGTTGTTTCTCCCTGGCTAGTTTCAGTGCAACATCCCGATCCCTATAATTCAAAGGTTTGGCCACAATAGGGCGAGGAGGGGCTCCCGGTTTAGGCCTTGGTCCCAGCGTACGATGAGCCCTCTCCACCACGAACATCCCGGAGAAAGCAGTGTCACCCAGCAATTTCTTTAGAAGTGTCTCCACAAAGAGCTCCATGTTGCCGGTTGGAGTGCTCTCCGGCAGGCCAGTGATACGGATGTTGCATCTTCTTGACCTCGCTTCCAAATCCTCGGCCTTGTCCTGGAGGATTTGGATCACTTTACCGAGCTGTTTATGTTCAGTGTCAAGGATGGTCTGCGCCTCCTCCACCTCCCCAATGCGTCGCTCCGACATATCCAGGCGTCCATTTTAGTTCCCAGCGACGCTATGCCGCCTTGTAGATTCTTTTCCATGGCAAGCAGGAAATGTCGTAGATCTGTCTCGGGACTGTCACCTCCCGTCTTCTTCGTGAGCTGGGGTATCAGTGTTTTTGGGCTTTTTTCTGGAGTCAAAAGATAACTTGGGTTGCATTCTGTCGGGACGACCCATGGCAACCCCCCCAAGCGCACCAACTGTTGCGGCCGTAAACTACTTGGATTAGCTCAAAGGTACCGTGCCCTGCTGTAGCGCCTGTGGGAGGTATCGTCTGCTCATGTTCCGAATATCTAGGCCCACGGCGTAGCCCTGAACGGCACTCCAGGTGATGTGCTTTTCCACCCCCAGGCACCAATCTGCACGTGAAGCGGGTCCTCGGCAGCACTCTTTATATCTAGCGCATGCAGGCTATAGGATAAGCACCATCAACGTCTGCCAAGAAAAAGTGTCCATGTGGCACTCAGGAACCCCGTGTGAACGGCCCAGTCTCTCCACAGGGGTGCACGATCCGCTCCTCAAAATGGCGCCGTGAAGAGAGCGTCAGAGTGAGCCAGTTCCCACTGTCGCTATATACAAGCAGTACACACACAGCAGCTTTACATGTGCCAGAGCAGGGGAGGTAAATCAAGGGATCCAGGGCGATCTCTATCTGCACTTCTGCCAGTCCCCTCAGGTCTCTTCACGCCACTGTGTTTGGGTATGGAGCCGCAACTCGCAGGGACCTCACACTTGCTGCCTCCGTTCGAGACCCCGCTCGCCGCCGCGCTCCAGCAGCGAGGCTCCTCCGGATTGGAGCAGAACGAGACCAGGCCGTCACGTGAACCGCACTTCGGGGATCTGCTGGGGGGCTTAATTTCTTTATTAGGGCACGGTCACCTGTCGGATAGATGAGCGGATTATGTCTGGGACGGAGGAGCGAGCGGTTCAGGCGGCCATCTCCGACGCCGGCTAGCTCCGCCACCCCACCCACGCAATTTCTTCATATGACTATAGATGATCTACTCATCTATAGTCGAGACATGATATTGGAACTCTATGCCCTAGAACATACACTCACTAAATTTGCTGACATTTTTTGCCCTCCGAGTTAATTGGACCAAATCCTGCTCGTTCCTTTTTACTCCTTTATATCCCAATCCAACATTTACCCTTGATTGGAACCCTGGCAAGTGGCAACCCAACATGTTTCGCTACCTGGAGGTTCGTATATACCATAAAACAGCTGACTTATTGGTCGGCAATCTAACCAGGGCAACACCTGCCCTCAGTTCCCCAATGTCGTTCTGACGCACACTGCTGTTGTCTGTCATGGGTCGGGTAGCTCTGCTCAAAATGGTGATCTTGCCCCGGCTACTCCATTTCTTCACTAACCTGCCCCTATACGTCATACCCCCCTACTTTAGCTCCTTTGAAGGCACCATGCAAGAGTTCATATGGGACAAGTCTCAGTGCAGGGTAACACTGGCAAACATGTACCTGCCTACAGATCAGGGTGGACTTGCAGTGCCCAATATGTAGCAATATTATCTTGCCTCCCAACTTCCTTTGGTGGCCCGGTGGGTGGCAGGAGAGTGGTGCTCAGACACTGCCAAGTTGACTCCAGTCTTGACCCGCTCAGTGGTATTTCACCCCTGCAAATGTGGGAAGCCACTGGAGTTTCTACTGCTTGAGGTAGCGTGTAAGTGCTACTGACGTGGTCTGTCCCTAACATGAGCCACTACCCCATATGCGCGGGCACTGCTCTTGTTAGGCACACCAAGAGGCAACATTAACACCTCGTTGGAGGAGACCTTCGCTTGGAGAGCTGCGGGTCTGCAGACACTTGGGCACTTCTATCGAGATAGAGACCTGGTGCCATATGACACACTGGTGGAGGACGAGAGTTGCCTGCAGCCCTGTTCCTGCTCCATAACTCGCTGTTCGCATCGCTGGGTGGCAAGTGGGGAGACATAAGGAGGAAACCTTCCATGCAACCGAACACTGTGGTACCTGCATGGTATTGGAACAGGTCAACACTTCAAGAGATGGTTTGCAGCCTCCCTCCACCAACACACAGCAGAAACACCCCCGAGGCAACGCAGGGAGGTGGACCTGGCAGTCTCTGCACGGATAAAGAGTAGGCCTCCATACTGGAGAGTCCAACACACGTCCCTCGGAATGCCCGCTTTCGCCTTATCCAATACTACATAAACCAACGAGCACATCTCATGCCAGCAAAAATTAACAAATATAAAACCACAGATGCATACTGCCCCAGTTGTCATTTACTAGAAGGTGACCTCCTTCACATGCTATTGGCATGTCCTCATCCACACTTACTAGCGCAAGAAACCAATCAACTGACCGCCTGCACGAGCTGCACGAACCTACACACGTGGAAGGCATGCATCTTATGACTCATTTGCAGAAACAAGAGGTAAAGGGTTACATCGCGATTTCTTGATCAGAGTCTGATAGTGGCTAAACGCTTAATCACCAGGCAATGGAAGTCACCGGACCCACCCCAATTCCTGGCATGGCGGCATCCGCTGCTAGTGTGGGCATAAGCCAAAAGTGCCACACTGCACAAAGAAGACACTCAGGGGCTGCGTAAGAAAACTATAGCTGCCAATTCGGACACTATGTTACATGGCTTCCGACTAGACCAGCGCTCAGACTCTGAGCACACTGATGTGGAGGCGGGAACGGGTGCGAAAGTCACAGTAAGCTAATGTGCTACTCTACACTACAAGGCAGAGATAGCGGTGTTGTACTAGCCCTCATCTGTAGCAAAGATCTGCTGTGTTCATTAATGGGTAATGTGTACCTTGATATCTTTCCGGGATTCTAGGGCATCAGGGGAAAGCCAAGTTGGGCCGATTTGTATTTGTATAGGAGAGCTGACCTGTAGTTGTTGCCGTTGGGCTGCCCTTTATCCCTCACGCTTGAGGGGTACCGCCAAAGAAACCGCTACCTCTCGCCGCACCCGCTTCGCGGTGAAAGGCGAGGGGCTTCTGCTGCCGCTTGCCAGGACCAGGGACGAGTGGAGGAGCTACTGGTGTGCTGCAAAGGGTGGCGACAGGCAGGGACTCGTTAGACCAGGAGTCCCTGCACAGCCACAGAGATCTTGGCCGCGCCCCCCTGGAAGCCACGCCCCCCGCCCAGCTGAGCCTTATAATCAAACGAACTAAAGCCCAAGGTGGGAGAGCTGACCTGTAGTTGTTGCCGTTGGGCTGCCCTTTATCCCTTACGCTTATGGGGTACCGCCAAAGAAACCGCTACCTCTCGCCGCACCCGCTTCGCGGGTGCCCCAGCGTGGCGAGGGGCTTGTGCTGCCGCTTGCCAGGACCAGGGACGAGTGGAGGAGCTACTGGTGTGCTGCAAAGGGTGGCGACAGGCAGGGACTCGTTAGACCAGGAGTCCCTGCACAGCCACAGAGATCTTGGCCGCGCCCCCTGGAAGACACTCCCCCGCCCTCTACGCTAACTATTTAACATCACGTTGGGCGCGTAGCGGAACGCCGAGCGAAGCCCGGGCAAAGGGCGGGCCGTCTGTGGCCGTCAGGGGACGGAAGAGGACGGGACGGGATACCCCCCTTTCTCCATCTACTGATGATTATAAAGGTACTGTTTCTAATTGGTCAAAACCGACTTCTATTCTATCTGCATAGTGCTTGATCAGCGCAGCGGGAGACCTTGAGGTGGGGCACCCGACCTTTTGACGTATTCCAGCAGCTACTGATTTTGAAACATCCCACCCCAAAAATGAATAAACGGGGAACTAAAACTATAACCCCTGCGACACGATCTCACACCAAGCTGCTGGCAGCCGATCCACAAACTCTACCAACCCTGACAGCTATCGATAAAATGCTGCAACAGACCATCGGTGTAGTGGTAAACGCAATTGAGAATACAGAGAGGAGGCTATCGATAACCCCAACGTTAGGCATGCAAACCCTGGGAAAAGACACCTCAGCTATCACGATTGATGTCTTGGACACCAACTCATTTCTGGCTCCATCCTTTGTAGACTTGCCCTGCAGCCAGTTGCCCGCTGAGATCCCCACAGCTGCCCAGGAGCAACCAATTATTCTATCATCCCCTACCCCGGAGAAAAGGACAGCTGCACGTAAACCGTGCGTGAGGAAAAAGAGAGGTAATATTATACATAAAGTGGGTAATAATAAATTGGCAAACCATGACTTGGTGACACCGACCACCAGTACAAATGGCCCAACACTAGGAATACCATGCTGGGTCACAAACATGGTCGCCGACCTACAAGCTTCCGTGGAGCGGACTATTGTTGCCCAGCTCAAGCCTCTGGTTTCAAAACTTGATAAACTTATTGCTGCCACTAACTCAAAAGGGGGAGGGCCTTTTGAGATTGCTAAACAAGTGATAAACTCTGTACCTTAAGTTATTGATACACCGTCCCAAAGCGCTCTAAGAAATAGAGTAGTGGGAAGTAAAAACACCCCAGTACAGACCACTAACGCTGCAGCTACACCAATTTCCCAGAAGGCCACGCACGCCCGCCCCAACACCTGCCAAGGGCCAACCCTCAAAAACAGTCTTCCCAAGCAGCAGGTAACATGCCAAAGTCCAATGAGAAAGACTACCCAAAGTCAAAAGAGGGCGACAAGGTGATGAACAGCACTAGTTCACCACCAAAACAAAGTCAAACATCTAGAAACTTTCCCCGACAACCACCAACAATTATTCTACCCCCGATGCTCAATCCTATGTGGTGGCACTCGTAGGAGTTCCACCGCTAACCGAGGGGAAAAGAGAAAGGTAGACTTTGCTGAAAAATAAGTGCATACAGTGGCTCAGAGTAAATAGACCCCTTCCGGGGAATGTCTCTGGGGAAATCCTGTCAGCAAGAAGAGTGGGCTGGATTGGGAGGAGCCCAAAGACTGTAGCCGGTGATGTGATAATTCTGAATTTCAGGGACGTCTCTGCTGTAGGGTATATTTGTAATGCCCCGCACTATAGTTCAGACATGCAGATATGTCCTCTGCACCTCTCGTACTTCTACCCCACTCCCAGCCTGGAACCATGTCGTACAAGACCCACACACTAATAGGGGGGGCTTTCCCATATCACATAGAACTACAAATGGGGAGGTCTATAGGCAGGGCATGTCTTCCTATGGTCTACTACCCCCAATACAGCCACATTGGAATAGGTTCAGTGCCCTGGAAGATGTAGATTGACTTACTCGAGGTGAAACCCCACCCCTAGAGGATACAAATGTAGAACACAGAAGCACAGGGGTACCAAAAGAGAATATTCTGCCCCAAATGCTGAAGGAAGCTCCAGAAGCTGTTAACTTAGAAAGGAAAAGGACTAGCACCAGGGAGACTAGGGAAGTCGAAGGACGAGCAAGTTCAGAGGAAGGATGTTTGAAGGTAGTTTCCTGGAATATTGCCGGGTTACAAAATAAGCTGCTTACTCCCGAGTGGGTTACCTTTATGGCAGAATATGACATCTGCTTGATGCAAGAGACATGGGCACTAGAAGAGAGCTCGAGCACGACCTTTGCAACATTTGATACCCTGGCAGTATCTACAGGCAGAGGCCGTCCATCAGGCGGGCTATCAATCTGGATAGGAACTCTCCTGGGAACCCAAGCTACCAAGATCCAAACAAAATCCCCGGATATTCAGTGTATCCTAATGCAACCTCCAGGCCGACCACAAGTAGCAATAATAAACACCTATTCTAGGCCATCTAGGAATGGCCAGGAATCGGATACATTTAGAGCCCTGAACTCTTTTATCCAAGGGTTAGACCCCTCTATTTCAATAATTCTTGGAGGGGATTTTAACTGCCAATTCGAACCTTTGGGCAGTATAGAACTGGGTGATCAAGATGAGGTAGATGCACTATGGCATATCCCGGACCCGAACATTGCCCCCGTCAGGGCGTGGACACCTCTTGTGCTCCAAATAAAAAGCTTCTCCCTTGCGACATCCCTGCGGGCATGCAATGGGAGACTGGAACCTGACCGCCTAGCAATGGCAACTTTTAATCGGGCAAATAAAACTACCATCATTGACTACTTAATGGTGGATGCTAAAAACTGGGACAAGCTGAAAGAATTCAGGGTCATCCAAAGACAGGACAGTGATCACAATGCCCTGGTAGTAACTTTTAAACCAGGGTCATTTGGATTAACCACTTCTGATCACATACCTGCCTTGACGACACTTCCTCTTATGCTGACCAACAATAGAAGGAGGGTCAAGTGGCCCCACCTTGTAGACTCAACCGCGAAGCTTGCCAAAATCTACCAACTCGCTATCCCTTTTATAGAGCAGATGGGTGTCTCGCCTAGTTGGCAGCAGGCGTTAGATACACACAAACAGCTGGTTGAGGCACTAGGGGATGTGTTCTACCCTATAAGTAGAATTAAGAAGTATGTTCCAAAAACACACCCCTGGTTTGATGATGCGTGCAGGAACTCGAAAAAGGAGCTCCTTGCGGCGATTAAGGCTAAAGATAGACAGAATATTAGGGCAGCTAGACAGATCTACAAAAAGGAGCTGATTAGGGGTAAAAGGGAGTGGGAAGAAGACAGGTGGGAAGAACTCAGAGGTGCCCTTGCGACTAAAGATGCTAAACTATTCTGGGCATTAGTAGATTCTGGTGCAAACGCTGGTGGGGGGACCCTTCTACCAAATATACCCCCCTCAATGTGGGAGGCGCATTTCTCTGCACTCTACACTGGCCCTGTGATCAGTCATAGTGACCATCTAGATAGGTCTGGGATTCCAGAGCCTGAAGGTCCCTCCTGGAATTCTCTTGCCCAAGACCCCCCGCACGAGTGTCGACTGCAAGGGGCCTCGGGCACGGGATACCAGCTAGAACACAGGGACACTGAGATGAGGATGGCCCTGAGAAGTGGTGAGAGTATCTCGGCCAAGGAGGTGGAGACTGCGATTAGTAGACAACTTCCTAACAAAGCGCCAGGCCTCGACAGGGTACCAGGTGATCTCTTCCGTTCCCAGCCAAAGATATGGGCTCCATACTTAACTGTACTATTTAACGCAGTCCTACAGGGGGCAAAGATTCCTGACACATGGGCTCCCACGCTCTTTAGTCTCTATATAAACGGTTTGGTGGGGGAACTAAATAGAGTCAGGGATAGCGACGCCCCCTGGTTGGCGTCAGGGAGGGTGCCTGCTCTGATGTTCGCAGACGACACCTTATTGTTGTCGCGAACATCAACAGGCATCCAGAGGGTTTTGGACGGGTTTGTTTCATTCTGCGCCTCGCGGGGACTCGAGATTAATTTAGAAAAAACAAAATGTATGATCTTCGGTCCCCCGAAACGCACCCGCCCTAGCCCTACGTTAAACGGTACCCCACTCGAAAGGGTGAGAACTTTTGTATACCTGGGGGTCACTTTGACTGAGGATTTTGGCTGGGGCCCCCAGGTAGCCAAATCCACCCGAAAGCTCGCACAGATATCAGGGGGCATTGGTAAGTTCCACCGAACAACGCATTTTAAGCCAGTCTCCCCAGTGCTCGAAATCTACAGTGCTCAAGCTAGACCTGCGGTAACCTACGGTGCTGAACTTTGGGGACATTCAAGTATAATAAGCCTCCTTAGGGTTGAACGGGCCTTTATGAGAAATACGATTGGTCTACCCCAAAGCACCCCGCTCTTACCCTTGATATTCGACTTAGGCGTGGATCCCATCTCTGAACTAGTAGCGGCCCGACCCCTCCCGTATTGGAGAAGGCTCTGGACAGTACCTGAGCTTGCGGACTACAGAGCTGAGTTCGCTGCTGTCTGGGGGTCGTTGAAGAGTAAGAAAGTACCATGGCTGCTCCACATTAAATCTACTGCCCATCGAATAGGAATGCCTCAAATATGGGAGTCCCCGGCGGAGAGTTGCCCTGTGGTGCGGAGAACTGAGCTGCTGGCCTGTCTGAGGCACTATAACCTAAGTTTGCTGCAACGCCTGCCAAACATGGGCAGGATGTCTTTGGAATTTCTGCAGGTAAAACTTGTGCCCAGTAGGGAGGAATTCTTGGACCAAATTGAACCTCCCTTAGCAAGAAAACTATACACACAACTCAGGCACGGCAGCCTGCCACTTGGGTCATTGACCTGCAAATGGGCAGGTCAAGAGGAGGGAACTTGCCCAGCCTGTAATAATAGCAAAGAAGACACTGCCCATGTTTTGTTTTTCTGCCCAGCTTATAGCACAATTCGGAGAGCCTGGTTGGTACCATTATGCAGGAATCTGGGACTAAAACATTGTGCTCAAGCTGTTAGAATTTTCAAATATGATACTTCTCTCGTAATTGTGTTCTCGGTCTCCCGCTTTTTGCACGGTATGTGGCGGAGAAGGTCCACCTTGATTAACTGAAATTTAATTTTAATGAAGATCACTTCCTTGATAACAGACTGTTTAATAATGTTTTAACTACTGGTTCTTAACTATTTATGTATTTTATTGTATGTACATATTTTACCTGTGCTTTTATGGTCATCGACCGAAATAAAGTTATCAAAGTAAGTGTATTCCTGTTCCAGATTGCCGTTGACACTGTAGTATATCACATAAGTAAAGGAAGGAAAGAAAAGTCGATAACAAAGTAATGGGCCCTCTTCCACGTTCTCACCGCATGTTTTCGACTCCGTGGGTAGAAGGACTCTAACATTTTTGCTAGACACCGGAATGTGATTTTACGCTAATATATTAACATATGTACTTTTCTTTGTGGTGAACGTTGACTTCTCATGTTCTCACATGTAACAATATTATTGAACTATAGTTGATGGCTCAAATCCTAAGCTGTAACCTCTCTCAATATAAAAATGTTTCTTCAACAAAATCAATAAAACAGATTTAAACACACACAAAAAATAAGAAGCTGTCAGCAACGAGAGGAATAAAAAGGAAGAGGCTTGCTGTAAAAGATCAAGAAATGCATTTAACTTTATGACACCTTGAAGGATCTGTGAGAAGCCAAAAAGAAGAACCCAAAAGTAATGAATGATTTTCTGATATAAAGAATTGAAGTGATGATTTAGAAATAATCGGGAGTGGGAGTTTTTCCTGCAAACTAAATGAATCATAAAATTGGGCTAACGCTAGCCTAGGTTGTGTTTACACTGTCCTCCGTCTTGCATCTCCGTTACAAACTGTCACGTGTTAACTGTTGCTGTTCTTCATGTCCTAAATAAAATGTGCAGCGTCAACTACGGAGTCTCTGTCAAAAACAGTCGAACTCTTTCAGATACAAGTAATAGGCACGCCTGACAGAATAACACTTCGGGAACACTTTACCGCCAAGCTATTAAGCATCTGGGGCACACCATCATCAAAAGTAGATTCCGGACGGACATACAGGATCCTGAAAGCACAAAGGGACCAATTAAAACTGCTTAAGAAATCAATAAATAGCACCCTAAGCTCCCGGAGCCGACATCCAGGGGACTTAAGTGCCCACGCACTTTTGCAAAATCAACAGAACTCAATGAAAAAACTGAAATGGGAACTCAAGAGTAATAAGACGAAATCTGGGTAAAACTCCTTTACGACGCAAACCATAACGATAGTGCCCGATTTTGGAAAAAGTTGAACGCTATAATCCACCCACACCAGGAGGGAAATTCGTAGCATTTGTCAGAGGAAATATGGTTCCAATTTCTATTCGAGCACTTTAACAACTAAGCCGGGGTCGCTGGTACAATGGACCTAAACAGATGGCCGCCAAGCATTTACTCAGGAGCAGGCTCCAAGACAATGCTCGCGCCAAACACACTTGACCCAGTTAACACATCGGTGCATGAGGTGGGCGACCCATCACTACCCTCAATCAAGAAGCAGATCACCAAGGGGAGAAGAGAAGGGGCTCCAGGTCCGAATGGAATTCCACCAGCACTATTCAAAAAACAAAGTGGTCGATTGGGCAAATATTCTGCAACCCCTGAGCATTGAGATGCGTATCCTATAATGATATTGCATCAAAAACAACGGATAACATAGCTTGACCAGGATGCAAATATAACCAAGACAATTTTCTCTTGAGCGCCGTGCTGAGAAAATATTTACTTTTCTTTTTCTTTTTGACGTCAGAAAGAAGTTCGCAAAAAGAGTGTAGGCTATGATAGGCCAGACATCAAAGTTCTTTTTGCCGCTGAATCGTATCGACAGGACGTTGAGCTGACTGTGAAGAAAAAGAAAATGGGGACGACCCACACGTAGAGACTATATCAGATGTGCGGCCTATCATAGCCTACACTCTTTTTGCAAACTTCTTTCTGACGTCAAAAAGAAAAAGAAAAGTAAAGATTTTCTGATGCAATATCATTATAGGATACGCATCTCAATAAGATTTTCTGTCTACGCATTTTTCCCATTGGAGATTGTACTAACTAGTTTGCTGCTAAATCAAGTAAATCTTGCCCTGAGGAAGCCCGCTGCGGGCGAAACGCGTTGGCTGTTTCTTGGCTTTTTCATTGGTTCATTGATACTGAACATTTTTGCTTTCTAAGTGTATCACCGTGTATCACCGTGTCAAGAAGTTTCATTAAAACAAGACTTTCTATACTTCAATGAAGGACATCAGCTGTATTTTTTTACATTGATACTTTTTCCTTTACTGTTCTCTTGGTTGCCTCTCCAAGTGCTTGTTTGATATTCATTTGTTGTAATAATCCTTTGGCAGTGGACGTAGGAGGTGGGCAGCTTGCATACAGCATCTGTTTTAAATCAATGTGTATATATAGGTGGTGCAACAACTAATCCCTTACTGCCCTTTTGTGTTTTTTGTCATTTGAATGAAGGGTGACAGGTGCCAAAGGTTTAGCGACTCCATAGAAAAAGGTATGCTGTTCCTAAAGGGGACAAAGGACAGTAGGTCAGAAAAAAGGAGCCACTACAAGTGGAGTAGTTCCTGTTTAGAAATGGGGCCCATACACACCCTTGCGGGTGTCATGCTTCATCATAGGGCTTGCTAGTCTGGCCGGTGCTGCAAAGACTAATGGGCACCCTCCAGGGGGCTCTTTATCGTCTATCTTTTTCCAAAGCTGTGATGTGAAGTGCAAGTTAAGAGTTCTTTGTGTAGACTGAGGAAATGTAGCTGTCGATGTGAAGATTAGTGACTTAAAGAAGGCTAGGCAAGTCTCAAATCAAATTTGAATTCCTGAGTTTGCCTGACTTATTAAAAACGTGATGTCACCTGCGGGGACAATGATCCCTGGTGACTTATAAGGTCAACATATTTCATGCCATCAATTACTCAAGATGTGATCTAGGGCAATTCTTCAGGACCGTAAAATGTATAACTAATCTACACAGTGTCCTCTCTTTTGACCACAGTGTATGATACCACCACCTATATGTTTTTATGTATGTATCACGTGTTTGTCTAACTTGGTTTCTATCACTACTTGTTACAATTCACAAATTCATGCATGCTAGTGTTGCATGCTTCTACAAGTACTATCAAGACTGCTCTGTATAGTGCTATTTTATAATTTCTTGTCTTCCTCCCGCAGGTCAGTTACTTTTCATTCTGCAGGTACACTTCTCGGGTACTTAGTGTTTGGACACCACTTGTTTCATCCTTGGTCCCAGACACTTATATTAGAGGCCACTTTAGCTCCTTGGAGGCCAGAATGAACAGTGACAGAAAGGAGAAAAAGAACAGACAGGGGACAGGTCAAGGAATTGGAAGAGGTACATAAGAGAGTTAGACGAGGCGTACCCTGCTGCAGCTGCTAAAGGACTATGCACAACTAAAGATATTAGACATTGATAGGACTGAATCTCCCTCTTGTGGGCGAAACAAATATATTAGGAGGGCCAGGATTCAATGGGAACAGGTCGATCCCAATAGGTCAAGTCTGGGTCTCAGCATACTGAGGAATCTGAGATCCACACAAACGTTTTAAGATTACTATAGAACCCCATACACAGCAGAGCAGGTAAGGTAAGGTAAGTGAGACTGTAATGCTAGATTATTTCAGAGACTCCACATTCAGGCTCATATCACAATTCCAAAGAGACACCGTAGATATCCTGATAGGCACAGAAGAGGTTATTACTGTGATAGCCAAATTAAGGTTGCAAAAGGTTACAAGCCTTTCTTCAAAAACCTCTGCTCCATATTGGCCCCACTTCTCACTTGCCTTTATGACTCCCTTTCCTCGTACTCTAAATTACTGATCCTGAGCACAAAGCCTCCATTGTAGTACTCCCAAAACTCAGTAAGGAACTGTCACTGCGTTCCTCTTATGGAAAATGTCACTATTGAATGCAGACCCCAAGATCTTCTCCAGGACTTTGCTTGACTTCGCATAAGTGCACACTCAATCTACCTGGCTAAGTACGAAGATCCCACACTTAAGCATTGTTCCTAGAACACGGAAAACGGTTTGACAAGGTGCACTGTCCATTCTTGTGGACGATTCTCAAAGTATATGGATTTGGACCCAAGTATAGGGCATGGATAGCTAGCATTTATGCAAACCCAGTGCCTAGTGTCCTGGTCAACGGTAGCGTCTCTACCCCTTTTAAGATAGAGAGGGGAATGAGAAAAGATTGCCCCTGGTCTCCCTACTATATTCGTTCTGTATATGGAGCAGTTAGCAAATGAGATCTGAGCAAAACAAATCATTAAAAGAGTGCTTATAGGCAAAGAGGAACATAAAATCAGCCTTTATGTCTGCTGATGATCTAACCGAACCAGCTCAATCGCTTCCGCCCTTATTAGAGGCACTAACTCCATTTGGACGTTTCAAAAATTCACCAACAGAAGTCACAACTTTTGAACTTATCCCTCTCACCGAACAAGTGGCAAGCATAAGGGAACTTTAGCCTCTGTCATGAGTCGGGAAATACATTGGTTAGCTCAGTGTTAAGATCTATCCCTCCCTGTAAGAAACAGTCTGAGCCAATATTGTAGACTTTTTGTAATCCCTCCAAGCTGAATTCTAAAAGGGGCACACTGGGGGCTTCTCTTAGCTCGGCCGCATCGCCACAGTCAAAATGATGACCTCACTAGATGCCTATACTTGGACCAATTCCTCCCTGTGAAACCACTGTACAGAGCACTACAAAACATTCAAAGCACCTTAAATAACTTCATATGGGTGGATCACAAATTCTAGCCTCCCAAAACGCGCAATGTACGCCCTTTCCTCTGATCGAGACTTAAGAATTATCCACATTACAAGTTAGGGGAGAATGGCCACAGAGAAGACCTGGTGTTCTGTGGACCAGATAATTGCAGGCGATCACATCTGGAAGAGCCATTTGTTGCTTGGACACTCCCGCAATACTACAGGCAGTTATTCAGTGTGAGATTGTGTATTGACCATTGACTCCATTTCACTTTAACTACATTTTGTGAGCACAGTTTCATCTTGTGTCTGTCTGACCATGCCTATCAGCTGCGAACACAGACAGGCCCAGGTCACTTGCGTGCACAGGTTGTCTATGTTGCTCACTTCCTGAGCGAGAGAGATAAGCTGCTAGAATGTATGGAATGGGATGAGTGCATTGTCCAAGGATGAGAATAAGAACGCTCATCGGAGCCTGGCCAGCTCCGTTGAGTGGCCTCGATGCACAATGTAATTAGCACCTAGAGTGCAGATGAAAGGAGGGGACACTTCTAGAAGTCTCTCTCTCCGTTAGTAAAAAGTATAAAGACCTCTTGGTGCTTTGACAGGAACTCTACTGCGGAGTGGACACGCTGCCCAGGGCCTACTTTGAGTACCCAGTTGTGTTCTCCTGCCTGAGACTGTCAACGGGTTCCCCAGTCGTGCTGGCGAAGATGATGCCAAACAGACAGCCGGTGAAGTATTCCTAGTTCTAATTACGTATTTATAAATAAATAAAAAAATATATATATATATTTTGTTTTTCACTACATGCATTTATTTTACATGTATATTATTGCCATTTGATAAATGGGAACTTGCTGCAATAAATATTCCCCTTTACTTTGCAATGAGTGTTGAGCTTTGTTTACATTATATTCTAAAGTGTGAGGAGTCCTATTTTGAAGAGTGTTCATGTTGTTGCCTGGTATTTTGAATTGTTGCACAGGTGATTTGAAGAAAAACGGCAAGTCACAAGTGCTACATTAATCTCATGGAACACATTCATTGTTCGGAAGGGCACTCTCTACTTATTCATCCCCTCTTACTCCTATTATAAGAACCCTGACTTCAACCAGGGTATGGATGAAAGTCAGTTCTGGAGTGGCAGGCAGCCAATTGTAGACAAATAGCCATTGAGTTGTTTACATAGGTCAGAAAAGGATCTGGCCTTTCTGAAACGGAGAGATTGTGCAATTTTCAGTTTGGGGACTGGGTGACCCACACAGAAGTGAAAACGTGGGTCTCCAAGCCCATGACTTCTTTTCAAAGACGGATTTTTCTTGAAGCTGACAATAGGTGACTAACTTCCAAAATTAAAGCCCATAATTCCAAAAGCAATAAATTCCAAATGTAAAGCCCATAATTCCAAAAGCAATCCAAAACAAATACAGTGAGTTATGGTGGGAGGCTGAAATTGGGAGGACAATCACCAACTCAGAATGGGCAAAAAATACTTGCGAGCACCTCAAGCACGTCAAAGAGAAAAGAAGACAGACTGATTGGTATTATACCCCTAGCAAGGTACAGAGATAGAATGCCAACAAAAAGCAACCACTGATGGAGGAACCATGGTAACCAAGGTCATTTCTTCCTTTGCTTTGGCACAGCCACTAGCTCCAGAGGTACTGGAAGGATGTTGGCAATGAGGTAATCAAATGTACCGGGCTCAACGGATAAGGTTACCAGCATATATTATTCTAGAAGTGGCAGACTGTATTTCCTACCCTTTAAAATCACACAGAGATACACAAATCATCTTCCTGTTAGGTGCAGCCAAAACAAGCAATTCTGAACCTCTGGACAGGGAATTACATCCACATATAGAACCTGGCTGTACAGCGTTTTTAGGGATATGCTTGGAAAATACTTAATTGGTCTGGATAACAAAGGTGATAGTTTTAGGGAAATTTGGAAATCATACCTGCATATGCTATCAATAGAATTAATTATAACGTGCCCCAGATACCTAAGGTTCAAAAATATCACTCCCACGCCTGCACAAGTAGACAGGCAGACGGACTGGTGTACATGTCAAGCTAACAATGCAACCTTGCTGTTTCAAGCTATGTACTATTGTACTAACTCAGTAAGGGAGGCATTCTCCTAAGTCAAAGAGGTTGGGCAGGTGGGGAGGTGGGGAGAGATGTAAAACTGATCCATTTCATGTTCACAACTGTTAACAAGTCGGTCTTGTGATGTAGGCGGGTGTATGTATACTAATAAATATATTTCGAAAAACAAAGTTAATCATAAAAGGGAAAATTCTAGTAAAAAAATTGGTCCCTAATACTACAGTCTGCTTAAAACCGTTCTAATTTGTCTTACCCTGTAGGTAGGACGATAATATGTACTGCGTTTTAATTCTTATATTTGTGGTATGTTGTGATTGAAATTTCCTCTGACCTGGAATCTGCTCTGCAGCCACATTATGAACTGCACATGAGCCATTTACCCTCCAAGGACATCCAACTTTTAAAGCCTACTTTCCTTGTGATTACAGCTCCGCCTGCACTGCAGCATGACTAGACCTCCCTTACCAAGGCAAAGCGGTGGCTGAACTGTCCTTAGTTCAGATACCAGTACCTTGTGTGTATATGTCCCATGCTGTGGCTGTGTGTTTCTCTGCAGTTGTGTGCCTGTAGGACAGTTTATGCATCTGTGCCCCTCTCTCTCACTCACCTAGTCTCTACTAGTGCCTCACAACGCATACCTCTTACTGATCTCCGTGCTTATGTCTTGTTGTGGCAAAGTACTTTTTTTGTGTACATTTCGGTGTGAGTGCACATTGTATGGGTATGTACAGTATGAATGTAACAAGAAAATTAATGAAAAAGGCGCAGGTACGGGGCAGGTGGTAGACGTGGGATTGGTGAGGTTCCGGGCTCATAAGGGATAAAGGTGCACGAGCAAAGTGGGGGCAAATTCTGTACCTAGTAGCTTTGTAATAATCTGACAGTGAGAAGTTTGAAGGAGAGGTCTTGAGTTTATCTCTGAAGTGAAGGAGGGAAGGCTAATGTCGAAATTCAATTGGAAAGGAGTTTCACACTCCTGGCAGGAAGCAGGAAAAAGCCTGGCATTTAATTAACTTCAGTAGGTCAGTAAGATTTCACTTGTGCAACATTTCACACGTTTTTAAATCCCATTTAATGTGGGGGAATTTTTTTTTCTTTTAGCAGAAAATGTCACACAGACACAGTGAACTCACTGTAGGGACCTATTTTCTCCTCAAACCAGTTTTCTGCTGAAACCTCATGACACTTTTAAATACAAGGTATGCCTTCCACGAGATACCGGCAAGTATATTTTCATGAATTTTCTATTTCTCCCACACCTCTCTCTAATCAGGCAATGCTACTTAGGTGAATCTTGCCTATCGCTTCGCTAGTCTTGCTCTTGAACATAGGGCACAGTGGCTTCCAAGCATATGAGTCATTTAGTGATATTTTACAGTCTATTTAATGTGTTCAGTCTCTGGCTGATAAATGCTTTTATGGGGCATCAGATGGGTATCTGGAAAGCCAATAAGAAGGGAGTAAACCTTCACTAAAGTGAGGCAGTAACAGGATCCAACAAGCTATTCAAAAGACCTCTTCCGGGAAGAAAGGCTTTATTTTTCAGACCAAAGTAATCTGACACCAGCTCTTCAATGTGATGTGAGTCTTGAAAATGAGAATTGAGGCAATAGGAAAGACCAGGAATTTCTCAATTTCTGGTGCGAACCCATCTATATTCATTTTAATAAATTCTGAACTTGGTACTGTTCATTGGCATTGGTAATGAGGGCAAACTCTCTTTTGTCTAAGCTTACACTGAGACTTCGACTATCCAAACTTAATTGGCAATGAAGTATTTTATTTGATTTATTTTGAATGTTTTATAGAGCGCGAACAAGACCCTTGCGGATATCAGCGCTTTACAATCAGTGAGGGATAGTTATGCAACAAAATAGCAACAGGTAAATTGCGTATACATAGCACAATGTAAACAGTAAAAAAGAGCAATACCAGATAAATCAAGTAAATAAAAGAAATATTAGGAGAGGTACTAGTAAACTCGTAGTTCATGGATAGTTATGCAACAAAATAACAACAGGTAAATTGCGTATACATAGCACAATGTAAACAGTAAATCAAAACAATAACAGGTATATCGAGTATATAGAAGAGATATCGGTAGAGGTACTAGTGAACTCGTAGTTTCCTTAGATAGTGTTCATGTGAATTTATCCATGAGAATCGCTTTTACTTCCTTTTTGAAAAGTGCCGTTGATATGATAAGTCTGATTTCTGGGGTTATTGCGTTCCAGATTCTAGGAGCCATCCCTGAGAAGGATCGTTTATACGTTTTTATCTTGTTTGAATCTGTGTGGCTTCAGTAATAGGTTTTCCACACTTCTTGTGGATCTATTTCCACCCGAGATGGTCAGTTTCAGGGCGAGGTAGCTGGGTGCATTATGGTGTATGGCTTTATGAGTGATGCAGGCAATTTTCAGGTGAATTCTGGCTTCCAATGGTAGCCAATTCAAGGCTTTCAAGTCAGGGGAGATGTGGGACCTTCTTTTCGAGCCTGTGATGAGTCCGACTGCTGCATTAATGGAGGCTCTTAGTGGAGCTGTGGAGGCTTTGGGGAGGCCACAGAGAGAGACGCTTCCATAGTCCACTCTGGAGATGACTAGAGCTTGAACTGCAGTCTTGAAATCGTTGAATGGTAAGAAGGGTTTCAGCTTTCTCAGTGTATTAATCTGGAAATGTGCCCCCTTTGTAGCGTTGCTAATATGTTTATGCATGTTGAGGTTGCAATCCAGAGTTATACCCAGTGACTTAGCTGAGTCAATGATGGTTGGATGAACGTTAAATGGCCTCAGGTGTTTGAACCAGTCATGCAAGAGGGGAATTTTGGAGGGTGGAGCTATAAGGAGGAATTCAGTTTTTAGTGTACTTAGCTTGAGATGGTTCTCAGCTAACCATGCCTGGGTGTTCAGAAGCGTATTGTTGAGCCGTATGATGTCCTCTGGTGTGTGTATCTTAAGGTACAGTTGTATATCATCTGCGTACATGTGGAATTGTACGTTGGATGCTTGCAATAGGGCAGTGAGCGGTTCTATGAATAGATTAAACAGTGTTGGGGAAAGAGAGGACCCTTGTGGGACTCCCAAGGTTACTGGCATGGGTTTGGATACGGAATTGTTAGCCTTGAATGTTTGAGTCCGGTTTTGAAGAAAGGAGGTAAACCAATCAAGCACTGATCCTGATAGTCTCATTCTGGGATTCAACAGATCTATCAGGTTCTCATGTTTGACAGTATCAAAGGCTGAGGAAAGGTCTAGTAGGATGAGTAGGCATGCTCCATTCAGATCAAGTATTTGTAGAGCATCATCAATTACGTGTGTCATAGCTGATTCAGTGCTGTGACCTGCTCTGAAGCCAGATTGGCGTTTATCCAGAAGCTCGAAGTGGTCAATGTGTTTTGTCAATTGAAGTAGTATGCATTTTTTCAGGAGTTTGGCTAGAGTAGGGCTATTGGTAATCGGGCGATAGTTGTTAAGGTCCATGGGGTCCGCTGTGGGTTTTTTGAGTATGGGTGAAACCTGTCCTACTTTGAGGAAGTCAGAGATGCAGCCTTGATGGAGTGAGCTGTTGATGATTTTGGTCCAAAGTGGCAGAATCAGTGGTGTTAAGTCTTTAACGGCGTTAGTATGTTTTCAGTGGAGCGATAGCTCAACTGGACTTTATCTTCAGTTTGAGCAGGTATTACTCGTGGTACTGGTGGATTCCGATTTCTTTGTAAGTGAAAAGGATTTCAAAAGGTTTCATTGACAAGATGCCTTGTAAGTGTTGTAGTTTATATGGATATGACCAACCTGGAGGAGCTTATTTCAAAAGGCTTGGAACTGTTCTTCAAGTATTAATCTAACAGCGATGGACAACTCAATCAGAGTCCATTCTTTGAGTCAGGGTATCAGTAATGATCTAATGATCAATGGTGTTGAAGGCCACAGAGAAGTGATTGATATGATGGGCGTCCTGGACCACTTATATGGTTGCTGTTTGCAGTTGGGGAGCAGAGATGGGCGTGTTACATCTGAGAAGCAGTCCTTGTAAGAAAAGTGGCGCAATCATGAAAAGGTAAATAGAAAGGATTTGGATTGGGTTGAGCAGGGGGTGGGAGGGGCATTAAAGTGATTTATCAACATGAGTACCATAAATGCATGCACCAAGCTCTGACTTGGTGGCAAGGCATGGATGTACCCAACTTCTCTACTGAATTGTGAGTTAAAGTGCTCTAATTCGGTCATGTTCTGCAAGGTCTTCTCAAGCATCCAGGAACATGGGTACAGAGATAATGGCATAAAAAAATACAACAGCAAATTTAACTACAATATTATGTTGAAAATCTTTTACAATGCTGCAGAAATTAGAAGCGGTCACATGAAGGAGGTACACTTTACGCTTGCTTTCCCAAATCCTTTTTTCCAAAGCAGGCACACAAAGATAAACTACTTGGAAAATTCCTAAAGTTTTAGACATTAAGGGATAATGCAAAATGTGATACAACGAGCATGTAATATGGCAATAGATGGAATAATTATATACACATTTTTTGCAACGATCTGTATAAAGCACGTTTTCACAAAGTTAACAAAGCATCCTTTATTACTAACCTTGCTGTCCATCTGGCATTGTTACAATAATAGGCTGTCCAATTCCACTATTGTGGATTCCAGACTGTAGATTGCTGAGATGAATGCCATCTGTGACAATTGTAATAACTTGCTGGCCTCCGGAACTTACAACCTGTTGTATCGCCCCATCTACAGAATCTGCAGTCACTACTTCTTCCGAAGCCACCACTGAAAGAAGATTCATAAGTGTACATTTAAATCTCTAAATGTAACCGAATGTTTAGTATTAAATCATGTATGAAACACACTGCTGCTTTTGAAAGCTAGAATGCATAGTTAAAATAAGAATCCATAATGTATTTTTTTAACTTCTTTACAGCCTTATATTTTTAATGAATTTTCAAACATGAAAGATTGTCCGAAGTGTCATAGTCAAAATACTTTATTCGGTTTTACAAATTGCAAACCATAAAAGCGATATTTCAACAATAAAAAGGACAATTATATGATTAAAAATATGTACGTTAAACTTGTGCAAGTAATAAAACAGTTCCTTCGTATATTAATACAAAACAAGTTATAAAGCTTGCATCCCAGAAGTGCAAACATAAGACTACAATTTAGTTGATACCATGACTATGGTTCAAGGTTCCGTTAGTTTGGGAGGCTTTTTATCAGTCTCAATGCATTTTTTTTAAAACCAACCACAAATAAAGTGCCTTCTGGGCTCAACATTTGCAGGAAGCAAAGAGCCGGACCAACCTGGGTGAAATTCATTTTTTTTAAAAGAGGTTTTAAAAAGAGTCTACGGGGAACATCATAATAATGGCAAAAGAACATAAAGTGCATTAGGTCCTGTGGAGATGAAACATCGCAGCCACAGGGCGGCAAGACCTGCCCTTTATGACTTCCCTTGGGGACAGGAAGTAGAAGGTGGTAAAGGTTAAACTTGAATCTGGTTAACAGAAACCGCTCATGAGATGCAAATAGGCCATGTTAGATAAGGTTCCAGCGAGGAGATGGTTTTAAGTAACATGAAGTTACGAACACTAGGTTTAACCAGTTCTGCCCCTTCTCTGTCGAATTTTTGCCATAGGGAAAAGGTTTTATTAATATAGGCCACATCCTCGATGGTAATCGTTTCAGGGTTTAAAAAAAGATCCAGTCGTCCAAGGTCGTTAAAGCAGGATTTTAAATATTTTAGCCAGGGGATTTTAAGCATGTTATCCAGAGTTAGGTCCTCTTTAATTAGCTGGTGATTTAGGGTAAGATCTTTATTTAACCAGCATGTCAACCAAAAAAGCAGTGGGCGGATAGCTAACGTGTCGCTGATAAATGGGAGCCCAGTTTCTTCATGAATGATTAAATTTAAGGTTCCCTTTGGTACTCCCAATAATTGTTTTAAAAAATGATTCTCTGCCACCTGGATGCCCTTTACTGCTGTATATCCTCATAGCTCACTGCCATAGATGCCAATTGCGACACTTTTTGCCTGGTACAACTTCAGCATTGCAGTAATTGGGCGTTTGCCCATTTTGCTTGCAAAGCCGACGATGGCGGCATTCGCCCGTGTAATCTCCCCTCTTTTCTTCTCAAATAAAGCAGCCCAACTTAAATGATCGTCAAATAAAACTCCAAGCTATGAGAAAGGTTTAGTAATGGGCACTTTTCCATTGTTTATCATAAAGGGGTAGTTGCGTTTCGGGCGAGTTCCGACCTACAGTATGAAAGACTTGGAATTATTTATGGCTAAATCACTTTCAGCCATAAAACTGCGGAAATCATTCAGTAAGGATTGCAGGCCTCCGGCAGTTCTAGCCAAGAGGACTGCATCGTCCGCATAGAGGAGGACGGGAAGGCTCCTTCGCCCTACGTAAGGGAAATCCACCCCGGTTTCAATTAGAGACTTCTCTAACTCATTGATATATAGGTTAAAAAGAAAGGGCGCTAAAATGCACCCTTGCTTTACTCCCTGGGTAACTGTAAAATCCCTCGATACTCCAAGATCTATGAGAATCTAATGTTTGCCCTGGTGTCCCTGTGTAGATCCCTTAGGAAGTTGACAAGAGTGACATCCACCCCCATGGAGTCCATGGACTGCCATAATTTCCCCCCGATTGACACAGTCAAAAGTGGAGGAAAGGACCATGAACGCCATGTAGATGGCACCCCTGCGAGCAACAGTATACTTCCCAAGGGTCATGTACAGGTTAAGACATTGTTCTAGGGTAGAAAGCCCGGGGCGAAACCCGTACTGAATATCAGAGATGACTCTGTTTTCTTTGGCCCAAGTGGTCAGTCTGTTCAGGACTACCCCTCCCACTACCTTTACTACAGAATCAATAAGGGAGATTGGTCTGTAACAACCAGTGCTATTGCGGTCTCCCTTCTTAAAAACGGGGCCAATCGTGGAAGTACCCCATGATTCTGGGCATCCTTCCAGCACTGCTGCATTAAGCACAGCCGTGAGGACTGAGGTCCAGAGAGGTTGATTTGATTTAAAGAGATCTGGGGGCAAGCCGTCTGGGCCTGAAGCTTTATTACAGGTCAGGCCGGAGATGCCTTTCTCAACCTCACACATCGTAAACGGGGACAATGTTTTATTACTGCCTTCCAATTTCGGGTATGCCTTTAACGCGGTGCAGGTAAATATGGACTCAAAATGGTGTACCCAGTCATCTTCTGTGATGTTTGTGCCAATAGCATCTGACCCTTCTTTTTCAAATAGGGGTTTGTTAATTATTCCCCAGAATTTCCAGCTGTTACTTAATGTATTTGGCAGTACTGATATCGTATGCCCTTTAAACCCCTGATAACACTTCAACACTTACAGATCTTTAACCCTTAAGAAGTCTTCTAATTGCTTCAGAGTAAGACTAGATGGAGCAAGAAGGAGAACATTATGTAAATTAAAAACTGGTTATTTGAGCCCAGTTTACTTTGTTCTTCTGCTGCTGGTTTCAGGACCCAAGTGATCAGGAGCTACAAGGGTAAGTAACAAAGGACACCAAGGAGAAGTGTTAGGGGTAGCAACTGCTACGGCTAATTACTTCTATGCTGGAAAATTATTTTAGTAGGTATCAGCATTAACTCAAGAAATTAAGCAATTGATATCTTGATATGCAAGAAATAATTTCATTTTAATGTGGACATCTTTATTAGGAGAGTTCAGTCCTTGGTAAAAGGATGTAGCAACAAGTAATGACAGGCATGCAAAAAGTGAATAATTTACCAACCTTTCACTTAAGAAAAAAACATTTTCTGTGTGGTTCAGGGAGTTTGATAATTTACTGTTAATAAAATATACATATGGACAAGGTACCATTTATTTCTACTCACTCATTAAGCACAGTTTGGTCATATATTTTACACAGTGATACTTTCGTGGCAATTAATAAAAAATGGACCACAATTAATTAATGGGGGATTCCACAAAATAGTAAGATAATGCTTTTCCAATGAAACATAGCAAATGAAGATTTTAAATTAAATTGGAAACAGATCGTGATGAAAGTGAATAATGAATGGCCAATAAAGTCTTAAATATTTCAAGCTGTCTAGCGCATTCATATTACAATTACGGATCGTATCCATAATTGGTAATCCTTTAAGATTTATCTTTTATTCGTTTCATAAATATGCAACATTACGTTATATCCCTAATCTGGATAGCCACAACCACCATTATTTGGGAGCACAGTATCTTACATTCTCTTCTTCCCATGCACAAAAAAATGCCTTGTTTGTTGTACGAGAACCCATGGAATTTACTCAATTGTTCCATTTCTTCTGAAAGTTTGCTCTGCTCTCCTAGATCTCCCTCTAGGCCACAATGCACCAAGATCCTATTTTGTCACAATTCTCTGAAAAAGAGTGCCGGTGCCCTTAGCTCTCTCTTCTGGCGACTGCTAATCCAATAATGCAGAGCATCATCTCATGTTTAGGTGGGGCATGTTCCCCCTTATGCCGGGTAGAGCCTTTGTTAGGGTTCTGATCTAGGATGGCTACTGTTACCGCCACCCCCCCCCCCAAAAACTGTATTACACCTTATACTACAACTCTTTAATCATCAGCCATTCCTAAAACTTGTGAATAAAGGTACCCCTCTTTGCATGACACTTAAGGCGCAGATAAAACTGGGTAAACCCAAAGGCTTTGAGTTGCGTTCAAACATAGTATACCTAGAGTGATAGTTTCATGAGCACCAGTCTAAACAGGCCTTTAATGGTTAGTGGTATGGATGCCCAGGCCACTTCTTCCTACTCATGAATTGCATAAATCACCCAGATATCTGACCCATCTGGCTCTCACTCTTCAGAGGCTGTTGGCTGCGTAGTTCAACAAGTTACTTACAGTGACGTTCTTTTTGGATACTTCAACCACAGACTCCTCCCTATCAAGTTATTCCCCGGACACTAGACTGGATCTAGATGGTTTAATTGCAGTGCTACTGCAAGCTAGTAGGTGGCAATATGCAAATCCACGTTGACCTCGTTCTGCCCTGGAAATGACGAAGCAGAGCTGCATATAAGGGCCACCTCTGCACGCTAACATCAACTTTCTTGCTTGACTCTTTCAGCGGACTTTGATGCAGATCAGAAAAACAAGGATCATGAAAACATTGGGAAGAACTGGTATGCAGACATCTAATTTGGGACCTTAGTAGATGGCAAAAAGGTGATCATTCCACATAATAGGAAGTTAGAGAGCAGTGAGGAATCTGCAGTTAGAGAGAGTACCCACAGGATAGTTTATTATCGAAAGTTAGTAACTTGTTCTCCAGATGAATAGTTCTGACTGCAGATTCCTAACTATTAAAATAGATAACAACGCAGTACGGTATTCAGTCAAATATCGAGTTTGAAATGCCGACTTACACTAATATTGAGTTTTAAATGTCGTGACAGAGCAATATCGTCAGCAAGAATATCAACTTTAAGGTAAGAAATATCGATCTTAAAAATATAGAAGTGATTAATATCGTTTGCAAAAATATAGTTGTTTAAAATATCGATTCTTAAATTAGTGTTCTGTATTTTAGTATATATTTTAAATGCATGTGATGTATTTTTTGAATAAGTATTGTTTATGTTTTTTAATATATGGGATACATTTGTAGTAGTTATTGATTTTATTTTAATAACATTTTGTGTTTTTTAGTTCCGTAGCGGGTTGTGGGTTTAAAGGGGAATAGGGTGGTAAGTAATTTAATTATAATTAATTAATTAATCAATTTTTAATATTTTTTCATTTGAGATTTTATAATGCTAATTGTGTTTTTAAAATTCTTTGGTCAATTTTAGGTGTGGGTTGTGGGGTGTATAGGGGTAAAGGGTGAGAAGTAATTTATTTTTAATTAATTAATAGTTGCTAATTAATATTAATTAATGGACAATTAACTATGGAAACTTAATTTTAGGAGCGGGTTGTGGGGTTTATAGGGGTAAAGGATGGGAAGTAATTTATTTTTAATTATTAGTTAATTAATAAGAATTAATTGACAATTATGGTAATTGTGTAATTAATTTTAGATAAAGTTGTGAGGTATATAGGGGTAAAAGATGGGAAGTAATTTTTTTTAAATTAATTAATAATTACATTTTTTTTTACTTTTTTAAAATTTTATTTTTGATTTTATAACACAGCATGACAGTACATTTCAACAACCGTGCAGCAAGCCGAACATTCCCATTAATAGACAGAGTCCAACAACTCCAGGAAGACAAGGCATTGGACATAACCACTTGGTGACACAGGCTCCAATTATATTTCACAATTATATGCACATCCTGCAGTAAGGTATTGCAGCACATCAATTAACAGAGCCATCTAAACCATTAACACGTTTAGCAACAATTTTCTAAATTCCACATCTTGCAGTTCTCAATGTTATGTTATGTTATGTTACTGGGTACTTATAAAGCGCACGGCTACTCCCTGGGGTGTCCCGGCGCTAGAAGAAAGAAAACCAGTGACAGAGCCAAACAGGACGCCCCGAGGGCCGCTGACCTATTGTGAAAAGAGCCAAGTTTTTAATCCACGTCTAAAGCTAAGGAGGTCCTGCACCTGATGTAAGGCTGGCGGCAGATTATTCCAAAGCTGCGAAGCTACCACCTGAAAGGACCGCCCGCCCATCCGAGATCGGGGGAACCTTGGGATTTGCGAAAGCCGCTAATTTGAGGACCTCAAACTTCTGGGAGGAACGTAGTGCTGGCATCTGTTTCTCAGATATAGGGCCCCAATATTATGAAAGGCCTTAAAAGCCAGAACCAAGGCTTTGAAATGTGTCCTCTTACGTACTGAAAGCCAGTGCAAGGACATCAGGTGAGGAGTCAGGTGTGTCCTAAGATCCACCATAAGTAAGGCTCTAGCCGCGGCGTTTTGCATCACCTGTAGGCGGCCAAGAAGATATTCATGAAGGCCTAAATAAAGAACATTCACATAATCTAGGCAGGACAGAATCAGCGCTTGTGCTACTGTTTTCCTATGGGAAACCGGGAGTAATGGGAGGAAGTTTCTCAACATTTTCAGTAGGCCAAAACATGTGTCTGCCAAGGCCTGGACCTGGGATTTCATGGACATGTCCGCGTTAATTTTCACCCCAAGATTCTTAACAGTTGTAGCTAGGGTGGCAGGAGGGGACATATTCTGTGGCCACCAATCACGCCACTCCTCCCCCAGATTATAACCAAAAAAGATAATTTCAGATTTTTCAGAATTGCACAGTAGTTGATTCTGTTTCAACCATTCAAAAACTGCTGACAGGCAGGTGTTTATCTCATTCCGATTCAAGGCCTCATCCTTACCGCATGTGAACAACAATTGTGTGTCATCGGCGTATGTCTTTGGCACCGTATTGTTCTGCCAATGGCGCTAAAGGGGCCATAAAGACATTAAACAGAGTGGGGCTCAAAATAGATCCCTGTGGAACACCTACATTCAGTGGTAGAATGGGGGCTGCAAAAGGGGGAGACCAGACTGTTTGCTGACGATTCTCCAGGTAAGATGTAAACCACCGCAGGACCGTGCCCCCTATGCCACAACCTTGGGGTCTACCCAAAAGGAGGTCATGGGGCACGGTATCGAAAGCTACTGAGAGGTCCAACAGTATCAAGACAGCCTTCCCTCCTTTGTCAAGTGTGGTTTTAATAGATTCAGAGATTTCCAGAAGGGCTGTTTTGGTACTGAAATTGGCTTGAAATCCTGATTGGCTGGGATGTAATACACAATTGGTCTCAACTAAGTCCGCAACAACTTTATTTACGTATTTCTCCAGGACCTTGGAGAAAAAAGGCAGCAACTAAATTGGCTTGTAGTTGCTGGCTACAGAAGGGTTGGCGGAAGATTTTTTTATTTTTATTTTTATTCCTCATATACCAATAATGGGCATTCTAGATAGGGAACCCCCCCACTCTCTCCTACATTGAGATGTTCCGGCTCCGGTGTTTGAGACCTGAGGAGAGAGAGAGAGGGAAAATACCACTAGCCTCTACTGTTTGCTTAGTCCACTCCAATCCTCTTTAACTGGATAGCCCTTTGTTAGATTGGAGACAAAGAACCAACAGTGCCCAGGTGAAATCATTGGAATATTTTCATCTGTTCCACCATGCCACGAGGGCCGCCCAGATCTTATCATAGCTAGTGCTACCGCATGCCATGCATCTTTAGTCTCAGACAGTTTATGATTGGCCGGCGCAGTACATTACGGGCCTAATCGAGACTCTCCAGAGTTTCTGTTGAGCCTTAAATCTAGTCTCGCTGATCTGAATATACCAATCATTTTGGGAGGTGATTTTAATTTGGTCTTTGACGCTACCCTAGACCGAACCTCTAGGGCCATTTTTACTCCTCCACACAAATCAAAAACAGAGCTCAAAAATATCATGAAAGATTTTAATCTATAGGATGTTTGGAGTATCAAAAATGGTATAAGTAGAGATTATTCGTTTTATAGCCATAGATACAGGCATCCCTCACGAATCGACTTTTTCCTCATAGACCAAGTATTACTCTCTGCGGTTGACTCTATATCATACACCCCAGCATTGTTATCAGACCATTCAATGGTAGAATTAACGATTAAGCTCATACAGGGAGAGCAAGTGAGACGGTGGACCCTTGACAGATCCATACTCTTAAAACAGAAAGTAAAAGACGACCTTGTGAGGCAGGCAGTCGAATATTTTAGGTTTAATAGGGGCACTGCATCTGACCAAATTGTTTGGGAAGCCTTCAAGTCTTACTTGAGAGGTGTTTTTACCACTATTATGATTGAGAGAAATAAGGCTAGTAGAAAAGCGGAAGAAGAATCCCTCTCCAAGATAAAACAAAAGGAACACCACTTACAGAAGGCCTTCGTAGATCAGCAGACCAACTTGGCTGTTATACAGAGTGAGCTAGATTGTTTAAAGGCTAATCAGGCTAATCTCGACAAAATTATTAAAGATAGGTGGGATACAAGCAAACTGCAGAATTTCCTTTATGGAGAAAAATGCGGACGCATTCTTGCATGGAAGGCTAGGTCGGATAGGGTTAGATGCATACTGTAGGGGCCCTATCGTATGATAACGACCAGATCTCAGAAGATGCTAAATTATCCATGCAAAATCTTTATACAGAGAATAATGTTTTCTCAACTCAAAGAGCAGTAAACTGGTTAAAGGAGCTTGATGTGCCACAGCTAACGGAGGCAGATAGTGCCTTCTTGAGTTCAGCCATTTCAGAAGGCGAGGTATACAATCAGATAAAAAGAATGACCAAGGGAAAGGCAGCCGGCCCAGATGGGCTTCCTGTAGAAATATATCAAATAGGCTCTGATATAGTCGTCCCTGTTCTAACGACTTTATTTAATAAAATACACCTGGCAGGTGAGACTACTCCACAGACCTGGTCAGAAGCCACAGTGACTTTGATTTCGAAGCCTAATAAAGACCATCTGATCATTGAGTCCTTTAGGCCAATCTCGCTGCTAAATACTGATTATAAAATCTTTGCAGGGGTTTTGGCGGCGAGATTGGCTAAAGTTATTCAATCTGTGGTACACGAGGATCAGAGGGGCTTTATGCCGGGTAGGCAGTTGAATGAACTGACATTTCAGGCAATTGCTGCTATAGATGTTGCTTCCGATAATAAATCTCCCTTGACCATTGTAGCAATTGACGCCGCTAAGGCTTTCGATCAAGTCAATTGGTTGTATCTATGGGAGGCACTATCTCGATTTGGTATCCCGATAAATTTTATATCGTCGATAAGAGCACTCTACTCTAATCCAAAGGCTAGAATTCTTGTGAATGGTCTCCTTACGGATTGGGTCAGAATATCGCGTGGCACCAGGCAGGGATGTCCCCTCTCCCCGTTATTGTTTAATTTGCATATTGAACCTTTTGTTATTCAGTTAAGATCAGATCCTCTGATTAAACCCTTTAACATCGCAGAACTAGCTTTGAAATTTGCTCTATATGCAGATCTTTTAATGTTCACTTCCAACCCAGTAGAGGCAATTCCTAGACTTTTCGACCAGGCAGAAGCCTTTGGGGAAATCTCGGGCTATAAAATTAATAAAGAAAAAATAGAGATTATGCAGTGGAATCAGGAGGTGATGTTTTCGGATGCAAAGCCACAGATGAGATATCTCGGAATACATCTGGCTCAGGATATCACAGAGATTTCTAAAATAAACCTAGACGGAGTCTATAAGGAGGTCTGCGCTCTCTTACAACGCTGGTCAGGTCTCTCGTTGAATATCTTTGGGAGAGTGAATTTAATAAAAATGGTCATTTTGCCTAAGGTCACCTTTTTGTTCAATTCAATACCTCTAATGTTTAGTCCGAAGGATATAGCTAAATTGCAGGGGAAAATTGGTTCTTTCATTTGGAATACGAAAACATCAAGAATCTCCTGGAAGAAATTGAGGAGAAATTTGAAATCAGGAGGGTTAGCTTTGCCAGATATACTCATTTATTGCCACTTTTTCCATTTTAAAAATTTTAGATCAATGGCAGATAAGGTCGATACCTCATCTGTAGGCCAATTATTTCAGGCATTATTACATGGCATTCCTCAAGGGCATGAATACTTTCTATTTAAGTTTGGCGATCCCATGTTCTATAAGAAAGTGAGGCTAAAGATTTTGGGAGCGGCTCTGAAAAATTGGATGTTTCTTAGAAAAAAGTTGGGAATTCCCTATTATGCGCCCCAGGCCCCGATATGGGATTCCCCAGGGACACCTGAGTGCCTTAAGGATCAACTATCGCGTCCCCTCAAAATATCAGGCATAACACACTGGCGTGATTTACAAAACAACTCACAGCTCATGGGCTGAGAATCCCTTTTTAGGCTGACGGGGTGGGCCACTATACCATGGGTTGTTAATACACCTAATCCAAAATTTGATTTAGTAAATAGAAAGGGGCGGATGGAAAAAATATGTATCCTTCTGGTATGGGGCCATGATGGAGTCAGAGGGAGTGACAGAACCAGAACTCCAAAGGCTATGGTGTGATACAGCGGCTTTGGATTATACCAACTTGAAGGACCTGTGGATTGACTCCTTTGTTATGCTAAACACAGTGGTTAAATCAGCCCCTCTCAAAAGGAATCACCTTTTCACCCTGTACAGAGCTTACATATCACCCCAAAAATTAGTTAAAATTACGAACCTAGAATACTGCTGTCCACGGTGTAAATTCCCTGCCGCTGATGATCTTCACATGTTCGTTGAGTGCCCAAGGCTTACAATCTACTGGTCCAAAATAGAAGAGTTTGTGGTTGAAGTATTGGATATACAATTTGTGATCACTCCGAGGATAATTCTGTTTGGGTTAGTCTTAGAGTACCATCTCAATGACATGGCGACTAAATGTATCTTTTATGTGATGATCTTAGCAAGGCGGGAAATTTGCAGGGCCTGGAAGGAAGTGAATGACCCTACCTTTTCAGATTGCCCGAAATATATTATATACATAAGTGAGTCCGACATGGCCTGCGATGGAAGATTTTTTTAGGAGGGGGAGAATTTTCCCATGCTTCCAGCTATCCGGCATCACTCCATCAGCCAGAGAGAGGTTCAGGACCCTGTTGACAGCTGGGTTTATCACCTCTGCAACAGCTGCCAATATTTTAGCGGGGCAGGGGTCTGAGGGTGAGCCTGATTTTAATGATTTCATTATTTTGAGGGAGTCATCCAGCATGATTGGAGGGAAATACAGTAAAGATCCGCCAGCGTTGGGTAAGGCAAGGGGGAGCTTACCAATAGTGGCTGCTAAGGCAGTCGGTGCTTCCCCAAGCGTAGCTTGAATGGTAGTAATTTTTGTATAAAAATAATGTGCAATGCGGGTCGTCCATTCATTAGTGGGAGTAAAAAGACTCTTGGTAGCACAGGGGGAGGAGAAGTCTTTAACAATTTTTAACAGTTCCTTGCTTTTGTTGCTTGCTTTCTCTATTTTTAAAGACAGGAAGCTCTTCTTTTCCAAGCAGACTTTGACGTAATGGACTTTTAATGCCGCTTTGTACACTAACTTATCCCCGGAGCTGAAATTCTTCCTCCAGACTCTCTCCAGACGTTTGCATGTACTTCTGCTTTTCCTGAGAGTCCCCGTAAACCATGGAGCTGAGGCTCTACCATCCTTAGCTACACGGGACTTATGAGGGGCAAGCTCATTCGCACGAGATTCCAGCCAACTTTCTAGTGAGCATACATCATACATTAAGTTGCCACTATAACAGATAGGATGAGTTTTGAGTGCACTATCAAGTGCAGCCACAGTCATCTGATTAAAAGATCTAAAACGTCCGGTGCAAGGCCTCTGGCCTACAGTATGTTTGAGACGGAGGTGATTTCTTGCTTACTCTGAAAGTAAGTAAGCAATGGTCTGACCAAACAGTAGGGCAGGGCGGGTCCGTTTTAATCTTATCCTTTGAAAAAACCTGATCAAGGATGTGGCCCCTTTCGTGAGTGGGGGAGTAAATATATGGGGTCAGGTTTAGCATGCTAAGAGATTCATACAGTTTCAAAGGCTGGGGGTCAGTACATTGATCCACATGGATGTTATAGTCTCCTAGTACGAGTCATTGTTCATAGTTTGCCACCATAGGTGCAATCGCGTTACCTAGTGACTCCAGGAAACGGGTCGCCGGCCCATGTGGCCGATAGATTACAGTACCTGCAATTGACTGGTGGGAAGATACCCGTAGCAAGAAACCAAGACTCTCGGCACCTTCTAACTCTAGAGAGGGTAGAGTTGTGCAAGAGAACACATTTTTGTAAATTATGGCTACTCCTCCACCCCTACCACCCAGCCTGTTCTTTCTTAGTAACAGGTAGCCGGAGGGAATGGCGTTTGCAACAGTGGGGTTGGAGCATTCATGAAGCCATGTCTCAGTTAGAAACATATCAGGTTTAAGCTCAGTGAGAGTGTCAAAGATTTGAAACTCGTGCTGTTTCATAGAGCGTGTGTTCAGAAGCATAACTGAGGTCGTTATTGGCCAGAGCATTCTGCAGCAAAGGGGGGAGGTTGAGGGGGGGGGGGGTGTGCCCAGAGTTCGAGAGCTCGCTAACCTTCCTACGTCTGAGGGGGACAAAGCTACCCAATTACAGACATTACATTGGAGGTCCTTCGTACCGGCCACAGAGGATGAATGGGGATGGCAACTCACACAATTACCAATTGCCAACAAACATTTCCTGCTGTAGCATACTCGGCTGTCCCTTGGATACAAGGTTCTTGGTGTACATGAACCAGAGTTTCTAGCGCCGGGCGCCTCTGGGACGCTGACGGGCGCAGACGGGCTTGCCTTTGGCCCGCCTTCGGCGCGTTCGCGCAGCGTCCCGTTTTAAAGGCCCCAGGGTGAGCAACTAGACCGTGTCTTAACTAAAATGGCAGGTCGTTCCATTTTCGCCCAGATTCCACCTTCCCATGGTTCGATTCCCACCGCCCACCACACAACAAAATTCCCAGTCAGAGGTCAGTTAAAATACAGCTCAAATTTTTAAATATTACAAGGCACCAGAGAAGAAATTCAGCCTAGCAGTTTCACAAGGATTAAAAGCAATGTGCAAAAAGCAAATGTTTTAGCAGCAGCGAGGAGGTGCAGCTGTCTGCACTACCACGGTACCATGTCATCGGGAATGAACATCCGTTTCCCAGGTCATCCGCAGCAGCCGGGGAGCTCACTACACCTGGCAATCTTCATTACCATTTTCCGTGTCCGTTGTGTCCAGCTCCCGCTGGAGAAGATAACTTTGCAACGGCCCCCAAATGTCTCTAGGTCTGGACAGCTCAGGAAGCAATTCTGCATATATAGTTGTCTGTTCCTGGCAATACATTAGTCACTGCCTACAACTGGTCTGAGCACCCAACAAAGATAAGAACATCGCAACATTTGAAAGTATAGCTGGCACCACCGGAAATCGTGCTTATACCAAAACATACACAGATGAACAAGCGACAGAAATTTACGCACTCATAAAAGCCACGAAATCTTTTGAGTCCCACCAAGGCTCCACAATTCAACAATTAAGACAACTGGAATTCATCATGCGTCGTGAACTTAATCAAAGACTACACGCGTCAACACTAATTCAATATCATAAACATCAACGCATCCCAAGAGGTTTAAGACTAGCAATTAAACCCCTTCTGTTTCGTCTCCAGCATAACAAGAACTTCATGGATAGATGGTACGCGGTATTAAATAAATGCTCGCTAGATCTAATTCTACTAATCGTGGAGGAATTATCCAAAAGCATAAAAGAACTAGAAGAAGAGATATTTAACCTACAGCAAGACTTATCTAAACGTATGGATGGAGAAGAATGGCAAAATGAATTAGACTCAATCAACAAAAAACTGGAGAGTTATGAGAAAGACCTGCAAGAAAGGAAACTAAGAAAATTTAAACGAGATACCATCGATTATCGTTTAAACGAAGTGTACACTTGGGCAGAAATGTATGCACAACGTCGTCCATCTTCTAAAAAACAATTCACCTCATCGGAAGAGAGTGTAGTGTCAGATGGAGATATATCCACTTCCAGAGCTCCAGTACAAAGAAAAGAAACACCCAGTATAGAGAAAGAGACAGCAACAACATCAGCTACACCCCCGACAACGATCTCCACTGAGGCTTTTTTAGAACAAGGCCAGCAGGCATCAAAAGCCCCGGATCCAACAGCAAAAGCGGGAGGAAATCAACAAAAACCAGGAGAGGAAAAACCAAAAGAAAAAACCAAACCCAATCTACGCAGCGGGAAAGTATAGTGATCAATATCTCATCAACGCAATTGACAAGCCAACAAATGAAAGTTTTGAACAAAGGTACATCTTTCGTCCCCACATATCAATCCAATTTGGCAGAAACAGAAATAGCATTTTACAAGTTCATGAGAAACATTAGATTGAAACACTTCTTTGCAAATGTCATCACTGAACAACAGGCTCCAACGAACAAGGAATATGTGGAATTCAAACCCAAAAGCAATTTTGTAGCTCCAGTATCCCACAAAACATTGGATTTATTTGAAAAGCTTGTTCTGCTGGACATTCACAAACTCGACTTTCAAGTCAAGCAGAAAACAAATTTTTCCAAAAAAGAAAGAAATATACTTCAAAAATTATCTAACCAGAAGGAATTAACATTCCAACGAGCAGACAAAGGGGGAGCCCTCATCATAATGAATACTGAATACTACAACAAGAAAGTCTTGGAACATTTAGCCGATGAGACCACATATCTGCGTTTGGAAAAAGATCCAACTCAAGAAATAACGTCGACCCTTGGAAAAATCTTGAATCACGCTAAAGATATGGACTGGATTTCTACCAAAACAGAGCAATTTTTGTCCAAACAAAACCCAAAGAGACCGCATTTGTACATGTTACCAAAAGTACATAAGAACTTATATGACCCTCCCTTCAGACCTATCGTCTCAGGTGTAGGATCGTTATTTGAACCATTGGGCACATATATTGACTTCTTTCTTCAAAAATTCGTTCTAAACTGGAAAACCACCATTAAAGATACCACAGATTTTTTGAATCAGCTCAACAACTTGGATCTTAACAACAGCCAACATTGGATTCTATGCACGATTGACGTGACATCTCTGTACACATCTATCCCTCTAAAAGAAGGCATTGAAGCGATGGAATGGGCACTATTACAGATGGAAAACATAGGCGCCAATCAAATTCTACTACTAGAGCTCTTAACATTCTGTCTTCAACACAGCTATTTTAAGTACAAAGATGACTTTTTTCTACAAATAAGCGGAACCAGCATGGGTTTTGGAGGTGCGCCAACCTACGCGAATATTTTCATGGCCCAATTTGAGGAATTGCACATTTTCTCAGACAACAAATGGTCGGATCATTTGATTCTATATAAACGCTTCATTGATGACATTGTTTTAATCTGGGATGATTCTCGTGAAAACTTGGAGCAAAACATAAAGAAACTCAATGAAAAGAATGCTAGAATCCAGTTTACCCATTCAATCAGCACCACAGAAATAACATTTCTGGACGTAAAAATAACAAAAAAAGAAGAAACATTTACTACCAAAACTTATGTGAAACCAACTGACAGAAACAACACTCTATTATACCAGAGCTTTCACTCTCCTAAACTTATTGAAAATTTGCCGTTTTCTCAAATGATACGAAGCAAAAGAATATGTTCGACTTCAGAAGCACATGATGAGGATATGCAAAGACTAAAGAAAAGATTCATGGAACGAGGTTATCCTACCACATGCATAGAAAAAGCGGAAACACGAATCAAGGCGATCAATCGTGAAAATCTGCTGATAAGCAAAAACAAAACTGCCAATATCAACCGCAGCGTGTTCGTATCCAAGTTCTCAACACGAGCAATCAACATAAGGAAAATCATCAGCAAAAGGTGGGAACTTTTAGAAAATGATGAGGACTTTCACAACATCTTTGAATCCAAACCGCTATTTGCATACACTAGAAGTCGCAACTTACAAGAACAGTTAAAAAAGATGACCAAGCCAAACAACATCAATCACAAGGGGATGCGCAAATGTAACAACTGCGTCCACTGCAACAATGTTATGCAACAGGATTTTGTAACCCATCCCAGAACTGGAGAAAAAATCAAACTTAAACTCACAGCTGATTGTAACTCGAACTTTGTACTATACTGTATAAAATGCCCATGTGGCCTAATGTACATAGGCAAAACTGAGAGAAAGTTGAAAATAAGGATAGGAGAACACAAAAGCATGATACGCAATAAAAACATGAAATCTAATCTGGCAGCCCATTGGATAACCCACAATCACAATATCTCCCAAGTACGATTCATGGCTTTAGAAAAAATTGACCAAAGAGAAGGAACAGACAGTCAGAAACTTTTACCTCAAAGGGAAATCATGTTAATTAAAAAATTCCAAACAATGGAACCGATGGGTTTGAATGACAAACTGGATTTAGGATGTTTTCTATGATTGTGTAAGCAACATAGTACTTAACCTAAATTGCACATGGTTAGGATATTTTTGATGTGTATATACTTGTCAAGTAAATAATGTAGGCAATGAATTGAAAGTCTTTTTGTATATACTTGGATTGTAGATTTAAGGATCCATATTGATTTCCAGCTTAGTTGAATCGTCATGTCTGTACATTTGTAATTATCACTGCATTCATTTGAACATAACTATGTAGACACCTCGATACCTTTTTTTCCCACAAACACAGTTATATGGAGGTTATTTAGACTAGGTTTGCTCTTGAGTATAACAGCTTCGCCAGCCCAGTGCTTATGATATATATATTTATCCCGGCAGATCGTAATAGATCCAATATTAACGTTAACATAAATATTGGGGGCTTGGACCTCTATACAACCTCATTCTAATATGGCCGACAAGTTGTTGACCGTTTTAATAGTCCTTCCTTTTGTTTACCTCACACGATGAGCATGTCTCACCCATAGATCGCGATACGTAGAACTATCAGTACGCATCTTCTGAGATCTTTTCTTGATCAGGGTTACATTGATATTTAAACATATTCAAGGAGTAGCATTTCTCAGTTTACTCTGATCTACACTATTATCTCAATTACGGATATTCACGCCGCATTCACCCTTTTCAAACATGGCTGACACACCTAGCACTTGGTGTACAGTCCGTTTTCGCTTACCGTGATACTTAGCAACCGCGCAATTTAAAAAACCGGTGACTTACACCACATCGATCGCGAGGCACGGCCAAGAAGGATCTTTTCGAAAGCGTTCTATAAACCACTGGTAAGCATACTCCACCCTCGTATCTGGCAACACTTTGCTTCAGCGCTTTTAAAGACCCGGTTTTAAATATGGGTCTCCCATTGTTTTTCAGACACGCTGTTCTTGCGACTTTGAAGAACAGGTAATTTCTCGTTGATTTTCGCTATACTCACCTTCAATACCCATCACTACCGTAACATCATAGAGTCCCTTATGGATAATGTTCTTTACCCATTACAGAGTAGTGACATGGCTGAACTCCATTCATGCAGACAGTGAGGTTCATTTAGACGGTTGCAACACACATGTGAGTGAGCTTTATTTACTACATGAGAAATTGATCGATCAAAATGATTGTTTGCATTGTTAGTACAAATGTACATTAAGTAATCAGTATGCATTGATAATTTTTTCGTTTTTTAACTAAATCACCACAGAAAGCAATATTGTTATTGAAAAGTTATGCGTTTGTCTGCATTGTTAGTTCTAATGCACTTAGAGACAGGAATTAATTGTAACAGAGGAGCGTGGCACTCAACACTGAGTAGTGGCTATATTGAAAACAGTAAGCAGAAAGTAATATGCATATCATTTCTTCCACAGAGGCCCCCGAAGAAGGGACGCTGGTCCCGAAATGCATCGGGCCAACTAATTCAGCAATCGCCGATCATCTGTCATGAATGTATTATGATAACAAAAAAATTTTTTTTGATTAGGAATTTCATGTATTGAAATACACTTTGCTAAGTTAGCAAAAAGAATGTATCAATATATAATGTGGAGTAATTCATGTTAAAGAAGGTCTCAGAATAAATATGAGAATTAAGTACAAAGATTGAACCAGAAGAATCATTACAAAGGGGGAAATAACGTAATCATTAGCTGTGCGCCTGGTATGGTTGTGATATTGTTACCACTAACCAATCCCCAACAGTTTTGATAATCTCAGGGACAGGCAGCCCAGAGTTACCAAGCAGCACGCAAAAGAAGGACAATAACTTTGACGAAAGTCACAAGCTAAACTAGTAAATACTAAGCAACAGGAGTGCTTAAGACCTACCCAATAATTTAGAATACATTAGATCTGCCAACCATTCTTTAAATGTAGGTGCCCGCCCCCTACCCCACCTGCAAGCCACCCTACGTTTTGCAAGTAACATTGACACAGCAAGGAATTTTCGATAGGGCTTGGGGGTCTGGGCAGTGTGGCCCTAGGAGGGCCAATTAATAATTAATATTAATTAACTCACAATTACGGTAATTGGGTAATTAATTGTAGGTGTGGGTAGTGGGATCTTAAGGGGTAAAGAATGGGAAGTAATTATTTTTTAATTAATAATTAGTGATTAATTAATAATTAATTATGATAACTAATTATTTTAGGTGGGGATTGTGGGGGTTGTAGGGGTAAAGGGTGGGAAGCAATTTATTTTTAATTAATGATTAGTTGATAGTATTAATTGATAATTAGTGTAACAACTTTTTGTGGGTGGGCTTCGGGTTTATAGGGTTGACGGGTGTGGAGTAAATTAATTTTACTTACTGTGTAATTAGTTATGTACTATTAGATATTTAAATGAAGAAAAAAAAATTATTTGTGTAATTAATTGTTTCACAGTTTAAATTTAGGTGTGGTTGTGGGGATTATAGGTGTAAAGGTTGGGAAATTAATTAAATTGTGTTTTAATCAATAATATTCGTTTCATTGTTAAATATGTTAATTATGTTAATTATGCAAATACATTTTCTTTTTTATGTGGGTTGTGAGTTGTGTGGTGTTATAGCGTAGGAAGTAAATAGACTACATTGATAATGTTTTTGTTAATAAATAATTTCTACATAAAAATATGTACTTGTTTGAAAATGATTTTTAAAATTTTATTTAATATAATATTTGTAGGTACTTGTGATATGTATTTAAAACAATATATATTTTTTATATTAAATATCTTTTCATTTATATTTGTAAGATGTCTTTTTTATGTACTTTTAAAAAATATATATTTTTATTTTGTTGATGATATTATATTTGTTTTTAATTTTGAACTGACTGGAGTAAGAATAGTAATTTTTACCCATCCGCTATCCAACGTTTTCCCTACTGTTGCACTCAGAGTGGGAATAGTAATTTTTACCTCTTCGCTATCCAACACTTCCCTACTATAGTGGGAATAGTAAATGATATTCCTCCACTATCCATGACTTTCCCTATTGTTGCACTCACTGAAGTGGGAATAGTAATTTAAAAAAATCATTATTTTTTATTTTATTTAATATAGTATTTGTAGGTATTTGTGATATGTATTTAATATTATATGTTATTATTTTTAATATTAAATATAATTTTATTTTTAACATTTTTCTATTTACTTTTTTAAATAAGATTTTTATTTTGTTGATGATATTTTGTTTGTTTTCAATTTGAACTAACTGGAGTGCGAATAGTCAATTGTACCACTCTGCTATCCAATACTTTCCCTACTGTTGCACTGACTGGAGTGGGAATAGTATATTTTGTCACTCCGTTATCTAACACTTTCCCTTTCGTTGCACTCACTGTAGTGGGAATAGTAATTTTTACCCCTCCGCCATCCAACACCTTCCCTAATGTTGCACTCACTGGAGTAGGAAATTTAAGTTTAAAGAATGTTAAATAGTTTAATGTTTTAATTTATAATGGAATGTTTTTTAAATAGATTTTGTTATTGGTATATGTATGCATGTATATATATATATATATACATATATATATTGTTGGAAAACGAGACAGCATCTGTGAGGTCTGCACAAATAACATGACATATTTGTCCTTCACTGGGAACCAAACACCCTAGGGCAGAGCCTGACTCTCAGAGGGTAGCGTTGCAGAGCAGTCGGAGGCTTACTCAAGGGAGGTGGTGTGGGCTAGTAATCGCCATTTGCAGGTGCACAAAAATAACACTCAATAATTGATTGTCCAGTCTGTACTTTGCTTTATAAAAGTAAGTACATTTATTAAACACACACACTACTCAATACTATGCACCAATTTACAAATATACATAAGCTGTTGGAATTACTTTGTGACATTGCATAACATCTCCACTCCTCCCGCAGGGGGGGTGGAGTCTAGTACCACCACTCCAATGTATGCACATCATCTTGCCCCAATGCAATTAGTTGGACATAACCTGGAGCGAGGGCCCTGCACACTGGCACCATCCCAGTGGCGTCCCCCCTCCCCATTACCTCAACAAGCATTAAACAGGGGTACACCTGCCTTGGTGACACATGACCCTGACTGAGCATCTCCTACTGACCATACAGTAGGCACCTCTACATCTTAAGGGCTAACAGTCTGGGGTCTTCACCTAAGCGCAGCAGCAAGAATACATGTTTACGCACACTTTAGAATGACAGTACTCAGCAGATTTGGATATCATTAAAAATGCATTGCAATTACAGCCACTAAAGGCATCACAGATGATCACAAGATTAAGTTGTAAATACCGTCAAATACCCTAGCAAGAGTGTCTAGCCACTTAAATCCACTTTGCTTATGACATCATCTTACACCAATACTTCACATTGAACATCAGTCCCTCTAAAAGAAATAACCATTAATAAATGCATTTCAGTGCAATTACAGTCTTCACCTCCAGAGGATGCCCTTCTCCAGACATCCCTAACTTAGCCATTCACTCCTTGATGCACTAGTCGATCCTCCTCCAGCTGTAGAACAGAAGTTCCAGCCAGAGAGGCGATGAACTGGTGACTGAGCCCTTGAGGGGTTATCCTTTTTAAGTCCCCATGACACTTAGGGGGGGGGGGCTTTTCCTCTTTGGGCTGGGGGAGGATGTGCTGCTCCTGCAGCTCCCCCTGCCCCCCCTTCAACAAATGAGGGTGACCCCCTCCTCTGGGGGCCACCAGTATCCAAGACAGAAGAGTTCCTAATGCCTTGCAAGGCATTCTGGGGCGCTCCATGCCGATTTCCCCTCATATTAAATGAGCGGCACTCCCGCTGTGCCGGGGAGAGCCGCGATGTGTGCTCCATGCTGCTTCAGACGTTGGTGGGAGGGTCCGCTCCACCCGGACCCTCAGGTGAGTCATTCGGCTCAGGGAGCCCACCCCCGGCCGATCTGCCGATTTTCTGGGTCTCGGTCCCGGCCGGGCCCCTGGCACCTCTCTCGCTCCTCTTGGGGAGGGGGGACCCCCGCATGCCCACACGTTGGAGGGCAGCCTGGGGAGCCCACCCCCGGCTGCCCCCGGCTGCCCCCGCCGGCTCCGCGCCCAGCTAGCACCCACGCGTGCTGCCGCGGGAGCCAGCAACTCAGTTCTGGTCTGCCCGCTCCGGCAGGCAGACGCGGGAGGCCTCTCCGGAACTTCTCCTTCGTTTCAGGGCCCGGGGATGGGATCCTGGGCCCCCGGACATCTTCGGGGGAGTGCGGCAACACTCCCCCACCTCCGCCTCACTGACTCCATGACTTCAAGAATGGGTCCCGGTCCCCCTCCATGACTACGGGGCCCGAGGATGGGGTCCCGGACATCTTCGGGGCACAACGGCGCTCCCCTGCATCAGTGGGGGCCAGGGTGGGCTCCTGGCGCCCCCTGGGGGCAATTTTCAAGGGGGTGTGACGGTGCTTCCTCGCCCCCCTCTTTCACATCACCGGGGGCCAGGGTGAGTTCCTGGCCCCCTGCTGGCATCTTCACGGGGAGCGCGACGGCGCTCCCGGCTTTGCTTCCTCCTGGGGCAGCCCCCGGGACCTGACCCACCCCGGGGCATCTCTGAGACCGGCGGCGGAGCCCCACGCGCTTCGTCATCGGTCTTCTTAGGGGTCAAAGGTTGCCTACCTTCCGGGGGCCATATCTCAGCCCCTGGGGGTTCGATCTGCCCCATTTCCGCGTCTTCTCGCTCCTGGTGGCGTCACCCAGTCACTGGGAGCACTCTCCTTTGTCTTCCGGGTCTCCAAGAGGGTGCATTCTGCAGGGAGCAGTTTTCCCTGGCTCCCTGCGCCTCTCTTCTCCCAGCACAGAGGCCTCTCCTTCTGCGCACCGGTCCTGGGCTCTCCTTCTGGCGCTGTTAGGGGCGTGGGAGGCAGTAAGGGGTGTCCTCCTTCCAACTGCCCATTGCACCAGGCTCCAGCACCTTTCGCCTCAGCAGACCACACCCCAGAGAGAGCTTCTCTTGCTGTGCAAGTACTTTTTAAAAGTTGAGTAGGGGGTTGGCAGGAAGTCTCTGTGTGTCCTATCAAACAGCGACACATCACTTCCCTGCCCCTGCTCCCTCCTTCTTGTCCAGCCTCTGGGTTTGTTCAAACATGGCGTCGTCCAGGGTTGCTGGCCACATGGCCTCTGAAACCCAACTCCTTCCCCCCTCACTGCCTTCCCTCCTTGGTGCAGCCTGGTGCCTGGCACCCAGCGACAGAGGTTGATGGATTGGCTTGTAGGTCCACATATCTTTTCTCCTTGGAGGGAAGATCTTCGCTCTGGGAAGAAAGGTCATTAATCTAACCTGCCAGGGCCAGACCCCAGCCAGGGACTCGGAGAAATATGACATTTCTGGACGACCCAAAAGCAGTACAAATATGACTTTGATCTCTGCAGAATACTAATTTTCACATCCGCTACACTGGACTTTAGAGCGTGCTGGAATCTGTAGGCCTTGTGGAAGTCATTTTAGCCATGGGCCCCACATCCCCATAGGGGAATAATGAAGTGAAAACACAGTAAAACACACTTACTTTCCCTGGCATGTTCCTTACCAGGGTATAAAGCCTATTCCATGTCACCACCCAATTCTGCATAAGTCCTGCCACACCATTCACTCTGTAGCTGCTCCTGGACTGCGCACACTAGGAATCTCCCCTGCGCAGCACCAACACGTGCGCACACGCATGTACACCAGTGTCTGCATGTAACCCGCACGGTGTCCCATACTCCAGCGGCCTAGTCAAGCCAGTGGTACACCAGTAAAATCTCCATGCAGTCTCCTTCATTAGGAGTTCAGTGTGGGTGAGTCCCAGATTATGAAGCTCAACAATTAGGTGCTCAAAAAGCGAAAAATCCAGGCGGATGTGTGTATCTTTCACAAACTGCCCCACCAGGGTTTTACAACGCACTCCAAGGACTGATGATGGATTAAACCCAGATCAGTTGACTGGGGGTGAGTGTTTGATTTGCTCCAACGCTCCGTCCATCATCCCCTTTGGTATTGCTTTGTTTGCCCTAAATTGGCAGGGTATGCCCAGACGTGGGTCCCTTGCTCACTTTGCCACTGGATTCAAGATAGCCTGGCTGATGAGGGTTATGAACCCGAAACCGGTCCCAAGATGCTTGTGGCTTGGCAGTTCGGGCTGGACTGTTCCCATGAGTCACAGGGTCAGACTGATTTGCATATGGCCATGTCTGAACTGGGGTGGTGGAGTGAGCTAAAGAGTGATGATGGATTAAACCCAGATCAGTTGACTGGGGGTGAGTGTTTGATTTGCTCCAACGCTTCGTCCATCATCCCCTTTGGTATCGCTTTGTACACAAAGTACAGCACTCGCTGGAGACTTCTGACCAAGTTTATTAGCACAGGACACAAACTAGACGCGTTTCTGCGACTGCCTTCCTCAATACATATATATACATACATACATGTGTATATATATATATATATGTATATATATATATATATATATATATATATATATATATAGTCGAGAACAACGGACTTCAGTAGGCGTGCAAGCCAACAGCTGTGGGGTGTTACTCTCCAACCAATAGGAGAGCAGGAGGAGATCTAAAGGCGGAGATGGACTGGTGCTGCATTTACGGAGGCATCTGATGAGGCGAATGGTCGCCGAAATACATCGTGTATCATGCCCAGTGTCAATTAAAGGCTTCCATCTGGATTCCCCCGTGTGGCCTCTTGCTTGTCTGTATTGGAGGAGCCTTGTTGGATATATATATATATATATATATATATATATATATATATATATATATATATAAAAATATATGCTTAAAGGAACGCTGAGTCTTCTGTTCAGGACATTACCAGTCTGATCATGACCTTTGTTGTTACAGCAACCCACTGTGGTAAGGAACTCGTAATGGGCAGCAGGGCGGACGTATCTACTCAAGATTTGCATATGAATAAGAACTCTTAATACCAGGATGCAATTTGCTGACACACCCACGGGGCGGGACTCATGTTACTGGGTATTTAGAGTCACGGCATGTTGCCTGCCCCCACTTGCCATCACCTGTGAACAAGGGAGCGTGGATTCCCGAAACGCGTAAGGAATACGAAAAATGGCATGCAGAATCCTGTGCTAACGAACGTTATTTGTCAGCTGCCTAACAGAATGAAGAAGTACTCACTGTACCTGGCTCTCCAAGTTGGGTTCTTTGTGTGTGATATAGATTATATATATATATATATATATATATATATATATATATATATATATATATATATATATATATATATATATATATATATATATATATATATGGCTCATAATCCTCAAACTCCTGTCGGCAAACCGCACTCGTAGGCACGTTGATTTTAACTCTCCTGTTTATTTACACAGAGTCGACAAACGCGTTTCGGCTGCAAGCCCTTCGTCAGTGTCGATTATCGCGCGCCGAGCAACAGTGTATTTAAGGGATATCACATGATTCTGGTCGGTGCATTACATAAAAGAGGGGACTTACAACATTCTTGCAAATAGTCGCGCCATATTAGAATGAGCAAATTTAAACCAATTAATGGACATGAAGGTGTTTGCATATGTATCACTCTGAATGCGCTTTGCAAGACTTTACCGTCAGGTATATTGCCGTGAATCGGCCGGTCATCCCGTTTCTGGGCATGCCTCAAAAACATTTTACATATTTTTAATATTTCAAATGTTTTCAAAATCGCATCACTTTATGCTTAGATTAATAATCTACATCTGGCAAATTGCCGGATTGTAAGATATCTAATGTATATATATTAATCACAGACTTCCGTTTTTCATGGTACATCGTCCGTGCAACCGCGGACCTCTGTAATGAAGCGGCTTGGGTCTAGTGCGAATAGGACTGTTGGTATTTTAATTGGAACAGACCCTTGCCCGCCCTGCAGGAATTGAGGCAGTACACGTACATGCCCGTATACTTTGAATTATGGAAGGAGACTGGATAGTGCTCCGGTATCAACATCAAAGACAGCAAGATACGGGTAAGTGCAAAGTGTGTGCCTGCACATAGACAAGCAGTAAGTAAGAACACAGGGGCAAAAGGATGCAAAGAGTTAACGGAATTGGTTAACTCTAAGAAGCTTTCAAGCGAGGACGCGTTATCAGCGTTTGAATTGATTTACACTTAAAATGGCAATGTTAAGAAATGCTAAACAGAGTGAGGTAGCAACAGAAACGTTTGAAACAAGCATATTAATGGGTGAAGATGAACAGGCTGAATCGTCCAGTAACACAGCCTCTACTATCAACAAAAAACAATTGTGGGATAACTTATGGAGATCACTAAAGCAAGAACAAACAAAGTGGTGGGAGGCCACAACTTTGCAAAAATACATCGACGTGGACCGAGCAACATGTGGCTTGAGGATATTTATTACCCAAACATTTAGCAACCCGGATCCGGAGTGAGTCGAAGAATGGGCGGCAAACAACAACAATTGCTCCACGATTATGTTGGCCTTCTGGTGAAGTATGCCAGAAAGGACTGTGAGCAACTAGCTAGTGAAACTGAAACTTTGACAAATAAATTAAAAGCTCTTTGTGGACAAGATGAATTCCAATCAGATATGGCAAAAATGGATATGAAATTGGATAAAATTGAAGAAGAAATTAAAGTCAAAAAGCAAAGGAAATTTCATCATAATCAGGTCGACTACGACAAAGGCCAGATCCAAACCTATGATAAATGATATGACCATCTACAAAATAGTGCTCAGAGTAAGAAAACAACGCGACAAAGAGGCAATGTTAAAGTCATCACAGGAGTCTCTAAAGAACAAGAATCTATTAACCAATAAAGTGAAATAGGAGAGAGTGATAACAGTGAAAGTGACGTTTCAGTGATTTCTGAACAGCCTGCAACAATAAGCTACATTTTTAACGAATTAACCTTGATGGCACAAGCAAGGATCTTAGCCCAAAACAAACAGAGTGCTACAGGTTACAGAGGTCGAGGTAGAGGAGGGACAGGAGATGCAAAAGTAAATGCAAGATTAAGAGAAGATTCGGAAAGCCCAGTGGGAAGCAGAAAAAGAAGGCAAAAGAAAACGAAGCAATGGATCCCAAAACAGTGATCAACCTATCAGGTCGGAATCTCAGCACAGCTGAGATTGAAGTTCTTTCTTTGGGGTTATCTTTCCGTCCCACCACACACCTTGACTACACGCACGGTTGCATTGATCTTTTTCAGTTCACACGTAAACTAAGAGTAAAGCAATGGTTTGCCACCAGAGTTTCCGATATGCCGGACAATACAAATGAGGTACCAAGTGATATCAATATTGGTTATATTGAATTGTTGCATGCAATGAATGAGCTTGAAGGTGACCCAGGGTTTATACAGCATCCCTATATAAACCTTATTAATCAGAATATTAGATTAGATCTAAGTCATGGTCACGCTTTAAACCAAAGTCCATCTTTTTCCCACAGATAACGAACGGGGCTATTAATGTGTTTGAGAAGGGCATGATTCAGGAGTTGAAAAACTTGTCTAGAAAGAAAAAGTATGGTATGAATAATATTACGAATGTACATATCCAGGCTATACATGCTTTAAAGAACGATGAAAATCTAGTTGTCAAAAAATCTGATAAAGGGGGAAATGTTGTGGTGCCGTCAAAAGAAATGTATTTAAAGGAGGCTAACAGCCAGCTCAATATTAAAGACATTTATGAAATAAGCACCAAACTGAAATATGAAACCATAAACAGGGTGTACCAGGAGCAACTAGGGGAGTGGAGAAAGAGGTCTTCTAGAATGGGTGGAATATGAATTTCTGAGATGCAAGGTTCCTAAGCTACCCACCCTGTATCGTCTCATCTAGAGGGAGCTGCTTGGAAAATACGTCACGGTATGTTGATTTCTATCTCCAGCCAGTGGTTCAGGGCCTTCTATCTTTTATCAAAGAAACAGGTGATTTTTGTAGACGAATTGATAACATTGTATGGGATGAGAATTATCTTCTCATGTGTCTTGACATCAACAGTCTCTACACATGCATCCCACACGAGTTGGTGATTGAGGCATGTCGGCATATTTTACGGAATAGATCGTTATCATACCCATTTCATACAGAAATGTTGATAGATATGATGTACACTTGCCTAACCCAAAATATTTTTACCTTTGACAGAGAGATATACAGACAAACACATGGAACTCCTATGGGGACCTGCTTCGCCCCCAGCTTTTCAGGTCTTTACCTCGACTGGTGGGAGGAAATGGGAGTAAGCAGTACGGATCTATTTGAGGAACATGTGGTACTGTGTGTACGGATTATTGATGATATCTTCTGTATCTGGAAAGGCAGTATTGATGTAGCCAATGACTTTGTAGATATTTTGAACAATAACACACTAAATCTTAAATGCAGCAGCCAAATGGACCATTGATTTTTTTGATTTCTGACTTAAGGTCAATGATAAGCATTTAGACAGCTATTTATTTAGAAAAGAAACAGCAGGGAATAGCGTACTGCACGCCCAGCGTTGCCACCCTGAGAATTTGATTCGGAGCATCCCTTTGGGCAAGTTATTAGGAGACAAACACAATTGTAGCATGAAGGATGTATATGATAAAGAGAAATCTATAATGATTGAGAGATTTCTCAAGAGAGGGTACACACTAACCGCGATCAATAAAGCTTGCGCAGGGGCAGAGAAGCAAGAAAGGAATGAATTACTGGAACAGAAGGAGAGAGCTGTCAGCGACTCTGATAATAAAATTAGGTTAATTACAACATTCCATAGACAATCGAAACAAGCAAAGAAATTATTACACAAATTCTAGAATGTGCTAAACACAGATGCTGTCTTGACAACATACATTGAGGATTATCCTCAAATCACCAACAGAAAAGCTAGATCGCTAAAAGACATCTTTCGAACCCTCAACACCTGAATTTAAGCGCACCAGCATTCAAGTATTTTACACTTGTGGTAGCTATAAAGCCACAATTGCAGGGAGGTAAAATGATCAGATTGCAAACCCTTCAAAATAACCAAACATGTATCGTGCACCACTGATCATGTGGTTTATGCTCTGAGGTGTCCATGTGATAAGTACTACGTAGGGAGTAAAATACACAAAGCCCAGAAATGCATCCTTGACCATCTCAGAGCAATCAAAAATTATGATAAACAATACTCTATAGCCAGGCACTTTAGATCACAACACAACCAAAACAGCAATCTCTTATCCTTTTGTGTATTAGACACTATTCCTGTGAGAGAAAGAGGGGGTGACTGGGTTCAGGAGCTTAGGTGCTTTGAATCACGGATTATAATACAGCATCATACTATGCACCCCAAAGGACATAATGGCGATGGCGATGAGGAATTGGCTGTGCACCTAGGGTAATTAGAAAGCCAGACCCGTAACATATACAAATGATATAAGCTGCTAACTAAGGGCCAGATGTAGGTGAGGGACATTTACCGACTCATAAATACAGAATTTTACCGATTCGGTATTTATGAATCGGTAAATATGAAGGAGGGACATGTAGCTAATTTCTAAATCAGAAATACCGAATCGGTAACATTCGGTATTTACCGATTCGGTAAATACCGAATCGGTATTTTCTATTGATTCCTATGGGCTGTGATGCCCATAGGAATCAATGGGAAATACCGAATCGGTATTTACCGAATCGGTAAATACCGAATGTTGCAAGGGTGCAGGGGGTGTCACTTTGACACCCTCTAGCACCCGAAGTAAAGGCATGTGTGACATGTGGCACACATACATGCCCTAAGGGCATGTCTGTGTGTCACATTGCACAGTGTGCATGCACAGATGTGCATGCACACCTGCATTCGGTATTTTACCACATAATAGGATTGTGTGGTAAAATACCGACTCTTAAGGGCCTGTGACACTCTCAGGAGTTACCGAATCGGTAAAATTACCGATTCGGTATTTTACAGAATCGGTAAATTTACCGAATCGGTAAATTTACCGATTCTGTACAATAATGGCCCCTACATCTGAAAACCCAAATACCGGTCGGTAATGGCCGAATTCGGCCGTTACCGACCGGTATTTGCTCTCCTACATCTGGCCCTAAGATCCTCTAGATTTTAATGAATTACTTTACTCTCACTGCTGTTGTTTTATATTGATTTGATGCGCAACTAATGAATAATTGATAGTTTACACAGAATGTTTAACTTATATTTATGTATATATTTTGCAGATTTCCCTCTGATTATTGTGACGCAAGTGGAAGGCAAAAGAGTAAAAGATATCTATAATTTGGAGACTGAAGCCATCACATTAGAGATAATACAATTAATGATTGGTAGGAAGGACTACCACATACACAAGATTATAAACCCAAAAGAGATAACGTCGAAGTACACCACTGATGACAGAACCAAGCTGGTTATGCACACATGGGCAAGATGGAAAGTACAGACTGTGATTGAGTTAATCCCCATAAACATTTTGTCAGTCGAGATGATGGGAACGGGGTTAGTGCTTTTGATTCTGTTGAACCGGGTTGCATAGGGTGTAGTAAACCCTTAACCTAGGCCCACTTGGGCACAATTGTTCCTTACAGACTTTCTAGTGTCAAATTGGTAATTTCAAAGTGGTGCACTTATTCCCTGTATTAAAAAACGTGTTTAACGGATATGGGCATGGCGCACTTGCGCGTGAGAGAGCGCATGAGATAAGCAATGCAATCACCTGCGCTTCAATGGAGAAATGTCATGCCTTGTCACACAAAGTTTTTCAAGTTTTCATTGAAAACTTTGAGATGTATGAACTTAACATGAAAAGGCTTTTCACATTTAATCAATTCTTTCGAGTTAAGCCGTTGAAGGAATTATTTTTGTAGTACATTACCCCCACGTGCAAAGTACATTAATTTGGAAAAAGTGAAACAAGTTACAGCGTGCATGTTTGCACGAATGATGTACCACGAAAAACGGAAGTCTGTTTTTATTGTTTATTATCAAGTTTGGTCACGTAGTGTATTATTTAAGAATGCTTTTTGTTGCAATATTGTTACTCGTGAGCAAGGAGTTTTGTGCTCCGAAACGAGTAGAGTTGCCTTGCCGTAAATAAACACACTTTTGAAAGCATTGGGCCACGGTGTGTTGTTCATGTGGAGAAGAGGGAACAACGCGCTTTTGGGATGTATATATATATATATATATATATATGTATATATATTTTAAAATTATATTTTTTACAACTATATTTATGACATCAATATTTTAGTGTCAATATTTTTGTACTTTACAATATCCATTAGAAGTATAGGATGTAGATATTTTTGACATCGATTTGTATAGAGATATTTTGGGTGTCGATATGTCATTAATGTACAAGGCAGTACTTCCCAATGGGGGATCGTATTGGGCTCAGACCAAACAGTCCAGAAGCGCAAATATCTCTCTCCTTTTTTTTTTCACGGTAGATTGAAAACATGGAGAGGGTGATGTTTAAACTAAATCACAAATTTCAACAAGAAGGCCGCCATGGTCCTCAACACCACTATGTCTGGAGAAAAAGGAAGCGTAGGGAGACTGCACAGAGAGCCTGGAACTCACTCACATGAAGAGCTGTAGTAAGTAAATGATGAGGAAGTCTGTTTTGAGAGTGAGAAGCCACTGTGAGCAACTGTGCATGGGTCAAGAATGGGTACACATAAGGAAAGTAAGGACCAAATTGAGATCCTTCTATGGCATCACAAACTGTTTGTGTGGTGTGGGGAACAAGTGCATCAAAGATTTAATGAAATATCAAAAAAGTAATTTAAACATGGACGACTGGTTTGCCAATTGCCAAAAAAAGCTAAAAGGGCAGCCAAATAATCTTTAAGAGTGCCAACTGCTAGTCAGTGTTGGGCAAAGATAAAAATAGTTTGGCTTGTAAGACGTCTGTACTGTGGACTCCATGCAAGGCCAGGAATTTGTCCCAGCAAAGAAGGTTACCTAGATGCAAGGCAACATTCACAACCTCAGGTCGCCGATCAAGTGCAGTGGACAGCTGCTGCTCAATGTTCACACAAATGTAGATGTCACAGGTTCGGGTGAAGAACCCTGCCCTGCTGTTGTCACAAAAGATCTTCCGTAGCTGCTGTCCGATTAGAGGACAAATGCTCATGCCCAGAAGTTACGGGTACTACACTGTCCTGACCCAAAAGGGGGCCACTAGGATGAGTTGCGCTCGGTTGGTACTGATCATTGCGAGCATTGGCAAAGCACAGGCGGAAAGGCATAAAGGAGTCCGAAGCCCCATTCTAGCCCGAATGAGTCTCCTAGAGAGATCATTCTCTGAAACTCCAAAGAGGAGAAGTCAGGAGACTGCATGTTCTTGATGGTGGCAAAGGGATCAAGCCAGGGCTCTCCTTCCTGTCAGAAGATGCACTCAATCAATCAAGCCAATCAATCAATCAAAGCATTTATATAGCGCACTACTCACCCGGGGGGTCTCAAGGCGCTAGGGGAGGGGGGGTCCGCTACTGCTCGAACAGCCAGGTCTTGAGCTGCTTCCTGAAGGCAAAGTGGTCCTGGGTCAGGCGGAGGTGGGTCGGGAGGGAGTTCCAAGTCTTGGCGGCCAGGTAGGAGAAGGACCTTCCTCCTGTTGTGGCTCTTCGGATGCGGGGGATGGCGGCGAGGGTGTGGCCGGTTGATCGGAGCTGGCGTGTGGGAGCGTAGAAGTTGAGGCGGCTGTTGAGGTATCCTGGGCCTTGGTTGTGTAGGGCTTTGTGTGCGTGGGTGAGGAGGCGGAAGGTGATTCTCTTGTTGACCGGGAGCCAGTGCAGATCCCTCAGGTGTCCGGCGATGTGGCTGTGGCGGGGGATGTCCAAGATGAGTCGTGCTGAGGCGTTCTGAATCCGCTGGAGTCTCTTCTGGAGTTTGGCGGTGGTTACGGCGTAGAGGGAGTTGCCGTAGTCCAGACGGCTGGTGACGAGGGCCTGGGTGACTGTCTTCCTGGTCTCGGTGGGGATCCACCGGAAGATCTTACGTAGCATGCGCAGGATGTTGAAGCACGACGAGGAGACGGCGTTGACTTGTCTGGTCATGGAGAGGGAGGAGTCCAGGATGAAGCCCAGGTTGCGTGCGTGGTCAGTTGGTTTGGGTGCGCTGCCCAGGGCGGGGGGCCACCAGGAGTCGTCCCAGGCGGAGGGTGAGGAACCCAGGATGAGGACTTCCGTCTTGTCCGAGTTCAGTTTCAGGCGGCTGTTCATCATCCACTTGGCTACGTCTGTCATCCCTTCGTGTAGGTTGGTTCTGGCGGTGGCGGGGTCGTTGGTGAAGGAGAGGATCAGCTGGGTGTCGTCGGCGTAGGAGATGATGTTGAGGTTGTGTTGGCGTGCGATGGCTGCGAGGGGGCTCATGTAGACGTTGAAGAGGGTTGGGCTGAGCGAGGAGCCTTGTGGGACGCCGCAGATGACTTCGGCACCACCTCATGATGCAGATCCCATTTGTCATCCATCAGGCATCAATGCCTGAGCTAGTAGGACTGGAGCGCAAAGATCCCACCAGATGGTTGCCCTGATGCTCCAGCCAACTCCAGAGGCGCAGTGGGTCTTGGAACAGGATCGAGGCCTCACTCTGCCCTGCTTGTTGCAGTACCACATGGTGCGAACCTGCACATGCCTTCCTGTGATGGATGGCAGGAAGGCCTTTAATGCCAAGTGAATGACCCACAGCCCCAACAGATTCATGTAGAGTCGGGTTTCCGACAAAGATCACCCTTCTCCTCTCCTCTTCCAGATGGCTACTCCAGTTCAGCAGGGACATATCCCTCATCACTTTTTTATTTATTTATTTATTTATTTATTTATAAAGCGCCAGAATCGACCCCCGAAAGGGGTATCTCTGCGCTCTAGAGGGGACACCAGAAGGAAAAAACCTAACCGCTAGGGAACAGAGGTAAACAGAAAGGTCTTAAGCTGTTTCCTGAAAAGAAGATGATCCACACATTGTAAATAGGGTACCGGAAGCTTATTCCAGTAATAGGGTCCCAGATAGGATAGGGCCTTCCCACCTTGTCTGGCTCGTTTAATTCTAGACACTTTGAGAAAATGTTTAGATTTTGAGCGGAGAGACCGCCGCGGGGTGTAAGGAATACATTTATCTGCCAGGTACCTGGGGCCAGAGTTGAACAAGGCCTTGTGGATGGTACAGTAGACCTTAAACTGCACACGTTTCCGTATCGGGAGCCAGTGGAGCTGACAGACCAGCGGTCGAGAGGCCGTTCTGGGTGCTGCATTCAGGATCAGACGGGCCGTCGTATTCTGGACAACCTGAAGACGGTCCAGGGCGATCTCGTTAGCTGATAGCAGGAGACTATTGCAATAATCCAGGCAGCTTAATATAAGCGACTGGGTTAGCGTCTTCCTGGATAAGTCAGGGAGCAAGGGAAGAATACGACGTAATAGACCCAATACAAGGAAGCATGAGCAGGCTGTCTGAGCAGCATGCTCTTTCATGGTGCGGGTCTGTTCAATGCAAAGTTTTTCACGCAGGTTTTTGGGGCCGGGGGGCTGCCTAGGTCTGAAAGCCGCCAGTCGGGAGTCCACAATAATTGAGCTTACCCGAAAAGCATTATTTCCGTCTTCCCCACATTGCACTGTAGAAAGTTACTCCTCATCCACTGAGAGATTTCTCTCATTCCCGGGAAAAAGGTGGCCTGCACCGAAGGGGTATATTTTGTGAATGGAAAAAGTAGTTGGGTATCGTCCGCATAGAAAGCAGGGATAAACCCACTGTTCCTCAGCAGATTGGCCAAGGGAGCCACATAGATATTAAACAAAGTCGGGCTCAAACAAGAGCCCTGTGGAACTTCCTTGGACAATTCTGTTGTAGCTGAACAATATGAGCCAAGGTTAATCGCCTGGGAGCGAGAGGAAAGAAAACTCGTCAACCACTTGAGGGCCAAGTCTCTGAGTCCAACCTCCTCCAATCTCCCGAGCAAGATCCTATGCGAAACCGTGTCGAACGCGGTGGATAGATCCAACAGAATCAGAATCATAGAGTGGCCTCTATCTAGGGTCATCCTGATGCTCTCGGTTACCTCTAGTAGGGCTGATTCCGTGCTGTTTGGGGCAAAAGCCTGATTGAGATGAGTCAAGGCTCCCCGTCCGTTCGACATGGTTGGAGAGATGAGTGTTTATATGTTTCTCCAAAAGCTTGCCCAGAAAAGGGAGGAGAGAGATAGGACGGAGATTGGAAAGCTCAATCAGCGGGGCCTTGGTGTTCTTGCGGATAGGCATAACCTGTGCTGCTTTCCATTTCACAGGGACCACAACTTCTCGCAGGGAAAGGTTGAGGAGATGAGCAATGGAGGACAGGTGGCTGGCAAGAGAAGCAGTAATTTTTGCCGGCATATGATCCTGAGGTGATCTGGATTTAACCAAGTGGATCATTGGCTCAGTCTCAGCTTGTGTCACCTGGGGAAAGCTTCCCTGCAAATGAGTAGCTACCGGCCCGGTTTTTACGGGAATCGTCAGCGTATCGGAATGCTCCCCTGATTGAACAATTTTGTCATAAATGGTCTCGATTTTTTGTGCAAAAAAAGTGCCAATATCATCGCACAATTTTTGCGTTGAGACCGTCAAGTTCTCACACGCCTTAGGATTCGAAAACGACTACAAGATGCGGTATAGTACCTTGGGGTCATTATTGGCCTGAGATAATTGTAGGGCTAGATCTTTGGAGGCAGCCTTGATTTTCCCATGATAGTCAGCCAGGGCCACCTGAAATCAAATTTTATCCGCCTCTTCATGAGTTAGACGCCACGGTTTTTCATGCTTCCTACAGATTCGCTTCTGCATGCAAAGTGAAACAGAATACCAGGTGTTCTGGGGAAGCTTGGGCGTACTAGGGAAGGATTGCAGGGGGGCTAACTGATCCACGGCACTGAGAACTGACATGTTGTACTTGGCCAGTGCCTCCTCAGTGTTGTCTAGTTCTGATATCCGTGGCTCCACAGAGGTGGCTTTAAAGCCCTCTGAAGTAACTTTCTTCCATTGTCTAAAAAGACCAGTAGTACCATTAATGGCCACCATCAGCTCTAGGTGGGGGAGGGAGCTGAACAGATTACAGTCGAGCAGCCCCAACTGCAGAACTTGATCAGTCTCCTTGGAAACTTGGATGCTATCTGACAGGTTACCTTGGTGGAAGTCCCACCGAGACTTCACATTCTACTGCAAGACCCTTATATACCACCTGATGAAGTGGGCAAGCAGGATGCAGGAGGACAACAGGCCTAGGCATCTCAGAGTTGCTCTCACCAAAATCCTGGACCGAGGATGAAACACTGGATTTATAATCCGAATGTCTTGGACTCATCATGAAGGAGGAAAGGCACTTAACTGCACTGCGTATAGAACAGCTCTTTTAAGAGGGTGCATCTGCGAAGAAGTCAGGTGTGACTTCAGCTCATTGATTGAGAACCTAATGATGTAAAGACATTCGCCATAACGAATGACTGTGGCGAGTCCGCCTTGAAAAGTGAGCAACTAAAGATAGGCAGAAACAGCCATCATCACTTTTGTATACACCCAACGGGCATTAATGCTGCAGGGGAGCAAGGCAAACTGAAAATGCTCCAGTCCGACCTTCAACCAGAGATACCATCTATGGGACAGCCCAAAGGGCTAATGAAATGATGCATCCTGCAGGGCCTAAGTGACAATCTAGTCGCCATGGACTAGGACAGACAGACCTTGGGCCAAAGTGAGCATTTGATTTTATTCTTTCAGGAGAAGTTATTTAGTAGGTGAAGACCCAAAATAGAACAAAGGCCTTTGTCCTTCTTCTGCATGAGAAAATAGCTTCAGTAGCAAATTGTTCCTACCTCCAAGGCCGGCATCCTCTCGATGGCCAGTTTGACAAACAGCCTGCACTTCTTGCAACAAGATGGATAGGTGCTCCGCCCCTCCGAAAGCTGTTCTGATGTCGAAGGGTACTGACATGTGTCAGAAAAAAAGAATTGTAGGGCACAGTCCTGATGGACGATCTAGGAGACCCATGTGTCAGAAGACCTGCCACTCTGGAAAGAAATGCCTGATCTTGCAGTGTGCAGCTAAGGGCGAACTAAAGTAACTAGAAGTGGAGGTTGCAGGGACAGAGAGAAGGTGAACTAGTGCTCATGGTGACCTGCATGAGGTCTGTTTGATCCCAGCCCTCAGCCATGAAAGAACTGGGCCGATATCTGTAATGGTGGCGGAGCATAAGGATACCTTTACACCAGCCCCTTGGAGTAGCCTCAAAAGGGTAAAGACTGCTAAGGAAACTTGCGGGCAGGTGTAGAAAGGCCCAAGGAACCTGCTGTGAATCTGCTCTCTTTACAGCACAAGAGGACAGATTTGGTCTTTTCGCTAAAGTGGCAGAACCTTTCAAAAGGCATATCCATTGGAGAGGCTTGCATGTTCCCAGAAAAGCCAGTGTATCGCATCCACGACTGGCAACAAAGCACCACACTAATGTCCACTGCATACCCATTGAGCTGACCCGCACTGGAAAATTGCCAGCTAAAGTGTACCTTCAGGAATCAATTTGCACTCTAGGTCTGACAGACGCCTGGAGCACCTCAATGGTCCATCCGGTTTTAAAAAAACAGTAACAAAGTCAACAAGACTATTATCAGCCATAGAGGACAAGAAAGCATTATCTAAACAAGCTCATGGCTGGGTTGTCCTAAATAACTATGATGTCCTCAAACCCCAACCCTATCTCAAGGCCGGGAACTAAGATTGCGACTAAGGAAAAATTCTTACGGCTCCGATTGGGAGTCTGCTCAATCAGTCTCTTTTTACCGCCTTGGGAAAAAAGAGGAGGAGATCAGCCTTGTCGTCTGTGTGTTTGCGACATGGAGAACCTTACTCACATTGTATGTATTTGCAACAAGCTAATGGACATAAGGAAAACCCTGTTAAAACCATTTTTAACCAGCACGGACTAAGGTCCTGCAGGCAGGCGGTGATGATGTGCTTTAACCCCACTTTAGTACAGCTAAACGGCCACCTACAAAATTATTTGACTTAACAACGTTACACAAAAAAAATCTAAGCTCAGCAGTTAAGATCAAACCCTGGCAAGCCCCGCAATGCTAAACAATGGCACTGTATATTGGCATTAGGATGTCACAACCAGGGGCAACAGGGTCTCGTTATTTGCTGTAGGCAAACATCTTGTCAATTTAAACAGACAGGTCTTATCAAACAGACTTTTTATCAGACTGAGTATTAACTGTGTCAATGAAGCAATGAACCTCCGAGATCAATTTTAACTTTTATACACAAAACCAAGCAACTTATTTTAAATTTTGAAATTCTTATACTAGTGCAATGTTCTTTAATTTTATCATTGATGTACAGTATGCAATGGCTTTAACTAATCACGCATAATTAAATGTACTTACTTACTCGCTGCATACCCCAAGCAGTTCGTTTTATGCAGGCCAGTCCTAGCACATACTTTACTGCATACCAACCATCCTGAATGGTTTAAGCTAAAGAGGCCCAAAACTCTCACAGGACTACCAGCAAGACCTCACCAGCCATGTCCGAAAGGAGTGCATGCATATAGCAGCTTAATAGGCAGAATGCATTGCCAGATCCCAACGTCGCACTGGTGGAGAACAAGATCCACTTTACATACACCTCAGTCCTTTTTGACTAGCTGTCCGAAGGGGTCGAAGGCAATGATTTAGGGTTAACTTTATTAGTGGATGCTTGGACCACCAAACTCTCAGGAGTCAGATGCAGTGTAAGAAAGTAACAACTCAGATGAGACTGGCCATGTGTACAAACCTTCGTAAGGACAGTCGTCTTTGGTTCCTCTAAGGGTAGCAGTAGGTCCAGGACCTCGTCTGCAAGTCTAATCACTAAAGCAAAGGATGCTCTCTCCTCTGTAGGGGTGCTAAGGGGCGACATCAGAGGGCTGTGTTAAGCATTTGTTGAACACACTCCTTTAAGAAATGATTACACACACACTCAAAGACTAAATCAGAGATCAACTGTTTGTAAAAAGATTACTTTTTGTATGTTTATTAACTTAGAAATAAAAATACTTTGTTGCAGTGAAATAAGTTTTGCAAAATTACAGTTTTTAAGGAAAATACAATGGGCAATTAGTGCATTTTTCAAACAGTTCAATGTTAACCTATGGAGGAAAAACAATGTCGTAATTCCGCAGGTAGGTACACAACTTACAATTCCAGTTGTCGGGTTTCCGGACCAACACTGGGCAAGGGTCAGGTAAATGTAGAGACTGTACCACCAGTAGCACTGGGGTGGCCGGGAGGTCAAAATTGGTCACTGGGACACAATGTTAGTCAATGGAGACTGGGGGGAAAAAAAGGTGCCGGTTGCAGGTAGGTAAAATCAGTGTTGGTGGGGGTCAATCTTCGGGGGGTAGGAGCAGCACCAAACACGTGCTCTCAGTGACACTGAGGTGCGGGTGCAGAGTGCCAACACTGCATCGGGCGCCCAATGCAAAGAAATGGAGGGTGAAGTTTTAGAACAAAGGCTGTCGACTCGGCTCTGAAGGTAAGTTGGGTAGTTGAAGGGCACAGTTGGTCGCGTTCCCCAAGGCCTGGGGGCTGCCGGTGCAGGGGTGTCGTTCGAGGTCAGCAGATCCTTACTGGAGCCAGTTGCGGTTAGGGGGTCCTTTGTGTTGAGGATGCAGGTGTTATTGTGGAGTCCATGAGAGGTCACTCTGAATTGGACCTCAGCTCAGGGTCGCTGGGGAACCTACTTAGGACTGGTGGGCCACTTCGAATTCGGCCAGAGGCGTCGAGTGCAGAGGTCGTCCAGAGGTCTGGTTGGACTGTTCAGCAGGGCACTGGAGCTATTCTTGTTGGTTTCTTTGTGGACAGGGCCGAGCCGCTTTTTGGGCGCAGGTTTCTTTGAGGGCTGCAGACAGGCCAGTAGGGCTGGGGCCAAGTCAGTTGTCGTCTAGAGTCTACACATCTGGTACAGCTCTTCAGTCCTTCTTCTTTAGGTTGCCAGGAATCTAAGGATCAAGGTTCAAGGGTGCCCCTAACTACTCAATTTAGGGGTGTTACAGGTGCTAGCAGTTAGTAGCCAATCGGCTACTTAACTTTAGGGTGACTACACCCTTTGTATATCAACTCCCTTTGAGGAGGGGGTATACCCCTAATCCTCTTTGCTGCAATCCTCAAAACCAATATACAGGATTTTCAAAGGAGGGGAGTCACATCAGCTCAAGAAACCTTACGGGTGATACTGGCTGAGAGGGGACACACCTCTCCTGCTTACTAATTTTCCTGCTGACCTTGCAGCCAAAGATGAGGCTTGGTCTGGGGAGCAGGCATCTCCACCTGGCTAGCATAACAAAGGGCAGGAAGCTTTTGAGGCTCACCGACCTTGAATGCTGTTCTAGCTTGGGAGTAGGTGTAAAGCACCTCAACTCAGAGCACACTTTGTTTCTGACCCATGAGAGCACAAGGTTCCCACCTCAGTGGGTCAGAAACGTGTCTGAAATGGGTGACTGGTTCAGACTAGTCAGCTACACATTAGTGGTTGGGTACATTTCGGGGGGCACCTCTGAGGTGCCCTCTGAGTGCATTTACTAATTAATTCAATATTGACATTAGTGTAAGCTCATTATTCTGAGAAGTTTGGTGCCAAACATCCTGGGATTAAGTGACGCCAACATGGAGCTGTGGAACTTGTATTGACACACTCCCAGCCCATGTACTCGATATGGCTTCACCATGCACTTCTAATGCCTAAGAATAGACTTAGACACTAGAAGGGCATATCTGCTTGTGCAGTTGTGCCCTCAACAGAGGTATAGTGGATCTTTCCTTAGGGCTGTAAGCCTGCTGTAGGGTGACTTACATACGCCTCCGGCAGTGCTGGCACACAGGGATGTGTGCCAGGTCGACTCTTCACTTTTAGTTGCACCAAAACACACAGACTGCAGTGGTAGTGTACACATGTTTAGTGAGGGTCTCTTGGGATGGCACAATACATACTACAGCCTGTAGAGACCCTCTCTGATCACAATGCCCTTGGCACCAGTGGTACCTTTTACTGGGTGCTTACTTGTGAACCAGAGGTGTGCCAATTGCGGAAACAAAGGTCCTGTTTTGGGAAAGAACACTGGCACTGGGAACCTGATTAGCAAGAACCCAGTGCACTTTCAGTCAAAGTTGAATTCAGAGTAAGGCAAAAATAGGGGGTAACCATGCAAAAAAGATCAAGTTTCTACATGAGCAGCTGGTGGACAGACGTACAGATTGAATTGAGTAGGGTAAAGTGAAAAGCCCTGAGGCACTCCACACTTTAAAGGATGAGTATCAGAATAAAAAGGTTCCTCACAGACCCGGAAACTCCTAAAATCTAAAACAGAGGCAAGCCATTTTAAGGCTCTACCAACCACTCCTGTCTGTTCCAACCTATGCAATAGAACAGGATGAGATACAGTATCAAAGGCTGCACTGAGGTCTAATGATATTACATCAGCTGACCCACCTTCATCTAGGATTTTTCTCAATCCTTCCGTAACAGCTAGGAGTGCTGTCTAAGTGCCACATTCTGGATGATAGCCCATTTGGCTAAATTGAAGTACATCATGCTTTTCCAAAAATAATGATAATTGTTAATTTACAAGTTTTTCAAGCACTTTACTTATACTCAGCAAAAGGCATATTAGCCTGTAATTTTCAACTGATGCACGGTCCAGAGATGGTTTCTTCAGTAGAGGTCTCATTACACCTTGTTTCCATTAAGGTGGCACCATACCACTCTGAAGCGATAAATTAAGTATATCTACCAAAACACAGAAGATTACATTTTTCCCTTGCATAAGTGCAAAGAGAAGGGCTGGACCTGATTTAACTATCTTCATCAACCCTTCTACATCTTCCTTCCTAACGGGAGGGAAGGCCGATAAGGTAATATTTGATGCACTGCCCATAGAAGACTGGTCAGAGGTATTATAATGTTCTGCTTTATCTATAAAAGTGGCATTTATTTTATTTACATTATCAAGAAAATACTTGCGCAACATATTACAGTGAGACTTGTAGGGTTGTAAGGTACACATTTTGATGGGGGTTTGTAAATAATGTAACTATTTTTAATAGCTCTTTTGCAGAATTTCAGGCATTATCAATCTGAGTGGCATCATATGTGGAGCGCACTTCCCTAATTGCAGAATGATATTTTTTACTGCTTTCTTGTAATCTAATTTACTCTTTACATCATATGACTTCCTCTACTTCCTTTCTTTCTTGAATTTAGACAGATGAGTATTAAACCAAGGAGACCAACCACACAAATGTCCCTTATGATTCCTAAAAGGGGTAATCCTATTCAGAAAATACTTGATTCAGTCATTGAAGATTGAAATAGCCTCTGATATTTCATCCTTTATTTCAGGCACAGAGTTTGAAAGAGTATTTTTCCAGGTAGCAGGGTCCAGTTTTGAACAATAGCGACTCTCTGCCGTCAATCTCTGCCATCGAGAAAGGGAATTCCTCCTCCCGTGGCTGGCAAGTAGGAAGAGAACAATATAAAGGTCTGACCACAGAACTGGAATAGGAGTTTTTACCCTCATGTTTGGTAAATTAGTAAAAACTGGGTCAAGAAGATTTTTGTGCGTGGATTCTTCCGCCAACTGTACAAGTTGGATAGCTGACAAATTTTAAAGTTCCTTGTGCTCTCACAGCAAGGATCATCAACGTGCACATTTAAATCTCCCAAAAATGTGAAATTGGACTTATTTAACACCTGTCCCGACAGAATATCAGGTAGGGCTTGCAATACTGAATGGGCTAGGAGGACGATAAGTAAATACCTCTGCAAAAGTAAAAGTAGGGGTAAAGCTGGTGGAAAAGGAGAGACTCACACATCCTGGAATTTTAAAATGGGTAAACACACCGTTAAGAATTTCCTTATAAATGAAGGCAACCATGCTACCCATTTTGTCAGGACGGTCACATCTAACTATAAAGTATCCCATTGGAAGAGCTTTACTATATCTGGCATGGATTCTCCACGTAGCCAAGTTTCAGTAAGAACAAGCATTTGCAATGCAATAGGTCTCGCATTAGGAAAGGTATTGGTATTGTAAATGACATCTTTTATTTATGCTTTGTATTTGAAAATAGCGAAATTAATAGCTTTGTCATTTACAATGGCAATAGTTATAACTTTCGCAAATGTGACACCTATCGCATTTGTAATGCAATATGTGTTATATTTACGTGACTTTAATGTATTGATATTACAAATAACAATGTCTTAACTTTTTTTATTAATTAATACTTAAATAAAAGTTACTGTAATTTATAATGGTAATAGCTTAAACTTTTGTAAATAACTTTTGTGAAGATAATGTACCGTGCATTTTATTGTGACGAAAATCCAAGAACAGAAGTGAAATATTAACATCTTTTTGTCACATTTGTAATAAAGCTTGAAACATTGAGAGAACATATTTTAACCAGTTGTTGTTGAATGGTAGCACAGATTGATGCTGTGGTGGCGGTGAGTGATTTTGTGATGGCGAACGAGTGATGCTGTGGCATTCAGTGATGCTGTGGTAGCCTTGTGCAAGAAAGTACTGTCCCTTCAAAGCTTAGTACCAAAATATATAGATAAAGAGAGAGAAAGAGAAAGAGGGGGAGAGAGAGAGAGAGAGAGAAAAAGAGCGAGAGAAAGCGAGCGCGCGAGAAAGGGGAAGAGGGAGAGAAAAAAGAGAGAGAGAGAGAGAAAATACTTTTCATATCCCATTAGAGGGCAAAAACGCTATACCCAGAAAGCCCATAGCCGCCATACTTATTTCTGGATATTTTGAAAGCTGCAAGTCAGAGACATTTCATTCCTCTCCCAAGGTAGGCATAAAGGGTGTTTTGTAGACTTGCTGCAGATCCTTCAAAAGAGGCCGCACACATAGTGCCTCGGATGTTTAGGAACACCATTTGCAGAAGCTTATCACAGTCCGCAGAGTGACTGGTGAGCACATGACAGCACTTCCAGGTGTTTAAAAGATGGATGTGGGGGCGACGTGCACAGAGCACTTTCTCTAAACACTGCACCAAGGGAAGGGCGCATTTGACCAACAAGCATTTTTGCTGCCATTTTTTGGGGGTGGGGAGAATTTGCCGTGTATAATATAATCGGATTCACCTCAATGGTTGAGGATATGAAGAACATCAAAATATATGTTATCTTCGTACTGTCACAAGGCTCGCATGGTGAGGAAAAGAAACAAGTAAATAAAAATCGCAGAGAGTTGAATAAACGGATAAAGTGTTGAACTGGACGCATTCCCATACAAAACCAATGGGAAATTGGAACTGAATGAGATTGGTAAGAAGTTCTCACTGAAGAGCTGGTCAACCAGAGGGGCGTGGCAGCATAAACCAATGCCTTCAAAAATACATAAAGAGTTTGTGTGATGGTTTCTGGGTGCAATTGTGCCTTTTCCGTGCAGGTGTTAGCAGGAGCCGGGTACTGACATTTATTTTTCATCATCAGACTAGGACTCAGAGAAAGAGAGAGAAAGCCAGAAAGTGAAGAAAGATAGGAAATGACTGACAAAAAGAAAACAAGATGACAAAAACCTCCTTCTCGTCAGCTTTCTGGTGGATTGTCTAGGCAGTCCTGCTGGCTCCCTTGCATGTGTTTGAAGTTTCACAAGCTCTCCTTTGTTGCTAGCTTGGCCCATTATCAGTAATCACATAATATAGATCGCATTCATAGAGATCGAATTGCTTCTGGATGCACTGTAGTGGTTTGCTTCAAAAAATTCCCTGGCCCATTTCCTCATATGCATTCAAAGCTGCAATAAGGGGGGGGAGACAATAAGCTATGCTACCCAAGCAAGGAAAAAGCTACAGATAGAAAAAGATAGGCTCCAGGCGAATTTGATAAGAGCAGAAGAACAACACTGCCAGGATATAATACAAGGGAAGGAAGGAAAGGACAGCCAAAATAGAATATGCGCGGTAAGAGCAGAAATACAGGAGCAGTTGGCAGAGAAAGCAGCGGTAGAATACAGTACATACAGGGGGAAAATGTACAAAAGAGGGGAACAGGCGGGCAAGGCTTTGGCACTGAGGATCAGGCAGGATAATACTAAGAATATAATTACTGAAATTGAGGATAATGGGCAGATGTTTTCTGAACCTCATGACATTCTTGGGGTATTCGCGAAATTCTATCAAGCACTCTACAAGGAAGAGGTAGTGGGTGAGGAGCCCCCCGAAGGGTATCCAGATGGAGGACCTAAACTGGGAGAGTGCGGGAGGGAAAAGTTGGAGAGCGATATCAGGATCGAAGAAGTACGGGCGGCTCTATCAGATCTTGTGGGTGGTAAAGCGCTGGGCCAGACAGCATTCCATTAGAAGTATATAAAATCCTGCCAAGTGAGGTGGTTCCAATGCTTCTGGATTTATTTAATGGAATTATCTATACCAGAAAAATACCTGAAACCTGGAAATGTACAAATATTGTGGTTTTCCATAAAAAGGGGAAGCCGAAGGAAAACTCAGGGTCGTATAGACCAATTTCGTTGATAAATGCAGATAATAAACTGTATGCTAAAATTCTGGCGACGCGTTTGGGGAGGGTTATTTGTGAATTGGTATCCCCTTGGCAGCATGGCTTCATCCCAGGTCGAGGTACAACAGATCATATCAGAAGGGCAATCTCCCTGTTTGAGGCTCATTCTGTCAGGGGGGGGGGGGGGTCGCAATGATCCTCCTCGACGCGGAAAAAGCATTCGATCACGTCAGATGGCACTATTTATGGAATGTTCTTGAGGGGAGAGGTTTCAACCATAGAATTTTGATGGCTATTAAGGCTATGTACTCAGACCCAGTTGCCAGAATACAATATAATGGCGAGTACTCTGATAACATCAAGATAACTAGGGGAACCCGTCAGGGGTGTCCCTGCTCCCCCATCTTATTCGCGCTATACATCGATCCATTGGTGAGGCAGATTCTGGCCAATTCTGAGATCAAGCCTGCGATCACAAATGGATTTGAAAGTAAAATATTAGCCTACGCTGACGATCTGGCAGTGATATCAACGGAACCTGCCAAGGCGGTGCGAATACTGGTGGAAATTACTAAAGAGTTTGGGCGCCACTCGGGTTATAGGTTAAATGAGGGGAAAACTCAAATAATATGCTCAAAGAATATCATCAAATCTGATCACAGATATGTAAATTCAGCAACATATCTCGGAGTGGTAATTAATGCGGCTACTGAATTAATTATAAAAGATAACTTCGACCCATTGTTAACAACAATAGAGAAAGACTTAAAAAGAATGGATATGCTGCACCTATCTCTTATAGGTAGGACGAATGTCCTGAAAATGACCATGCTGCCTAAAATCCTTTATTTATTTCGAACTATCCCCTTCTTAATTGAGGAGGGTATGATGAAAAGAATGGAATCATTATTTAATAGTTTTCGATGGCAATATGGGAAGATCAGGAGGTCATTAAAATATATGACTCTCCCACGGGAGCGCGGTGGTCTAGGAGTCCCTAATTTAAGGCATTACCACTAGGCCTGTTTGTTGACACAGATGTCAATATTGTTTGACCGAGCCTCAAGCAAGGGGTATACCCAAGAGTTGGCTCCTGAGCTCTACGATATCCCCTCAATATATGAGATATTAATGGGAAAGGAGGTGGTAGGCGCCCTGCTAAGAAAAACTGACTGTAGGTACTTTAAGAAGATGCGCCATAAGGTATCTATAAGTGCCTGTGCACTATGGAAAGTACTTCAAAAAAGTACTGAAAGTCCTAAAGATCAATTTGTATATGCCTCTGTGGAAGTGTGCTCACTTCCCAAGCCTGAGTCTGGACGGGGCATGGAAAAGCTGGAGCAGCAGGGTATCCGGACGGTTGGGGATATAATGAAGGAAGGTAATATTATGGCATTTGAGGTTATTCAGCGGAAGTATGGGCTGCCCAACAGTCAAATCTTCAAATATGCTCAGATCACGCAAACAACCAGAGCTATGCGACCACGCCTTTCTCCGGGTGATAGCTGCCCCATCTTGGAGTACCTATTAAACGGGGGGAGAAGGATTAAATATATATATAGGGATCTAAATGAATTAATGAGTGACGATCTCGAGAAACAGGAGACGGCATGGGCATTGAAACTTCAGGACCCAGACGTAGATCTGGACAAGGCTCTACAAATGGATAAGGAGATTTTAAGGTCTTCAAACTTAAAAGATCAACATTTTAAAACACTGTACAATCTTTATTATACACCCTCTAAATTATTTGATTGGGGTTTGAGGGTGGATAACGAGTGCCCAAGATGCCAGAAAGGACCTGCAGATATACTGCACATGTTTTGTTGTTGTGATAAACTTAATATTATCAAAGGGGAAATTGGGAGATTTTTGGAGGGGCTGCTAGGCTCGAAGATCAGCCTATCCCCGACAATCTTATGTTGGGTTGTTATTTATTTTTGGTAACATTTGTAGCCACTTTTATTAGAGAAACAACGTTAATATTGAAGCAAAAATATTTTGCACTACTGAAAGTGGTACAAAATAAAACTAAAGACTTTCTATCAATGTTTTTGTTATATATATTTATTTCTCCCGAGTCAATGAAAAGAAAGATGGCTCGATATTATCACCTTAAGTGCTGCCGTCGGCCAACGGTCGTCACGGGCACTACCTCCCCAGTGCTGCGTGCGACCGTTGGACGTCCAGTTCAGCACTGGATAATGGACAGCGCAGCACTGTGGAGGTATATTTACGAGCTCCTAAGGTGTTATGGAGGAAGTGTACTACAAAAGTAATATCACACATTGAATACTACTGTATAACTTGCCAGATTGTATGTTGCTACCATAGTTCAGCTTCTCTTATCCCTGTACTCTATTTTACAATCATACAAAGATAAGAACATGGGCACCTTCTCACACATCGTAATGAAACCGTCAAACCTCACTCAACGATTTGTACCTTGATGGCTTCGAACCCAGGCCTTCACTAAATGCCAAATAGCGTGCATTCACACTGGACACCAACCTCGCCCTGAAGGAAAAATGCTTCCTAAAGAAGGTGACATCAGTACTGCAGTTGAAGTCCTTGTACTCTCAGATCTGAATGCTGGTAATGTTCTGCCATGACCTTCTAGACTTCACACGGGTAGATCTTAAGGACATGCTACTCACTGCAGCACGTCTCATCCAAGGCCTGAACAAATATGGTCACATAATTACCCTCCCCATACAACTCCATTGGTTCCCTTTGCCAGCATGTACCAACTTCAAAACCAACTGCATCATGGACAAAGCCATAACAGCCAGCTGCCCACATATCTTGCAGACACACCCCAACAATGGTAATAAGTAACATATCCCACTCAGCACATATGCATGTTTACTACACACAAAGACACAATAAAGATCCACATTTATAAACGCACAAGTGTAAAGTAGCTTCCACGTTTGATACTCCTAATCAGACTTCTTATTTTTTTTGTATAAAGAAATATTATTGCTCTAGATTTTCCATGTTTTACATTAAAGAAACTGGCGAGTTCAAATAATTCAAACATGCATGCTCTGGAAAAAATAGTAGCATATTCAAAACCTCCATCATACATACGCTTCTTTGCCTCTTTGCTTTGATTTAAGAAAAAATAAAAAAAATAGTGACTTTCTAGTTGATTGCTTCTCCTTAACAGGGAAAGGTTAAAAAAAAAAACAGAAACCATTCTTACATTCTTCACATCTCATGTCTGGCACAGTGTTCAAGGTACATCAAACAAGCTCAACCTTTCATCTTTACAGTTAAATGTACCATCACTTTCAATCATTGGTATTATTATAGCAATCATGTCTTCTAAGGATGTTTAGGATTACCTACTGGTACCCGTGAGAATTACATGCAATATAGCAGAACTCGTCATGAATGAAAGCAAGCAATATTATTTACATTGTACAAAAACACATCAAATAAACTACTATTACAAATGTACAGAGAAATTTGAGCCTTTAGAAGACCACCTTAAAATAACATTTTCCTTATGAAATGAAACAAGACACTGCAGCAGAACAATAAAAAAGCAATTCAATTTCAGAAAATCAACCGTTATGTAGAAGTGAGTGGAATTGTGGTACTAATACTTGTAATATATAATATGGATTTGCATTAAAATGTTATAAATGACCAAAACAAAGAAAAATTGAAAGACGTGCAGTCTATGTGAGAGCTGGCTGTGAAACCAAATCATGAACCAAAGTATTAAAACCCTCCTCCGGTAAATCAAAGAAGCATTAACCAAGCCAATAATTTTTACCTCTGCAAAACAGATTGGTTTTCGCTTTTTATTTGTAGACATATTTGACAGTTAAAATAAAAAACAAACAAGTGCTATGATGTGGCAGCGTTTACGGCGTCATATCGCTTTAACATGTTCTGGGGTTTGGGAAAACAACCTGCAGGTGGGGGTAAACTGACGGCAGGGTGGGGTAAGTGATGGAGATCATACAGTGCCATGCATTCTTGTAAAGACAGTACCTTCAGGAGAGCACGGCCAGTGGAAGAACACTGGCCGCGAACAGGAACTGTGCTGGGGCTATGCTCCACTGCAAAAAGAACAGATGGACGGAATGCTGAACAAATCAAGCATTCACCCTCAGTCACAGATCTGGGTTAAATCCCTCATTTTGTTTGCTACCTACCCCACCCCAAATTGACCCAGCCATATGCAAATCAGTCTTGACCCTGCTCCCCATGGGAACAGTCCAGCCTGAACTGCCAAGACAGGGCCTCCCTAGACCGAAAATAAGCATCCTGGGACCGGTTTCGGGGCATCAGCCAAGCTAGCTCGAATCCTGTGGCATTTGAACATGGGCCCTATGTCTGGGCATACCTTTGCCACTTGAGGCGACAAATACAAAAAAGAATAGATGCAAAAAACAGCATTCTATCAGTCAATTGTTCTTTTTGCATTTGGTGCTCTAACAAGGGCAGGTATGCCCAGACACGTGTTCCTTGCTCTCCATGTTACTGGAGTCAAGCTAGCCTGGCTGATGAGGAGTGATACCACAAAACCGGACCCAGGATGCCTGTTTACGGTCCAGGGAGGCCCTAGCCTGGCAGTCCGGGCTGAACTGTTCCCATGGGAAGCAAGGTCAAGATTGATTTGCAGTTCAAACTCGATTAGCATGATGAGCAAAAAACAATAGATTTAGGCCCAGATCTCTGTAATGAGGGTGAATATTAGATCCTGTTCAGCGTTCAGTCCATCAATTGTAATTTTTGGTCTATGCTCCACGGCATGGACAAAAGCCCGGAGAAGACTGCAGGAGGAGGTGTGCAGCCAGCAGGAGGCATGACCAGTAAGAAGTAAAGAAACAAAGAGTGAAGTAGAAGCCAAACAATGGCAAGCAGTGGGCAGGTTCTAAGACCACTTTTAATCTTTTTTTTTTTTTTAAACAATAGCTTCCGCTGAGAACTCGTGTGTGCTGTAGGTGAAATCTAAAAACAGATATTTAGGATATTATATTGACAAACTATTAAAATAGCGACAAGCCTTTTTTTCATACAAAGGCCCAAAGGTCCCGTAATGACAAGGCGTTAGAAGCAGCGCGAGCATGGGAAGCCCTGATCGCAGAGCTGAAGGCCGCAGATATAGACTCCAACTCGGAGTTGGGTGCCCTTGCCAGTGATGAAGACTCGTAAAATGATTGCCCCAAGCGACGGTATGGAAAAGCGCGGGAGGTGTTTCCCCACTTCCGCTATAATCATAATATTTGATAATGCTGTAAGTATGATGACATGTATGGATCCCATGGATATGATTTGTCACTCTGCTTTTATAGTTGGCACGCCGGCGAGAGGGTGGATGGGGGGAGGGAGAGTTGAGGGAGGGAATATAAGTTGACCTGTTACATAAGGCATTACAGCAAAGGTATACAGTTTTTGCATAGACATCCTGGTGCTATTATTGAACAATACGCCGACAGTGACGTCATTGACAACTGGGTTTATTTTTTCAGATATCCTACCTTGAATGTAGCATCAAGTGTCCTGGATTCTCCAAGCACCTTAGTAATGTCGTGCTTAATGTAGATATGATCGGTCATCATTATGTATGTTGTTTGTATACGAAAACCAATAAACAGAGTTTTAACCCCTTCGATGCTGATGACGGAGTGGTTCCGTAATCGGCATCGGTTGGGCTGTGTTGATGACGGAACCGCTCCGTCATCGGCACAGCCCTCGGGGGGAGCGCTGGCGCTTCCTCCCCGGGGCATGGATCAGTGTTTTTTAAGCAGGGGTGGCAGTGGAAGACTTTCCGCTGCCACCCCCGGCCCCCCCCACGCTTCCTGGTGACGTCAGCGTGCTCAGCGCGCGCCGACGGCATCAGGAAGTGCTGGACGCGCTGGAAGCCATTTCTTTCCAGCGCGTCCAGCGAACAGGTAAGGTTTCTGCTCTCCGGTGGGGCGGGGCGTTTCTCGGTGCCTTGAGGCATCGGGGGGGAGGAAACACTGTTTCCTCTCCCCTAATGTCCCAATGCAGGGCATTCCTGGTTCAGGATCGCGCACACCAGGGATGTATTTTTGGGGAAAAAGGAAGCAACCCCTTGGGCAAGGGTCGCTTCCAGGGGGATAATTTATTTCTTCAGACTTTTCTGCACACCCCCACGTGGGGGCAGATCGTGCTTTTTTCACCGAATCTGGACCGGGGGGGGGGGGGGGGCAGAAAAGCCCACTAGACACCAAGGATTATTGTTTTTATGAAAAGGAAGCGACCCCTTGGGCAAGGGTCGTTTCCTGGGGGGCATATTAATTATTTTAGATTTGTCTCTGGGGGCATAACTATTATTTTAGACTTTTCTGCCCTTGTCCGTTTTTTGGCCGAATCTGGACCCAGGGGGGGGGGGTAGAAAAGCCCACCCCTTGGGAAAGGGTCTCTTCCTTGGGCCCATAGTTTTTATTGAATATATTCTGCCACATAATTTTGCCTTTCTGCCCTCAGGAGGGAGCAAAAAAACCACTAGACACCAGGGAAATCTTTTTTTTTTTTTTTTTTAATGGAAGCGACCCCTTGGGCAAGGGTTGTTTCCAGGGGGTCCAAATTTAAAAAAGATTTTTATTCTGTCCCCTATTGGAACAGACACCCCATTTGTGACATAACCTGTGACATAGCCTGTTGTAATGTGTATTGTTTTTGTTTTCTAAAGTGTAATGTTTTCTTTTCTCTTTAGACTGTTGCAGTGTGAGGTTTCATTATTGGTGGTTCTGCTGTTTGTGTAGTTGCATGTGTTTGGTAAGAGACCTTTTTTGTACAATTTTAATGTAAATGTTTTTTTTGCAAGGTGTGTAGTAATACGAGTATGTTTGGTTTCTGATTTTTGTGATTGTGAAACATGTTTTGCATTTGTGCTTGATGTGTATTTTGCTTTTTGTAGATTTAAGTTTTTTTTCTTCTTTCTAGTGGGATATCGTTGACTATTTGCTGTGTCTTTGCAGAGTAGGTGCTGGTGAGTGTGGCTGTATTTTGTAAGTGAATTGTATAGTTATTCAGTTTATAGATCTTTGTGATAAAGGCTTACAATGTTTTACCTACTTTGCACAGTGTTGGTTGTTGAGTTGTTTGTGCAGTCTCCTTTCTTAGAGAGGATAATGGCTAGCCGCCGGATTACCGCTCAGCAAGTTGTTGAAATGCTTTTTGATTCTTCCTCTGACCATGATGCTGAGACTGACTCTGATTCTGAGGCAGATGTGGGAGGTGAAGATTCTGGTAGTGAGTTTTCTCTCCACATGGCATCGTCTGATGATGAAGATACTCTGAGTGCTGATGAAGCTACTTTTGGTGTGGATGAAGTGCCTGTGTTAGAGGAGGACATTGATTTGCAGATAGTGCGCCAAGAGGCATCTGGGGTGCAGCTTGGGGCTGCTAGACTTCCTGTTGGTACAGTGAGGCAAGAGGCAGTGGCGGCAGCAGGGGGTTGCAAGTCTTCCAGTTGAAGGTTCTGACCACTGGGTTGCCCCAGGCATGGTGCAGCCGGCATTGCCAGACTTTACTGGTGTTCCAGGGTGTAGGGTGAACACTGAAAACTTTTTGCCGATTAATTTTTTTCAGTTGTTTATGGATGATGTGTTTCTGGCAGAGATTGTTGAGCAGACTAATTTGTATGCATAACAGTTTTTGAGGGAGAACAGTGCCAGCCTTAAGCCCCACGCTAGAGCTACCCGGTGGACTCCCACAAATTTGGAAGAGATGAAAAAGTTTTTGGGTTTAACTTTTTTGATGGGCTTGCCTAGGAAACCATCAATGGCTTCATATTGGTCTACTAGTCCCTTGATGGCAACAGCTATTTTTCCGGCAGTCATGAGTCGTGATAGGTATTTGCTTCTGCTTCGGATGATGCATTTTGTTGATAATGGTTTAGCTTTGCCACGAGATCACCCTGATTGTGACCGTCTTTTCAAGATTCGGCCTGTCATTGATCACTTTGTTGATCGATTTCCTGAGATCTTTGCTCCTGGGAAAGAAATTGAAGTGGATGAGACTTTGGTGTTGTTCAAGGGCCGCTTGGTATTTAGGCAATACATTCCTAGTAAGAGGGCACGCTATGGAATTAAGCTTTATATGCTGTGTGACAGTCGGACTGGATATGTCTCTAATTTCAGGGTGTACACCGGTAAGGAATGCAGGATTAACCCCCCTGGTTGTCCGTCCACTTTTGGAGTGACTGAGAAAATTGTGTGGGAACTTGGTAGAGGATTTTTTAACAAAGGCCGTCATTTATATGTAGATAACATCTACACTGGTGTGCGGTTGTTCAGGGAATTGGCCAAAGTGGACACTGTTGATTGTGGCACAATCCGATCTAACCGTAAAGGTTTCCCAAAAGAACTTGTTTTTCAAAAGCTTGCTCGGGGACAGTGCAGTGCATTGCGTTGTGAGGAGCTTCTAGCTGTGAAATTTTCAGACAGGAGAGATGTCTACATGTTGACTTCCATACATGATGAAAGCACTGAACCGGTGACTGTTTGGGGTCAGGTTGCAGAAGCGCGCAAACCTGTGTGCATTTTAGACTATAATAGGCACATGGGTGGTGTTGACAGAGTAATCAGAGGTTGGAACCGTATGCTGCTCTTCGTAAGGCTTACATTTGGTACAAGAAGTTGGCTATCCATCTTTTCCACTTGGCAACCTTTAATGCTTTTGTTGTGTTCCAGCAATCTTGTCCTCAGTCAAAGATGACTTTTGTAAAGTTTCAGGAGTCTGTAATAGGCAGCCTTGTTTTAGTGGAACAGGCAAGTGTTCCTAGAGTTGGAGTGGTGGAGGATGTTGCCAGATTGAAAGATCGCCACTTTCCTGATCAAATTCCTACTACAACCTCAAAAGACTTTCCCAGTCGGAGATGTAGAGTCTGTGGCGAAGAGTTTTGCGGAAGGAGGTTCGTATGTACTGCCCCGACTGTCCTAACCCTGGGCTGTGTGTACCTGCTTGTTTTAGAATGTACCACACGCAAAATAATTTTTGGGAGCATCCATGAGTGGTAAAGTGAACTGGCTGGTCTCTATTCTTTAAAACTTATTTTTCAGTTTCAAAGTTGGCATTTGTGTAGTGCATTCAGTTTTAGTTGTTGTGTTAGTAGATTTGTATCAATTTGCTTTCGTTTTTTATTTATATTGAAAAAAAACTAAAGTATGATGTTGGTTTGCATGTAGTGTTGATTGTCCGATGTTGTGCATGTTTTGGCGCTTGGCTGGCGGTGTCTGTGGACTGGTGCTTTGGTGGCAGTGTGTGTGGACTGGTGCTTGGCTGGCGGTGTGCGTGGTCTGGTGCTTGGTTGGCGGTGTGCGTGGTCTTACGCTTGCCTGGTGGTGTGTTGGGATTGGTGCTTGGCTGGTGGTGTGCCTGGGCTGGTGCTTGGCTGGAGGTGTGTGTGGAGTGGCGCTTGCCTGGTGGTGTGAGTGGACTGGTGCTTGGCTGGTGGTGTGCGTGGTCTGGTGTTTGGTTGGCGGTGTGCGTGGTCTTGCGCTTGCCTGGTGGTGTGTTTGGATTGGTGCTTGGCTGGTGGTGTGTCTGGACTGGTCCTTGGCTGGCTGTGTGTGTGTGGACTGGTGCTTGGCTGGCGGTGTGCGTGGTCTGGTGTTTGGTTGGCGGTGTGCGTGGTCTTGCGCTTGCCTGGTGGTGTGCTTGGATTGGTGCTTGGCTGGTGGTGTGCTTGGACTGGTCCTTGGCTGGCGGTGTGTGTGGAGTGGTGCTTTCCTGGCGGTGTGTGTGGACTGGTGCTTGGCTGGCGGTGTGCGTGGTCTGGTGCTTGACTGGCGGTGTGTGTGGTCTGGTGCTTGGCTGGTGGTGTGCGGGGACTGGTGCTCGGCTGGCGGTGTGTGGGAAGTGACTTAATGCTGGTTACTACACACAGTGCCAGCTGAGCGCCACTCCATGTAATCCATGAGTTTGTGTAGTTGCTGTGTCAGGAATGTGGACGTGTGAAAGTGATGGGCCCTTGATTGGCGTTGTCTGCTGGTGAAAGTGTAGTAATGTGAAGGGTTGGCGGCTGGCTATGTGAATGTTCTGTATGTGTCACATGTATGAAAGGTGTATGAATGGCCTGTAAAGAGGTTGGTGCCTTGTAGTGGCTTTACAGCTCACGAGCTGTGAGTCAATGGTTCAGTTTCTCGTCGTTTCCATTATTAACAGTGTATTTCATTTTTTGTGAAATCACTCGCTAATACAATGGTATATACTGAACCATCACTCACCCTCGTGCCAAATCCAACCAGTATGTGTGTGTGTTTGAGGACTTGATGTCTGTGTAGTTATTATTTTTTTTTTTTTAAGCAGGTCGCACCTTGTCA